>NW_024882363.1:0-315778 GCF_019059575.1 Amphibalanus amphitrite | reverse complement strand
AGAGAGAGAGAGAGAGAAGTAAATGGAGATTTATAAGATGATCTACCACACAGGTTTTTGCCTATAATGATTGCATTTATCTCAAATATGAGCGACACCATGGGTTTGAAATCCATCCATCCATCCATCTGTTCGTTTTGGAGAGTAATTTATTCAGATAATCATCAGCCGAAAAATACGATATGTCGTCTTGTCGTCCGCATAACTGTACTGTACCAGCACAACACTATACAATTACAAGGCAGATAATTGGGGTGAGGACAGCGCTGGATGATTGGAATATTGCATGCCTAATATGTTTGTGCTGTTGGCGCTTATTTTCTCATTGTGTATTATTTTTATGATGATGATTCATGGAAATGTATCTGCCACTCGCACAGTACCTATTATAAAGTACTCACCGCACGTTTATAATGCATATGAAAAATAGTTAAGTAATCGTATTAGTACTTAGTAGTACCATGGGCCGTGAATGTCTACTCAGTCGCGTACCTACTTTCATAGCTGTCATAGAAGGGGGAGGGTGAAAAACACATCCCCACTTTACTGCTACCGACCACAAAGACACGGGCAGCCTCCCACCGCTTAACTGAATCAGCCATTCCATTCAAACCACGAAACACAACAATGGAACTGCAGAGCGCCCTCCACACCCTCTAACTCGCTCTTGTGTCCCCCCACCACCCCACCCATTCTGATGTGACTCCCTCCGTCTTCAGGTCGCCGGCAGGAAGCCGAGTACCAGCACTGGTGTGTCGTCTGCGTGGTGATGGTGCTCGCCGCCGCCACCAGTGTCGGTGTTGGTGTACCGCTGGCGCTACAGGCGCGACGCAGCGCCAGCCTGGCGCAACGCCTCGAGCTGGTGACGTCACTGCTGCAACAGGTGCCGCTCATAGACGGGTGAGTGACGTCATACACCGATGTGCCGTTCATGGACGCGTGAGTGACGTCACTGACAGGTGCGCCACTCATAAATGTGCGTATAAAAAGGCAAACAATCGCTTGACAGGGATATCACATGTGTGACTTTTGCAAGGATGCATGCATCTTTTTACCAGACCAGATACACGTGCGTGTTACCATATCAATGAACGACATTTTAGCGTTACTCTGTGTCAAGAACTGGTTCTTATAAAATCACCATAAATGAGATACCATTGTTGTTTATTTTTTCCTACCTCATTTCTTCCTCTTTTCAGCTCTCTATATTCTCCCTCATATCCACTTCTTTTCTCTCTGCCTGCTTCCTTTCGTCTTCTTTGGCTCCCCTTCCCTGTCTCGTCATTAGTTCAACACATTTTTTTTTCATCGCCGTGGCTGAGTAAGAAAAAATGCGTACTAGCGTTTCCTTTTTGACGAAATTGACAGTACCACGGAGGCCGTCCATGCTGCATACTGATAAGCCAAAACCGTCCATTTCCTCCTGTTTATGGCTCGGGCCGTGTTTCAAAGATACGGGTTTTGGTCATAAAGAATGATTGCCACAGCAAGCATAGATGGGTGGAGCCGTTATAGGCCAGGAAAATTCACTCAACGTTTTATTATCTCGGGTCCATAAATGCAGTTGATGTAGTTGTTTTCATTTTACGGCGTGGTTGCGTTACAATTACGAACAATGGTTAGAATGAAAAATCGAAAGAACGGCACATAAATACTGGTTCAAATGTGATGTTTTGTCTATGTAGTAAAATGGCAAAAGTAACTGTCTCCTCTGTTCCGAAGCACGATTATAGGTATGTGAATGTTCAACCCATTATCTTATTTAGGGAAAACTTAGAACCTTCTGTGAGACAGTCCCAAATCTGGCGGTGAATGCACGCCACTGCCAAAAACACTATTCCGTAGCTCACAGTCGTATTAGGTATTATGTTTGCAGTGCCTGTTGCCTAGCCTAAACGCACGGTACAGCCGCCGTACAGCTGCTTTAAGCCCTATCCTCGTAGTTCACTCGTCGCCAGTCGATGCATAGATCACCGTCGTCGTCGGCTACACGGAGTAACAGCGCACGTTCATCGATCCATCCTCAGCGGCAGACGAGAACTGTCAGCGATGTCAGCAGAGATTGCAATCAGCGCACTGAATTGAGAGTGTCACATTCAGGTCACACTGATGGTGCTAGGGAACAGAGCGTCTGAATGCGTACAGGCGGGCTCTAAATGCTTCGTGCATTCGAAGACATTTGCAAGGTATAATGATGGTTAATAATAGCCGTTTTCACGACGGGCTATCCGGCGAGTGCACCTAATTTGACCAAATCTGCACCTAATCTCTTTTACAGCAAATATCTTTATTTTATGAATTTATTTCGGTGTTTTAATCGATGATACTCTCTGATAATATGACAAAGCAGGTATATAATCAAGTAGTGCAACCCTAGCTGATAGCTACTAAGAGACACACTGAACCTGATTTGACCAAATCTGCACCTAATCTGCACCAGATGTGCACCAAATGTGTACCAGATGGCCGTCGTGAAAACGGCTAATAGCTTCTGATGTATGATTGAGTTAAGTACAAGTTTGTTATGCCCATTGAAAACGGTTAGTTCAAACCTTTTAGTAGGTCAATGCGTACTAGCTAGAGTTAGTTGTTATGCCCAGCTTCTTAAAACGTCTGAACTCTAGGACAGGTGTACGTCAATCTACCTGTGGGATCGTTTTTCTGCAACCATTACCTAAAACAGTTGTCCTTGGGTATGTTTTATAGATAGAAGCCTTATTTCAGCGTTTGTGCAGCCTACCTCTGCGTTCAACAATCGAACTGAGCAAGAAATGTAATATTAGGAAGTCGCCACTGCCAGAATGGATAATGGATATGTACTTACCTATATATGTAGGTAGATTGTAAGAACCTTGGTAAGCCTAATGGAATGAGGTCTTGACATCTCTCAAACCACTCGCCAATGTTTTAAGCGTGATTCCATACCTAGTTAGATAGGAAGTTAGATAAAAATTAGATAGGTTGCGTTCCTAATGGTTGTGGCCATCGTTAGCATTGTTCGACACTTTGTGTGCTTGAGTGTTCCTAAACAACAATTCATTTGTTATTATGATCTTCATTATGATGTCAGTCATTTTTCCATGCATCCATTTGTCCAGTACTACATATAATTACATAGATAGCACCCTCCCCGCTCCCGACGAGAAGCTCTGTGACGCGCGGACACAATAGTTACTCAGACAGCCGCTAGATGCCTCTAGGTGTTGACGCCTAGCGCATGCTGTGCCGCAAAGCACCACCGCTGGCCGGGTGTAGAGCAAGAATCTTTACCGTTTGAAGCTGAGCATTTTGCATGCTGAGATAAATTTAAACTCTTTATCCCTAAGTTCTATCCAGCGATGATGAATAAAAAGGTACAAACAAAATAGCGGGCTTAGATCTGGCATAAGCTGCGCCTGGGGACTGGCAAAGCTCCCGACCACGGCATCGCCCGGTATCACCGGATCGAGAAGCTATTTATCATGTATACCTGGCGGCTAGATCCGGATAATGGGGGCGAGTGTTCCAGCTTTGTCTGCCTGCTCTTCTGAATAGATCGATTAACAAAACCAGACTAATGGCCATAGTGCTGGACAAAAGTGTTACATCGATCGGCCAATCGGGACTGGCAGATTTGAAAACTACAAATAATCAGAACACTCTAGAGGCTCAAAGCATTTCAGCATAGGTGAAAACGTGTAACATTACTGCCTAGCCGCGCACCAGCCAGCGCCGATCCCTTCAGTCTAAGGCCAGTTCCATTACGAGTCTCAAATATCGAGCGTCGGAGGAACTCTCGGGATTTCAGCAGCGGAAGCTTTATTGTCTACAGGCTGAGTCACAGGACTGACGGCCTATATAATAATTTAGTTTATTTCAGGCGTGCTTTCTCCGAACTAAATCGTGATAATTCTCAATGACAAATAGTCAAATCAATTACTCAGCATGCTTGAATAGTACAAGTACAAAACGTAAGTTGTTAAGTGACTTTTTCGCTTAGGCGATGTCATGTAAAGCACTACGTAATACAAATAAATAGGTACTATGTCCGGGGCCCATGTATCCCTCATCTCAGTCAAAACTAATACCTTGCGTAGCGAGACACCGTTATAAATTGCGCTATTAAATGGGCAGCTTTACTTCCTCGAAGATAGTGGAGAGCCATTTATCAAACTAATCCGCTCTCCACGGAAAGTAAGTGACTGTTAGCACGCTTCACTGCGCCCCTCATATATGATAAAATGCGCGACCCACCCCGGCTGTATCGACAGGTGCTTCGTCGAATTAGTTTGTGTTCTGTCTCCAGGAAACTCACCCAGCCAGAAACGACCTTTTATCAGCGACCGACGTGGACTCTCCATTGCGGATGGATTTGCAGAATTTCCGGGTCTCAGCTCTGGCACCGAGCAGGTCCGGTGCCGAAATCTAGGACAATTAACAGTCCCAGTGAGCGGCACCAGGGCCCCTGACCTGAGCGGCTGCGGCTGCGGCTCGGTCACACTCAGTGACGTGCGTGTGTGTCCCTGTTTCAGGCATAACGACTTCCCGTGGAACCTGCGAAACTTTGTCCACAACGAGGTGGAGGATTTTGACTTTGCGGCGGATCTGCGTCAGGTGGCGCCGTGGAACAGCAGTCGATGGTCACACACCGACCTGCCCCGGCTGAGGAGGGGGATGGTCGGAGCACAGGTCAGTGCCGGGTCACAGGTCAGCAGCAGGTCAGTTCCCGCCTCCCGGTCACAGGTCAGCAACAGGTCAGTTCCCGCCTCCCGGTCACAGGTCAGCAGCAGGTCTAAACACAGTCACAGACTAGTTCTCGGTCGGTCATAGGACATATTAACCGTGTTCAGCTTCAGGCTACTTGCAATTAATAACGCAATAAAGCCATTCTGTACCTTTCGTTTCTGTGTACCTTTCGGCCTATCATTGATGTCCATGCGCCGATGAGAACTGTCCGGATCAGGAACGCCAGTGCGCCAGTGGTGAGTGACGCAACTAAGGAGCTGATGGCTCGCCGTCGCCAGGCGCTGAGGACCCACGGGCACGGCTCGCCTGTTTATAAGGACCTGAACCGCGCGGTGCGCTCGGCTATCCGCTCTGACACCTGCTCGGAGGTGCGCCGGCGAATCAGTGAGGACGGCCGTTCCTCTATGTGGAAGGCTGTCCGCTCGGTAGTGGGCGGCAGTAAGGCGGACAGAGCGCTACCCGATGCTACCCCAGATCAACTGAACCAGTTTTTTGTCGGTGTTGGACCACGTGTAGCGAGAGAGGTGAGGGGATCAGGGGTATCCCCTGACCTCCCCTGTCGCTTGCCCCGTGTGGGTGCGTGTTCGTTTAGTTTGTCACCGCTGACCCTGACTGAACTGCGTAATATTGTGTTTGGCATGAACGGATCCTCCGCCTGCGGCGAGGACGGCATCACCATGCACATGATTCGCCTGTCTTTTGATATCATCGGAGGTGTGTTCCTCCATTTGCTCAATTCCAGCATCTCCAACGCCGACGTTCCTGATCCCTGGAAACATTCCCTCGTCCATCCCATCCACAAGTCCGGCGACCCCTCCGATCCTTCCAACTTCCGACCCATTTCCATCGTTCCCGTCTTTGCCAAAATTGTAGAGCGTGCCGTCCACCAGCAGCTCTTCAATTACCTCTCACAAAACCATCTCCTATCCCCAACTCAGCACGGATTTCGTCATCGTCACTCGACTGAAACCGCGCTGATATCCATCACCGACCAAATCCTATCATCCAACGACCACGGCGACCTCTCCCTTCTCTGCCTGCTGGACTTGAGCAAATGCTTTGATGTGATAGACCATCAAAAACTTCTCACTAAACTACAACTTCACGGAGTAGAAACGACATGGTTTTCGGCCTACCTTCAAAATCATACCCAGAGCGTCTGCTTCACAGACAATCTGGGTAACATCAAAAAGTCATCTCCTCTTCCCAACAACATCGGCGTCTTCCAAGGTTCTGCTCTCGGCCCTCTGCTCTACTGCGTCTTCGCGAACGACTTATCCTTGTTCACCGGAGACGCAGTGGTAGCACAGTACGCCGATGACACACAAATTCTGGTCTCTGGCAAAAAATCTGACATGCAAAGCGTGGTCAGGAAGATGGAAGCAGTGCTGACTTCCATCGACCTTTGGTTCCAGGCCAACGGCCTCAAAGTTAACGCAGGAAAAACTCAGCTGATGTTGTTGGGAAGCTCTCAAAATCTGCGCAACGTTCCCGGCCTCTCTGTCAAATTCCGCGATCATGATTTACTCCCTGTCTCGGAAGTTAGAAATCTCGGTTTAACATTCGATAGCACGCTCAGCTGGACTAGTCACATTTCTTCTCTCACAAACCGCTGTTTCGGAACCCTTCATGGTCTATCACATCTAAGGAACCACCTCCCACCATCGGCTGTCACCGTCATCGTCCAAGCCCTCGTTCTCTCGCAGGTCCGATACTGCATCTCAGTATACGGCAACTGCACGCAGACAAACCTCTCTCGGCTCCAAAAAATAATTAACTATGCTGCAAAGGTGATTTTCGGCCGCAAAAAGTACGACCATGTATCGGACCTGCTGGATAACTTGGGCTGGCTCAGCGCTGAGCAGCTTGCTCAGTATCACTCTCTGTGCCTGCTGCACAAGGTGCGGCGATCAGGCGAGCCAGAAACCCTGGCTGCCCAGCTGGTGCAGGTATCGCAGACGCGGCAGCGATCCACCAGACAGGACCGCAATCTGTCAGTCCCACGATCGCGGTCAGCGATGGGGCAGCGCCGGTTCTGCTGCCGGGCGCCCCTCGCCTACAACCAGCTCCCGTCAGAACTGACGCGTCTACCGGCCCACCTATTTGGTCGGCACCTCCAATCCCACCTACGGGGAGGCGAGGTGACTTAGACAGCGGCCATGAGTCTGTATGAGTGCATGTGTATGTTTGTTTGTGTATACGGGCTTTGAGCGTATTTATCACGTTATTTTATGTCATGTCTCCCATGCAGAGTTTTAGCCCTGTACGAGCGGCCGTAATAGCCACGAGTGTATCGTGGATGGCTTCAATACACGTCTATGTCTATGTCTATGTCTATGTCATTCTCAATTGAACTGGGTACGATAAGACTCCTCCCTCTCCGAATGTCCTTTCTCATGTTTGGGCTGCAGACCTTCTGTGAACTGAAGTAGGCCACCCCACCATGCAGGTCGTCCACCATGGCCGACTGATCTTTCCCCGCCGCGCTGATCATTGACAGGCGGGAGCCGCAGGACAATGCCACCGGCGACCGTCCCAGGGTCCCGTGGGGATCCGACCTATAATGGCCATTTGTATTGCTGACCAATGGCCATTGTCATGCATGGGGCGCAGATCAGACGCAAACGAGCAGTATTATCTTTGATGATGACTCTGAGGCCTGAGCTTCTCCTAACACAGCACTTTTTATTCGCCTCGCATGTCACTATATCAAAACAAAACCAATGTTTCAGTTGGAAAGTACACGTTCTATATTACTCGCTATATTTGGTAAAGTCAAGCATTGATGATTTTTCGTGAGTACTTGTATAATGGACGTCAGTCTAACATAAACAAGTCTATGTAATTCTCAACAAACTATAAGCTTAAACATCTTTTAAAATCGATAAACGTTCCGAATGGTATTCATAATAGCGGGAAATTGAACATCTTTTTTGTGCATGCTTATTTCTGTGTGCATATACACAAAGCGCAAGCATACGAGCGTAAGCACAAGTATGACTTCTTTCCATTTTCTCCCACTAAATAATAAATCAAAATTATCCCTTACATCACGGAGGGTGATTTGCAAGCCAAGCTGAACCAACCACGCTACCACAGGCTGATGGCTGTCCCAAACGATCCCCATCCGTCCGCTGCGGCTGTGACCGGCGATCGACAGCGGCAAACGGCGGCAGAACGGTCGGCGGAGGCCACAGTGGCGCGGCCAGGCTAGTGTCGGCCAAACGGTTGGCATTCGGTGGGCGGCGCTGTGGCTATCAGTCATTCCGACCGCCGGCGGTGCCATCCCAGATCTCATTCCGTGGCAGCGCCCCGCCCCGGCCGACCGGGCCGGAATCGGACCGTCGTCCGCCGGCCTCGCACTCCGGCCTCGAACTCTGTCCGCAGACCCCCGACGGGCCGCCTCCACCGTCCACCGACCGCCGACCGGCGTCAGGGCGACGTGCCATGATTCCACAGCGAGCTCCCCGGCAACAGCGAAGGCTGGACGTCGCTTTGAAGGCCGGCGGGCAGCAGCACGGAACATCATAGCCCGAGTTGTGCATTTGTTCGGACATTAATTTGGCCTCGACGGGCTATGCGCCGACGGCGCCGGCCTATCGGAATCAGTGTGCCGAGCTGGTCGGCATAGATTGAGCCCCGGGTGAAATATTTGCTAGTCGTACTGGCTAACTCCAGAGAACCATTGTTGTTCCGTAGTTGTTACGGGTAACCAACTTCCGTCAGTTAAACTCGTGTGAGTCATGTCGAATTACGATTATTGCCCAGCCTCTGCCAGCGCTCTAGGGTAATTCAGTTGTCAGATGTAATTGTGCCATAACTTTTTCCCTATAGTCTGTGTGGTTAGGTATATCCAGAGTGTTTTATAAAAAAGGAATATCAAGGCTGCAATATCAAATTAGTTGATGTTGGAAGATGATAATAAAACTCCTTCCCGTGAACTAAGTTTGATGCATCGTTTCATAACCGAGTAGTTTGCGGTGAAGATATTTTCCCATTATTTCATAATGATCCCGGATGCGAAAACACTTCATACAGTTCAAGTTTGGTAGCACCGCGTTGAAGTTCCGCTTAATCTACCTCACAAACTTCCCCGTAAATTGCATTAATCTCCAAATAAGCTCCACTCTGGCGGAAACCCTTCCTGGATCACAGTCTAGCCAAACAGAGCAGAGAGCGGTCGGGGTGCGAGACTGATCTCCCGGTCTCAGTCGCCACCAGCCGGCGGCGCGGGGCCGACTCATCACATTCTGCTGTTGGCATTACTGATGATACGCACGCCGGTCAGGGCGGGAACAGCGGACGGGGAACGCCGCTCACATCTGCCGCCGGAGCCGTCAGCCGACCGTCTCTGTGAGAGATAATATGACAGCCGGGAACGGGCCCGGACGCCACACTCACACCGGCATACACAGCGGCGAGAATGCTGTTTGATCTCGGAATTGATGGTATACAATCTCACTGCTGTATAATATCACTGCTGTATGTATAATCTCACTGCTGTATTATTATTCCTGTCTGTATAGTTTACCAGGGATGACAGGCTGGCTCCTGCTGTATTTCTGCCGTCTATTTACCAGAGATGGCTGTCTCGTGTAAGCCAGCCTATGTTTTGTATGACAGTCCAACTGCCTTATGCTGACCATCCTGTGTTTTGTGTGGCAGTTCTGGGCGGCATACCTCAGAGATGGCAGACTGTCTCGCACTGCCCGCGCTGTGTCTTATGTGATAGTCTGTCTCCTACTGACCATCCTGTGTTTTGTGTGACAGTTCTGGGCGGCGTACCTCAGAGATGGCAGACTGGTCTGTCTCCTACTGACCATCCTGTGTTTTGTGTGACAGTTCTGGGCGGCGTACCTCAGAGATGGCAGACTGGTCTGTCTCCTACTGACTATCCTGTGTTTTGTGTGACAGTTCTGGGCGGCGTACCTCAGAAATGGCAGACTGGTCTGTCTCCTACTGACCATCCTGTGTGTTTGTGTGACAGTTCTGGGCGGCGTACCTCAGAGATGGCAGACTGGTCTGTCTCCTACTGACCATCCTGTGTGTTTGTGTGACAGTTCTGGGCGGCGTACCTCAGAGATGGCAGACTGGTCTGTCTCCCACTGACCATCCTGTGTGTTTGTGTGACAGTTCTGGGCGGCGTACCTCAGAGATGGCAGACTGGTCTGTCTCCTGCTGACTATCCTGTGTTTGTGTGACAGTTCTGGGCGGCGTACCTCAGAGATGGCAGACTGGTCTGTCTCCTGCTGACTATCCTGTGTTTGTGTGACAGTTCTGGGCGGCGTACCTCAGAGATGGCACACTGTCTCCACTCAGAAAACACTTTGAGAACATTTTTGAATAAGGGCTCATATGAGTGCCAAAACAGGGCTCAAATCTGTATGATTTTAAAATCGGGATCAGTTAGGCGCCCTTTTCGGGCTCAAAGTACATTAGCCCCGAAAGCGGCATCAGTTCGTCTTCCTTTTCGGGCTCAATTCGAGCTGCGTTTTAGGGCTCCGCCATTCCGTCTTTTGCTGTTTTCAGTGCCATGTGTTGGTGTACCTACCGCCGTGATTTCAAAATGAATGGTAAGTTATTAGTTATCAGTTATCGCTATCTTTTAGAAAAAATCAAGATGTTGATGCTCATGCCATTTTAATCCCTTATCAATTAAAATTGTGGTGGCATTTGTTCAGAAAAGGTCTGATCTACAATTGTGGCGCCGTTGATACGAATACGCACGGGTTTGATTATTCGTTTTTCTTGTATTTGCGCCACATGAAAGCATCATATCTGGATTCAGGATGTCAAATAGTGTAAGAATGTGCAAAAATTTTGTCTGGTTCTTCGTGATGATGTGATTGAAGCAATGCTTTCAAGGGTAGGTAAGGATTTTGTTACTTGTTCGTAATGGTTATCTTGATGCTCAACTAAAATTAATCCTAATTCCTTGCCTACTAACCTATTAAGTTAAACTTAGTACCAATACCTACCAACCTACAACCTATTTGGATCTTTCATATACTTATAACATGCTGCTGCTTCTGCTAACATGCTGCGGAATGCTGGTTGACATGATGGAATGCTGGTATGACAGTGTTCCATGTTTCAGAATTTTAGGTGAATAACCACACATGATGGGGAAAATGTTTTCATCCTAAAAATATGACAAGTGGCTTTATTTCATCTTTGCTAAAAAAATATGTCAAAAGTTTGATTCAACAGCCAGCTGCCAGGTTACGCATGACTTGACAGTTGATGCATCTACTCTACATCATTTCATTTCAGATCCTGTGAAGGTTCTGACAAAATCTGAGGTAAAAATGGCATTATGCAGTTTTGCGGAAAGACTAAATCTATCTCATTTTGTCTTCAGATTTTTTTTATTGGGACACCCAATTGAAATCCAATTTTAGAACACTGTGACACCATGCCTGTGTGCCAAGTAAGAGGAAGGGTCTACAAGTATACATCAAGATAACCAATTATGGACAAGTTGAGACTTGAGTCATGAGCTCTTATTTGTGGTTACAATACCTTCAACTGCATGATTTTGCACAACTTCCATACAGGCATCCAGACTGGAAAAGGTTCAAGTCCATACTTATTCTGGTGCTTGAATATGGCAGTTCAAAGATGGAAGGCATATGATGCTACAAAATGAAAAAAATAATTCAACTTACAAAAAATAGGTATTCATATCTATCCTAAACTAAACTAACCTAAACTTACCTAACCTAATCCAACCCAACCCAACCACCCCAACCAGCCCAGCCCAGCCCAACCCAGCCCAGCCCAGCCCAGCCCAGCCCAACCCAACCCAAAACCTACAGTCTAAAACCTAGAGCTAAAACCTGCAGCCCAAACTGGAAAACATCCATATGGTACGCCGGACGCCCGTGAAGCCGTCATGCGCCGAAGTTCGGCGCAAGCTATTTTGCAATTTGCGCTGAAATTTCTGCATTATTTGCGCCGAAGGTTAGTGCCCTTTTGCGTCAAAATTAAGCCACTTATACAAAAAGCACGTTTACATCTGCTGGCCAAGGTTTTATAAACCAGACAGAACGCTCTGGGCCTTAACCACTCCTGACTCCCATGTTTGAGCGTCCAAATTAGTTGATGTTTCCATGGAAGCTGAATACCACAATACGTGTAGCGCACTGTAGCATCGTGCCGTGAAATAAGGCTCGGGACGGAAGTTCCGGGGTCACAAAAATTGGTGTGGCGGTGTTGTCGCGGCTGGCGGGCTCCAGCAAGGGGTTTAAGTTTACGACACCACTCTTGTTTCAGGAGAGGTGTCAGCGATTCGAGACTACTTGGGCATGCGGGCAGCGGGGTCGGCGTGGCTGCCTGCGGCTGCGGCCACACATCTTGGCGTCCTGGAGGCGGAGATGCTGATGGTGGCATGAGTCATCACTGGCTGCCCGATTTCCATGCTCCAAGACTCGCCGTGAGGGCCGAGGCGGGCGTCGTGCCGATGGAGAGATGAGGAGGGATGCGCTGGCATCGCGCCTACTGGCGAAGGCGCTCTCCCTCCCGTCGGAGGACCCGCCGCGTCGTGGCGGAAGCCCCCCCCCCCAACCGTGACTGAAGTCAGTGACCGGCTGGAGAGAGCGCGGGGGAGCGGTGTGGGACCACTGGAGTGGCGCTGCCCGCCGAGGCGCGCTTATCCACGAGACTGCCCCCGTAGACGCCAACAGACGGCGTCACGGTCCACCTGGACCTGCTGCCGATCGGGGCGTCCGCGACAGCGAGGAGGAGTGCTGCGGAGGCGTGACTGGGAGCGCTCCCCCAGCGTGCGACGTGGGCCTGGGTCGACGGGTCTGCGACCGGGGGAGTAATAGGAAGGCGGCGCTGGGGTCCTCACCGAGCACCCAGACAGTACAACATTGGTACTGCGGGAGGCGGCGGGGAGGATTTGCTCCATTTACCGATCTGAGATGGTGGCGCCCAAAACGGCAAAGCAACATCTCCTGAAGCACCCGTCCTTCGAGGAAGACCGCATAATCATTTGCTCCGACTCGCAGGCGTCGCTGGCGACGCCACGAGGTGGACAAGTGGCCCAGACACCCCCCCCCCCTCATCCCCTAGGTGCCGCCATCTGGGAGTATATGATGGCCCTAGTGGCTGTAGGGGGCCGAAGAATCCACCATAGAAGGAGGGCGGCGATAGCCCGATTAAGCTGGCCGTCCAGTGGAGCCTCGGCTCTATCATGGGCATTGGGCAAGGACTCTGCGAGCACCCCCGTCTCCTCCATCTTCGACGGCACTCCAGTCAGAAAGCTGTCCCCACCCGAGTTTCCCAGCAGCATGGGCCACATGAAACCGAACAGCGCCGAGCCGCTCGACGCTGAGGACCAGGCGAGAGTAACAGTGAAAAGGTGAAACGCTCGAAACGGCGCGCGCCGCCGGCCGAGGGCGCCGAGCCGGCCCAGGCCGGCTGCGGGTCAAACAGAAGCCGTCTCCGCGGCGGCCGCCCAGTGACAGCGACTCGGACTGACGTCGAGGCACCGCTGCCGCCTCCGCCGACCAACCCGCCGCCCAGCAAGGGCAGTTTGAAGGCGGCTGCGCCGGTGAAGGTGGCGCGGCCTGGCAGGGGCCGCGGCCGGCCCACTCCCAGCTACCCGTCCCGCGAGGTGCTCAGTACCACCGACTCGTCCGATTCTGAGGCAGCGCCGTCGGCGGGCCGCCGCCAGCAGTGACGACGACCGGCTGGCGGCGTTCGCGCGGGACTTGTCCGACTCCTGGTACTCGGACTTGCCGCCCAAACTGGACGCCGGCGGCGTGAGCACCAGCAACGCCAATAAAAAGTCCACCTTCATCCGGCTCTTCTCGCACCGTGTCAAAAGGACTACGCCGCGCGGCCGGCCGGCCAACTCGAATGAGCGCAGCGAAGGGCACACGTCCCCGACGGCGGCACTGGCGCCTCCCGCCGCGCCGCTGCCGGCGTTGCTGGCAACGCCGATCCAGGCCCATCGATTTCTACTGTTTTGTTGCCTACGTGCCGCTGCCGCCGCTCAGCCAGCACAATGGCGTGCCGGTGTTGCGCTGTCGGATCGAAAAGCGGCTCGTGCAGCGGACGGACGGGTGCGGCCCGCGCGATGAGCCGCCGCCGCACACCGAGCTGCGCCGCGCGGACGTGAAGGTGGAGCTGGCAGCGGCCTGCTCAGTCCCCTCAACGGCGTCGACCGGCTCTCCGGCGATTTGCGGTCAGAAACGCCGCCGCTTCTGGGACCAAGGTGTCAGAGCGCGGCGCTGCCCGTGAGACGTTAAGTTAGCACAGGCAATGTCGTCTGCATGACCTTGCAGTTCATGTTGAATACACAACCATGTTGCGAAGTAATAGGCGCCGGGTTTTTCAGTTCATAGAACTTTTTCCCTGGCTATTACACCCCACAACCGAACACTGACACCTTGCACAAGTATGACTGTGTGTATGAATGTTAATAAATACATGAACCAATGTTGTGTTTTCGGTTCCAGTACCTTCTTTGGGCACCTCGGCAACAAGTAAGTAATCCGTTAGCTTTGCCACACCTAAGATAGGCTCCCACGTTGTTATTTGCTCCCGGGTTAACATAAACCGGTTTAACGTAACTTTTGCATCCCGGCCAAAATTGCCGGTTAACTGTCCCACCGCTCGAGACTGGCGCTAGGCTGGCCGAGCAAAAAAAAAAAGTTTGTCCGCGGCTTCGTCTTATTCGCTGCTGCTGGACACGGGGGAGGGGGGAGGAGGGGCTGCATCGGACGAAAAGCGGGCTCTGGTATTAACTGGATTTTTTGCCAGCTGGCGCCGTATGGTGGCGCTAGCAGAGCTTCTTACATATCAATGCTAGATATAAAAGAATGAATATTTACCAATCAATTTTTCATTTAAAGCCATTTGAAATATTTATGTCCATCCTACTACCGCGCTTAGGTATATCTAAAATTAAATACCTTTCGTGCGTCGCCAGCTGGCCAGCCAGCTGACGCAATCCAGCTTTTACCAAAGCCCCGAAAAGCGATGACGTGAGCCCTAATATTGGCTTCACCACACAATTTGAGCCCTCAAACTGGAATCAGGTGAGCTCGAAAATGGGGATCAGGCTGAAAACTGGTATCATAGTGAGACTAGTTTTAGAGCTTGACACCGATAATGGGTACTGACTGAGCTCTGTTTCTGCGATCAATGATACCGATTTAAGGGATCGTATGAGCCCATGTGGCGCTAGCTCAGAAAGTATTCTCGAAATGTGCTGTCTGTTTTGAATATGGTACATTAGCCCGAAAACTGGTCTCTGAGCCCGAAAATCGGGACACAGTTTTCTCAGTGTCGCACTGCCCGACTGTGTTGTGTGTGATAGTCTGTCTCCTGCTGACTATCCTGTGTTTGTGTGACAGTTCTGGGCGGCGTACGTGCCCTGCGAGAGTCAGTGGATGGACGCTGTACCGATGAGCGTCGAACAGATAGACGTGGTGAGACGACTGGTGGAAAAGTATCCGCAGTATCTCAGCCTAGCCACCAGCGTACAGGGTGAGTGACGCCGTCTTGTATCTGAGCCGTCATCGTCATTGAGTTGTTGTTGCGAACGCGTGTAGGTAGTCCTTAGAACTCAATATTACTGCTTGGAACTGTTGCTCGGAGAACTTCGTTCTTTTTACTTAATGCATGTACGCTGTGTATAAAGAATCCACACTTTTTGCGTGAATTTTCTTCCTGTACAATCTTTTGGACTGAAAAAGTTAAATACGTTCAAATTTCACCTGATGCTTGAATGTTTCCAGATGAGGATCAAAACCTAACCTACCTTCCCTCTACCATTGTATTACTACATTTTATACACTTATCCTTCTGCAATCACTTCAAGTACGCCCGGTTCCCTCAGCCCAAATAGCCGCGGACTCGAAGCACCCTAACCTTCACCTTCACCTGAGCCTGGCCGGGCCATTGGACCGCAGCCCGGGCAGCCACCAGGTGCTATAGTTCCACCATTTGTGTCGGCACGTCCGATTGCATTCCACTTCCGTGCCGAGCTGCGCCAAGCCGAGCCGAGCCGGGCTCTCTGGGGGCGCGTTCGGCGGCCACTCTGTGCCGAACGGGCCCTCAGTCGGCCGCTCTGTGCCGAACGGACGCGCAGTCGGCCGCCGAAAACGACCTGCGATCGGCGCCCGCCGAGAGTCGCCGGGAGAGCCGTCCAGAGAGTCGCCGGGAGAGCCGTCCAGAGAGCCGCCCTCGGCAGATAGCCTCGGCCCTCTCCGGCCGGCCTAACCCGGCCATTTGGCTGCGGACGAGAGGCCAGCCCGCTCTCTGCCGACCACAAACACCCGGCCGGAGGGCCGAGCCGGGTTTTATGGACCCCGGCGGCCGCTTCCGAGCTCGCGCAGCCGAGTCTGCTTTCTCGTTTTCGTTAAACGTTAATTGGTGCTAAAGGTCGACCTTTTAGCTGGCTGTTCATTGCAAGAGGAGTTTCAGAGCTGATGAGAAAAGCAGCCTGTCGGTCAATAGCTCAGTCTAATGATATGATTGCGAGTATCGTCTTAAAGACGTTTTATCAATGGCGCCGCTCCCATACCGTTCTTTATTTCCCCATTGTTCACTGGAGACTCTTCCGGTCACTTGGTCACTTGGTCAGTTTCGATAACACGTGGGTCGAGAATGGTTAACGTTTAGTAGCATATGCCGAGACTTGAGCGCCCGGGAGGATAAGAATTTTCACAGGGCGATCTCTCTGATGGCTTTGGTGCCCACTGCCCACGCTCCAGAGAGAAGTTTTCCAAAACTGCTGGCCTGGCGACCTTCGCTAATGTTTGCCACATCCGTCAAAGGAATGTTTCGAGTGTCTTCCTCATGGAACCTAACCCAACCCACAGCTTCACGTAGCCTTAGCGGTCAGCATTAACAAAATAAACGAGACGGGATAACCTCATTCACATCGTCACATTATTGTGTCGATTTTCCAGAGATCGAGGAATCACACAGTCGCGGTCGGATCGCCAGTCTACTGGGAGTGGAGGGAGGTCACTCTCTGGGTGCCCGGCTGGCGGTGCTGCGGACCTTCTACCAGTCCGGGGTGCGGTATCTGACGCTGACACACACCTGTGACACACCCTGGTGAGTAGACTTTGTGACACTGCGGACTTTCTACCAGTCCGGGGTGCGGTATCTGACACTGACACACACCTGCGACACACCCTGGTGAGTGGAACGCAGCTATGTCATATATGACACTTTGGTGAGCAGAACTCACTCTTGTGTGACACGCCCTAGTTAGGTACTGAGTAGGACTAGCGTTTGCAGTGAAAAGTGGAGTTCTTACATTACTGGCTGAATGCACAATAAATAACTCGACCATGCTCGTCCCTATGACAAGTTCAATCTACAGCTGTCATTGGCCGGAGGAAATATGGATGATGGGTATGCCGTATCAAATGCAAGCATCAGACGGACATCAGGCAGTAACTGGCCACGGAGTCATGACAAGTTATGATATTAATTTTCGGAAGTTAGTCTATCCTACATCCATATAAATTGAATGAAAATAGATGCCTTGTGAAATGGAAAGATATGACCTGCAGCCTGTTAATATTTATCCCCACTCACCCTTCTCATTTGGTCCCAACCTCCAGTCTGGTCCGTCCACCCGGCCCACCGTCCACCTGTCTTTCCCGCCGCCCGTCTGTTCGTCCATCCCTCCGCTCGCCGCGCTGGCCCGTCTGGCCCGTCTATCCCGCCCGCCCGTCTATCCCGTCCGCCCTCCCGCCTGTCCGTCTATCCCTCCGCTGGCCCGTCTGGCCCGTCTATCCCGCCCGCCCTCCCGTCCCGTTCCGCCCTCCCGTCCCTCCCGTCTCCCATTTCGCCGTGCCCTGATTGGCCGGCTCCGATGGCGGTCCGCCGGGGCCGCGCTGAAAGGCCCGGCTGGCCGCCGGAAGGAGAGGCTGGGAATTTTCCGTTTTTACCGTCATCGTTTCAAGTTTCAACAATGCCGGCCGTGTGGCTTTAGAGCTGCGGCGCGGCGGCCGTAGCGACCAACAGCACACGAAGAGACGGTGGTCGGGCTCCTAAGAGGCCGTTGTTATTTCCAGTGTCTGGACTCACTGAGATGAAGGCGTCCGCCCCCTTCTCCCGACGGGGTTTGTGTGATGTGATGTCCGTTAAATTTATTGGCTCTGTGAGGATATTTAGTGTGCCATTTGACGGCCAACCCAGTGTGAAATTCGATCAACGGTTATTGCTCCCAGATAGCCTGCATGATGCATTGCTCAATCGCAGTGCGAAACGAGCTTGCTTCCAGGCTAACCGATTAAGTGTTATGAATCGAGCTCTGGCATCATATATTGTGTGTTATAAATTCTTATAGTTTGTCACTGGCAGGCAGTGATATTTTGTCAATAAAATCTTTCCTTAACGGTGAGGAGACTGAAGAGCAGAACTTTGCAGAAATTGTTGTTTAGACAATTAGACAAGTTATTGATATAAATATTTAAAATGTTTTCGTTTTTTGTGGTGCATTATGGACACATACGTAATTCATTTCGAATGTTCACTGGTCACTATAATGCTTCGCTTGCATTTATTGTTAGGTATATGTGTTTGCTAAAGTGTCGTTTCACTTACCAAAATGCTGGTACGGATATCTCGCTCTTGAATATTTGAAGTTCATCCACGCCCTGCGGCGATGTTAACGGGCAGAGCTGATTCTTTTTACGGAATCACTTGCACTTTGAAATCGCAAATCACCTTTTTCACTGACACATTTCAGAACAAACACGTACAGAGACAGACCCTGTTTGTTTGTTTGTTTGTTTGTTTTGTTGGGTTAGGCCCTTTCGGTCGACAAGACCATTGCAGAGCCGGAAGGATGATAGGAATTAGGGGGAGACATTGGTCTGGGCAGGCACCCTAGTGAGTCGCCGGGGCTGAGCCCGTCCAGAGGACAGACCACCCAGCCCCAAGGCACTCACTGCACCCGGCTACGGGGTGCGCTCCCTCGGAAGCAGTGGTGCCGCTCCAAGGGAGCAGCCCGCATGAGATAAAGTTGCCTGCCCAGCCCGGAAGGGGGTTGTGGCGTGGTGGAGAAAGGATTTCAGTATCCTGAGGATAGAAGCACGGACAGGTGACAGACCCTTCCACGCGACTCACGTCTTGGCAACTAGCCAAAGAGTTTACGTTTCCGGGTGACCGTCCCCGGTCGCTGGGTCGGGTCGCAAGGGCGCGCTCAGGTATGCTCAGAGGGGAGGCAAAAAGCTCAAGCATGATAATTGGTAATCTATGCGATATGTGGATGATATCGTATATCGCACTCGTGCAAATACGTTTTAGAGATGACTCTTCGTTACTTTTCTCAAGATGCGATGGAATAGTCATTAACCATGCATGACCGTTTCCAACAGGGCTACATCAGCCTCCACAGAAACGGAGGAGCAAAATGCGGGAAAAGGCCTGAATGATTTTGGAAGGGTAAGTCGATAGTTCAAGTCGTCACTAAATAAGCAAGAAAAACGTTTGAAATTGTCAGAAATAAATGTTTTTACAAACGATATGCTGCATCATATATCTATCACATATTTAGTCTGAATTATTTACTAAAACCGATGACGTAAAAGTGACATTGATCCACCTTCATGAGCCCTCCCGCCTCTGAATCCGCTCGCAGGCGGTGGTTCTGGAGATGAATCGTCTGGGGATGATTGTCGACCTGAGTCACACCAGTCGCCAGACGACCCTGGACGCGCTGGAGGTGTCTCGCGCGCCCGTCATCTTTTCACACTCGTCTGCGAGGGCGCTCTGCAATACCACTCGCAACGTGCCCGACGATGTACTCCGTCTGGTGGTGAGGACGGCGACGATGGAGGGAGGGGGAGAGCTTCGAGGGAAGGGAGGGACGCTTGGGGTCAGGGAGTGCTGGCAAATGGGCTAGACATGAAATATGGGCATGGTTTTTCGCCTCTTCAGCAAGGTTGTATTGTCAGTGAAGTCGCCGTGTCAGAAACATTACCGAGCACCCTGTTTTGTAGCCTGATTGTGAGCGATGGATGTAATATCACATACATCACTCATTTCTTATGAGACAAGCTACAAAACAAACAAATATTCCTCCCAGCGTGTTATCAGCTGCTTTTGCAACGAGTTTCCAGGGTCTCCCGGCGGCGCCGAGCTGCTGAGACGTCCTATCTATCCGGCGCCAATCGGGCCATTAACGTCGTTTTGCTGCCGGCGGTCGGTTCTCAGGCGGCTCATGGCACATCGATCAGACCCCACTGACCAGCGCGGCGCGATCATAGCCGGGGTGCAGGCCGTGAGCCGCAGAGCATCCAAGTTCCGCGCGGACCTCCGCGCGGACGGCTGTGATGGATGGCGCTATTTTTCAGGCCAGCCGCGGCGGTCTGGTGATGGTGAACTTCTACTCGGAGTTTATCGGCTGCGGACCAAACGCGACCCTGGTCAATGTCATAGGTGAGCCGTCAGCGACCGCGACCGTGATCTTTTGGCCGGCGACTTGTTGGAGTGATAGGACCGAAGAGTTTTGAGCTTTGAGCTCTTTCAAATCAGTTTGCTCACAATTCCAGTCTTGTCGAAATGGGCGCTTATTTATGTTTTATTATATCTAACTGCGCGCATTACATCAGGTTCAACCAAGAATATACTGTTAACAACCGTGTCTCATTTTGCAACCCCAACATGTGATGTGCATGTAAACCTAGCTTTATGACGCTCAAGCATGAAGCAACATCATGGATGATATCGAATATACCCCATCTTTTTGACGCCACAATTTTGTTTCACTTCTCCCATCGACACTCCGCCGATACTCTGTTGAGAGGTATAGCGTGTGTATCCGCACTAACCACTCGCCATAACGTCTGTCGGCGTTTCAGAACACCTGAACTACATCAGGGAGGTGGCGGGTATCGACCATGTCGGCCTCGGTGCCGGCTATGACGGCATCAACTGGTCAGTAGTGCGGCGATGGGTGAACGGATAATACAGGAGACTGGACTTTGTGCAGGCTGGGTGTTCAAGCTATAGGGTACCTATAATTTGAGCATGAATCATGGGGAAATTCGCAGACAAATTTAAATTTGCAAATCGGATATTTGTTGGAAACATCTTGTCCGTTTGGTATCTTACAGCAAATGTTATAATATTGAAGTCCTTCATTCATGCTCGGCATTTATCGTAACGTCGATACGTTAAATTCAACCGCGCCCCGTTATGATTAACCTACACCCCTCTCTGCCCCGCAGGACACCTGAGGGCCTGGAGGATGTGTCCAAGTACCCGTATCTGTTTGCTGAGCTGCTGTCCGACTCGACCTGGACGGAGGAAGACCTCAAGAAACTCGCCGGGCAGAATTTCCTGAGGGTATTCAGGAGCGTCGAGGAGGTAAGGGAAGAATATGTTCTGCTGTTCCCGTAACGTGTTCGTGCGCGTAAACAAAGTTGTCACTGATGTATTCCAACACATCAAGGAAATTCTATACGGTCCCACTATGGGAGTCATATGTCATATCCAACTTCTGAGGTCTTCCACTGTAGCATAACGGAGGAGCCGTTTTTTTTTTGTTACCGATAGAGTAATGCCAGAATATGCGCTAACATCGCTGACGTTTAAATTCACTCACGTCTCACACTCAGGTGATGTGGCTGCAGAAATACATCAAATCTATACCGTCTAACCGCACGCTATTGCAAGTGCCACCGAATACCAATTGCCATCTTTACCATACGCACATCTGCTTCTGTCATAAACCGAAGTCATTGCTATCGTAATCTCTTTCCTATCAGGTGAGCCGTGAGCTGAGCAGTCGTCAGGCCACTCCCCGGGAGGACCGGATCGACCCTCGTCAGTTGCTGTACACCAGCGCCGCCCGCTGCAGCTGGGAGCTGTCCGAGGCTCTCAGCCGACAGCAGCAGCTGCAGCTGCCGCAGCCAGAGGGGGAACCGGGGGAACAGGGGGAGTTGTGACAGCCGCCCGGCGAGCCAGCGTGTCTGACGGGGGAACAGGGAGGGAGAGAGGAGGGAACGGGGAGGGAATGGGAGGGAATCGAGAGGGAACGGGGAGGGAACGGTCTCTAGGGGAACGAAGACCGGCTGTGACCGACAGGGGTGGCGGAGTTGTGTCGACTGATTGTTTCGACTGATTGTTGAAACAATTATCTGTCGACTGATCTGTCGACTGATTATTGTTCAGATTGTACTGGAATTGAGAATGAAAGGGGTACATCAGACATGCTGAGGCTCAGTTCAATGATGCCATCTTTTCTGGCGAGAAAGATGGTTAGAGTGGGAGAAAGAGGAGGGCTAGAGGAGACCGCGGGAGAATGTAGGTATGTCTGTGTGCCTATGCGTGAGTGTGACTGTGTGTGCACTTGTGCCATAACTCATGTGTCGTTTGCCAAGGTAGTCTTGGAAAACGTTTGATTGTTCCGAAACTATGGCTGTTGATCGGTGGTCGTAACTGTTTCATTATTGTTACTCGATTGGTGTCAAATAGCTTAAGAGTTTGTAAAAAATATGTAGCTTATTTCGCTGCGTTATATCATTTTTTACGACCAGCCGATGCCGAATAATCCAAGCACATGCACACTGCACAGCTGTGCCCAGTACCCAATGCCCATATCATGCACACGTGTAAAATAACACATTGCAAGTGCACAATAGGCAATATGTATTATGTACACAGTTACACACTATTCGCATATTGCAACAATTCATTTTTAGCATCGGCCGCAATTCTTTTAAGGGTCCCTTTCACCAATTTAGCTCATTTTAAGACTGTTTGCTTGCACATTCATATATTCAGAAACTGGTAATTTACAACATGACAAGGATTGCGGCCTTTTAAATTGTCATTCTCTGAGACGAAGCTAAGCTGAAACTTATCCCAGAACGCATTTTACCATTCTGCATAATTTAACACCAGCCGCCTGAAACGTCGCGTCGAACCTATCGGAAAGTTTCAGTGCACCAGAACTTGCCTCTGAAGGGTCCAACTCACCAGTCTTGTTTGATGTGTAATCTGGGCGCTTAAAGTTCCATTCCTCAGTAAATCCGGTCAGTTTTAGTTCTAAAGCCGTCTGTTTCCAGCTCCTTGCTAGCTGAGTGACCGATTGATTTCGAGCAATCAGGCTAAATCTGCCCGAATTTTTTGCATATATGACAGATGTTCTTATTTACGATTGAAAAATGAAAACTTTTTTTTTGAAAGGGGAGTAGACAATACAAAAGATTTCAGTAGAAATGAACGACAATTATGAGGTTCTCTGTGGGACGCAGTTATGAATATATTTTATATGAAAGATTATTCCAGAAGAAGCAGAACACACCCTTGTACAAAGTCCTCAAATGTAGCGTGATGTAGTGACAGAACACGACAGTTTGTTCTTAAATCGGTGTGTTGTCTCAGAAATATTAAAGACTTTGGTGAAAATCAGGTTATGTATAATTAATTGTAAATACTATACGTATGCGTTTTAGGCCCTGATCACGTCTTTCAGCCGTTTCCTGCATATGGCTGATTGTCCGGCAAGCTTATGACTGTTCGACATTTGTACTATTTTTATAATGAAGGGAAATAAATATTAAACGTTGTTTCGCTTCATTTGTTTGTTATGGGTATATTTTTTCCTGATCTCCAGCCAAGGCATTCTGTCTCAAGATCATGATATGATTTAACATCAAAGACTGATGTGTGTCGTTTTGCTCGATTATAATGGTTCCAAAGCCGCGTCTCGCTCTCATCGAACCGAGCACCCGCGATTTTACTACTTCAGCCTCAATGTATAGACAGTCCCGCACCACTCGAGTGCGTTGCGGGACAGTCTACCCTTCACACTCCGTGGAGCTATAGGCGCGTCCTCCGCTGTCAAGTCAAGGTTCACACTTCACAGACACGAGACGACATAGTCAGATACGTGATCGACGTAATCCGTGCTAGCACTCACCAGGAAGAGGCACTGGGCACAAGCAGGAAAATGAAACGAAATTAATCGTTTCCCAGCTAATTTTCCACTGAGGCTGGGGCCATGGCGCTCATGAAAGAAAACTGTGAATATTTATTGGCTAGCAATGCATGATTCATTCAAAATGGACCGTTTCTAGGTACTTAGTGCTTTTTAGGTACTTACTGCTTACACAGTGCTAACTTCTCTATACGCACCAGAGCAACGGCTGTGCTAAGTGAAAACGGAAACATCAGAATCAGTACCTACCATGCCAGATCGGGTAGTCCTGAATCATTGAAATGCACGCCCACGACCACGATCAGCACTTCGAGCTCAGTAAGTTTGGAATCCAGCGCAAGTTTGCTGAGTCCGGACCGAGATTAGCTCGGGGCTTTAGAGAGCGGTAAATGAAGTCCATTGTCGGAACGAGGGCTATTGAGTTCCTTGTGGGATAATTTCTGTCACAAACATGCATCTCCTGCTGAGAAACCGGCTGAGAAGACTGAGCTCGTCCAACAATTCCTAGAAGTAAGTGAATTTATTCCGATTGTGGCTGTCCAAACAAGCACATCAAAAAGCAATCCGCAGGGTCACTCAGTGAATTGTGAAACGGTTTTGTTTCATAAAAGCGTCTGTTCCGTTTCATTATTGTGTCCGGTACCTATTTTTTATTTTTTTATACAAAATGATTGAAAAATGCAGTTGCGCTGTAAAACGTAAAGCACAGAGCCATAAAAAACTTATCCCGCAATAATTTGCTGGTAACGTCTTTGGCCGCCCTCAGAACTGTCCGTTCTGACAGTTTCGCCTTCACGGACCTGGTGACGCCAGTGTCGGACCGCTAGATGGCAGGCACGTCGGTGTATGTGGGTGAATGTCCTTACATGGCACTTGCCAGGCACTCTGTCAGTAATGGAGCACTGAGCGACAGCGTTCAACAGGTAACAGGGCCGCCGCACACCTTCTCCCCTACAGCCGTTAGTGAAGCCAGCCGTCAGGTCATTTGGTTAATCAGGGGCCCAGGGCCCGCCCCGCACCTTCTCCCCTACAGCCGTTAGTGCACCCAGCCGTCAGGTCAGGTGCGCCTGTTTTATCATGGCTTTTGGGTCGGACGAGGGAGGATAACGTCTCTTCACCATCTAAACTCATGACTCACGGAACTCAATGTTATTTCATCTTAGAAGGTGTATTACTTCCATAGATACGTGCACCTCTATCCCTTTTCTTTCTCCCTCTCTCGCCCTTCTCTTAAATGTTACTCGCGCCTCTCACACTTGCTTTTAATGCCGTTTAAACGTTAGCAATGCTTCAATATATTGCCTCCGCGGTTTTGTGCCGGCAAATCCGAGCCACATTTGCGAAACGTCTCTTCTTGCCTCAGCGTGACGTGCTCCACCTGCGTGACGGCTGTGACGTGACGGGCGGCGTTACGTGTGACGTGTGATGTGGATCACCTGACTGGAGGACTGACGTAATTGGGTACGGGCGTGACGGACCGGCGGTGAGGGTCCGGGTCCCCACAGGAGGGATCCAGGTCCCGCTGTCACATCCGGCGGGGTCCGCCGCACCCTACATCCGTCCGAGCGGTCATGACACGTCTGTCAGATGACACGTGACATTGCAACACGCGTTACGTGGCCAGAGGGGATGGTGTCACTCCAGGTGTTTGACCCGCGTGACGGGGCGGGCCGACAAATCTGCGTCCAGTCAGGTGACGAGTAGCCGTCGTGGAGCCCCCAATAAGCGCTCGTGCCGTATAATTGTCCCGCGAGTTCAATTCACAGTCACAGCCGCTCGTCACGTAGGTATGGTTCAAGGCCGGGTCCGATCGTTCCGGGCCGTTCCACCCCATGGACCTCACAATTGTGAGGCAACAGAGCGCTGCTGTTGGGAGCTGGCCACCTTCATCCCACTTCACTGGACCATGCTCACATTTTCACACGTGTATTGCTGCTGATTGCATGGATATGCCTATTTATCAATGGTGAAGGGAGGTATGTAACAATTTGAATCATGTGTAAAATTGCAGCACCGCAATGTGCGCAGTGTTCAATGTTCAGACAGCCGACGTCAGCCGCTCCCTTCCTAATGTTCGCTGTTCGCTTGTAAAACCACTAATGGCTCGATGTTAATGCATCAAAGTCCCGGTTTGAAAATTGAACGTCTCGTTGACAATTGCTCACTCATGTTCCTTGTCGTAAATCGCTCAACAAGTTTTTCTTTCCAGCCTTTCATGACAGCCAGAAACGTATGAACATTCGTAATCCGTTTAAAACCGTCCTAGCTCATCCCTAATCGCCCACAAGCGCCCTCAGTCGTATCGTTCCACTCTGACTACCATGACCGGGCCTCCGCTCCCCTCCTGTTGTCATCCGCTCTGCCGACCCCTGTCTCCGGGTCGGGGGACGTCGCGCGCTCAGCACCGTCACGGCAGCGTAACGTCACGTCACGGTGCGCCGGCGTCACTTCATTATACCGTTACGCAGCGTGACGGTACCAGCTGTGACGCTCAGTGACGGCCCCGCGGCCTTCTGTGACTCCTCAGTACCAGACACTTGTGGTTTGTGCGGTTAGAGACTGGCTCCAGCCAGGTTTGGTGGTATGGCATATTACTTTATGCCTGGCTTTTGATGATTTGACTAGGGGCAAGAAGAAATTAGTTATTAGGTGGTAACTGGACGGTAAGCTGTGCTTTCATACATGATATAAACCATCTTATCAACCTAGCATGCCGTTTTTGTTTGCTTGATCAATGATCAATACGTGTCCTTTACAGTGTGATGCATACTAGAGTTGCAAAGTTTTCCCAATGGGCTGCTACCGGCACCGCCCCGCCCCACAAAAATTTTCTGGGATACCGGCATGCTACCACGCCCCAAGCAAAAAAAACCGCCAAATTACCGGCATACTAAAAAACCTGCATTCTTGATTCTGGCTTACCCCTACATGAGATGCCACATTTTGGCAATTTCAGTAACCGCCCCACCCAGCAGCCACCCATTGTCCAACCAAAACTACCAGCAGCCTGATTTTGGCTGAGTTGGCCCCACAAATACCACAATTTTGAAACTCAATTCCAGTCTACAGCTGTTTAAATATAACCTGTAATCCAAGAGGTATTGCCTACAAAAAAACATGTATCAAAAAAGCAAGGACAAAAAGAACTTGAATTACTGAAATGTGTTTTTGAAGACTGCACAGTGAGCAGCAATCACATTTACCACAAGCGTTTTTCCAAATTCTCCTAAAATGTTGGAGGTACCAACCAAATAATGAACTATAGATAGTCTCAAATCACAATCTATAAAACTACAGATTCGGCCATGTTCCTAACTGAGGAAGCGAGATCAACATCTGCTTTTCCTATCCGCCAAGGCCATCCTATCCGCCATGGCTTGCTGGCTCGTGAGTAAGATACGAATCATGTAAAAATATGTGTTAATAACTCACTTGTTCTGAGAAGTCACCAAATAATATGTATAAAAACGATATAATATCCTCCCCCATCTCAAACGCGGGAACAAACACAAGGTTACAAAGGATTTCGAAACAAATGCGCCATAACACAGTTTTTAACCAGCTGATTAAAACACTGCATAAAAGGTTTTAGGACTGCAAACTACTGCCTCGTGAATGATTTTATTGAAAAAAATCATCCAACACAATATTAAATTCCAATTGAAATCAACACTGTGAGTGTTATTCACTACAAGAAAATTCATTTCTCTTAAGTAATTCAACCAAGAGAGCATATGAATAAATATTACGTCATCAGCTTACATCCTTTCTTTAGGGAACAGAGGATCTTAAAAGTCAAACCTTGGAGATCATATTGCGCCACGTTTTATTCATTTCGTCTGCATGTTGTGTTTTCGGTATCGGTAACCCTGGCGTCACCGGTAGCGTTTTCGTTCAAGGTTAAGGTTTCCTGTATTAGGCAGTATTAGGCCACCGTGCCAAGCCGTAGCATGCTGTGACGTCACTGGGTAAGAGAACGTACCACGCTATCAGTATCGACTGAGACTCAGATAGACTCAGAACGACTCAGGCAGACTCAAACTGACTCAGACCGACTCAACCGACTCAAATCGATTCCGATCGACTCAGGCCGACTCAGAACGACCCAAACTGACTCAGACCGACCCTACCGACTCAAATAGATTCCGATCGACTCAGACCGACTCAGAACGACTCAAACTGACTCAACCGACTCAAATCGATTCCGATCGACTCAGACAGACTCAGAACGACTCAGGCAGACTCAAACTGACTCAGACCGACTCAACCGACTCAACTCGATTCCGATAGACTCAGACCGACTCAGACCGACTCAAACTGACTCAGACCGACTCAACCGTCTCAAATCGATTCCGATCGACGCAGACAGACTCAGAACGACTCAGGCAAACTCAAACCGACTCAGGCAGACTCAAACTGACTCGATTTGAGTCGGTTGAGTCGGTTTGAATCTGCCTGAGTCCGGCTGAGTCGTTCTGAGTCGTTCTGAGTTTTTCTGAGTCGCTCGGAATCGATCTGAATCAGTTTGAGTCTGCCTGAGTTGGTTTGAGTCTGCCTGAGTTTATCTGAATCGGCCCGAGTCTGCCTGAGTCGTTCTGAGTCTGTCTGAGTCGCTCGGAATCGATTTTAGTCGGTTGAGTCGGTCTGAGTCAGTTTGAGTCGGTCTGACTCAGTTTGAGTCGTTCTGAGTCGGTCGAGTCAGTTTAAGTCTGCCTGAGTCGGTTTGAGTCTGCCTGAGTCGTTCTGAGTCTGTCTGAGTCATTCTGAGTCTGCCTGAGTCGCTCGGAATCGATTTGAGTCGGTTTGAGCCCGCCTGAGTCGTTCTGAGTCGGTCTGAGTCGATCGGAATCAATTTGAGTCGGTTGAGTCGGTCTAAGTCAGTTTGAGTCGGTCTGAGTCAGTTTGAGTCGTTCTGAGTCGGTCGAGTCAGTTTGAGTCTGCCTGAGTCGGTTTGAGTCTGCCTGAGTCTGTCTGAATCTGCCTGAGTCATTCTGAGTCTGCCTGAGTCATTCTGAGTCTGCCTGAGTTGCTCGGAATCGATTTGAGTCGGTTTGAGTCCGCCTGAATCGTTCTGAATCGGTCTGAGTCGATCGGAATCGATTTGAGTCTGTTGAGTCAGTCTGAGTCAGTTTGAGTCGGTCGAGTCAGTTTGAGTCTGCCTGAGTCAGTTTGATTGAGTCTGCCCGAGTCGTTCTGAGTCTGTCTGAGTCGATCGGAATCGATCGGAATTTATTTGAGTCAGTTGAGTTGTTCTGAGTCGGTTTGAGTCGATCGGAATCGATTTGAGTCGGTTGAGTCGGTCTGAGCCAGTTTGAGTCTGCCTGAGTCGTTCTGAGTCTATCCGAGTCTCAGTTGATACTGATAGCGTGGTACGTTCTCTTACCCAGTGACGTCACAGCATGCTACGGCTTGGCACGGTGGCCTAATACTGCCTAATGCAGGAAACCTTAACCTTGAACGAAAACGCTACCGGTGACGCCAGGGTTACCGATACCGTGTTTTCTTGTAAAGATAAGACAAAATGCCAGTTTAATTCATTTTCATTTCATTTTGGGACCAAAGTTAGGCTCAGGGCTACCTAACACCTGCCTTTTCAGCCGGATTTTCAGTGTTAAATTCTTTGTAGAGCATCTCAGACCACATCTCTGGACTCAAGGCCAGTTTCCAAACAATGTGTTTTGTGGTGTTTTGATTCTGCCTTTTGCCTAGGGAATGTTGCCATGAACATTTATTTATTTTATTGTATTTATACCTATTACCTACCATAAGACTTTGGTTGTGCTTTTGCAACATGAATGAGTATTCTTCCTTTAATAGACCACAATAGATTCTTTAAAAATCCAATTTTAGAGCGAAACCTGTGAAATGCTGAGGTTCATGTGTTTTCACTGTTTGCCCCTACCATTAGCAATGGAACTTCTATCACAAAATGTATTTTGCAGTGGCTAAGATTGCTGTTATTTCAATTCAATGGCCTCTTAGTGTCCAAACTTTGAATCATATGCTGATAATTTTTTTGTGTGCAAAATCAAAAATACCGGCATGCTACCGGCAAGACATGCCAGATACCACGAAAAAACCTGCGGTAGTGAAAGATTACCGGCATGCCGGTAGCGCGGTAGGGAAATTTTGCAACTCTAATGCATACCATTCACTGCTCACTCGATACCTCAATAGCATCTTGGCGTGTTTGCCCTATTCATAACTACGCCGTACCTTCGCCACTGCCTATCGAAATGTCAGGGACAAAATGTCAATGCTAGTCAATACTCATTGCTGCCCTTGAATAACAAAATACAAAATGACACATCATCCTATTGCCAGACAAATGAATTGCTAAATATACCACCGTGTATTTCTTCCCACACCGCTCAAGCACACTAAGCATTATCGGCGTGTATGACACATGCACGCGGAACATCAACGGACATCTAATGAAACGATCGACGTGCGATAGACCAGAGGAGCATCGGGGTTGTGTGCGACGGAACGGCAGTCACGTAATAGAAGATAACGCGACATCTCACCGGGACAACTCATGGACCTACGCCGAATCAGTAGTTGACTCGACGTAGGCAACAAGAGATCGCCACACAAGAGCACTCGACAAATATGTCCAAACACATCGTTACATGACGCAACAGGAAGTACTTCCCTGCCACATGCACTTGAAAGAGCGCAAGTGCACGACAATGAACGTTTGCGAAACACATGGGAAGTAGTGATGCACTGGCCTGGCCGTCAGGAGAGCCGACTCACGGACATCGCTCGCATCCACTGAGAAAGGACACTGTCCACTTTATGTGAACTGGAATCATAAGCCACTGTTGTGTGTCCACTGAAGTTTCTGGTCCACCTACATGGCCAGAAACTAGCCAGTTTCACAGGCTTGCCGTATACAGGGCAGTTATCTGTGTGACCTAACCCTGTCTAGAGTCGACGTCTTTTTCAGATCACAAGTCGAAACTGAAAGCGTTCAACAGCGAACAGCGAGGCCTCCACATATTTGAAAACATCGCGTGCGCAGCTGACGTTGTGTGCATCAGGACCTTGCGAATTACGAGATAGCAGCCGGAGTCAGTTAGAATTCACTCCAGTAAGAGCGAACGTCATACAGCGGCCAGACATCGGCGTCAAGTTATGCTTCGCCGAAATTATCACATCGTTTGCGTTCACCGAATCCTGGATACATAATGCATCAGAGCAGGTCACGTCAGTTTAAAGAGCGCTGACGCGCCAAATCATCAAGAGCGAATAGATGTAGGTGCGGCACAAGACGTCAGTCGATCGTCGGATAGGGTAAGGAACGCTCCAGAACAGTTCAGACATCGGCACAGAACGTGACAATACACGCCGCGGTACCGCTGACTCAGGACAGAATTACCATCTCATCCATACACAGGCGGCGTGGCAGGAATGGCAGATGGGTAGAGGTGCAGATTTTCCGCGAAACTGTCCCGCGACTGTGGCTGGGAGACACGGGTGCGGGTTGTCGCGACTGCAAGCTGCATCCCAATCCCCACAAAAGGAGCTTAAAGGTAATGACTAGTCACCATGACAGCTCCGGCGTCGCGGAGTCGGCATTGCCAGACTGCAGCCACTGCAAGCTTGCAGCGGATACCTAGGGGCCAGCTTCATACATCGCTTCAGGAAAAATATATACGAAAAAGGGATGGTAAATAGTCAAATCATAAATACGAAACAAATATGGAAAATGATAGATGCAGAGTGCGATTTCATCACAACATCGCATGCAACACGCGACATAATTCGTTCTAGATCGTAGGTTTGTCTCTCCAAGTCTATGACGACGCCCCGACATTCAAAGAAGCTCACGACGCCAGCAGACATTGCGACATTGAACAGGGGCGGGTACATGGCTCCTATCGCATAATCTATAGCAGCACACCGGGGACGGCCCGACATCACAGAGGAACGCCGGCGAGCACTGCACGTGCACACGCCGCTCTCAGAACAGGAAAACTGCCAGTTACCTCGTCTTTACAGCGAAGCTCGGTCACAGAGTTCCCACGTCTTTCCCACACCGCGCACCCCTCGAGGGAAATACGCGTCCAGAAATTGACGGGCGCTGCAGAATGTTCGCATGAGCGCCGGTCTCGCGTTGCGCCACGGCTGCAGTTTTTAGATTTTCCTTTCACTGCCCGTCTCTCGCCGTCGGTCGCCAGCTGTGGAGGATAGTTTTATTGTCTTGAGAACCGTTTGGAGACTTCGATAACGCCTCACAGGTGTTGGCAAGGCCACGGCCCGGGCCGGCATCGAACTGCCTGTTAGGCGTCTGGGGACGCCGCTGTTGGTCTATACAGCCGCCACAATACCCTGTCGTGACGGCAGACAGCGGAGTCGACTCGCCTCTCCGGTATGAGTCGTGAGTCATGACTCGCGAGCCGCCCGGCGAGTCGACCGGTGAGTTGAGCTCAGTTGATGTGGTGGGCAGATTACCGATCGGGCGTTTCCATCGCGGGTAGAGGTGATGTCAGGACCGGCTCCTGATCGGGACCGCGGTCATACTGTGTGGTGGTGATCTGGGTGCGGACGCACGGACACTGGACGGCGAGTCTGGTGGGAGTCTCATCGATCGGAGGTGCCTCAGACTCGGTCAGTGTCTCAGATCCTGCCTCAGACTGTCTCACATGGAATCACTGTGTCTCTGAGGTCTCAGAGACGAGTCTCATTGCGATTCTCTATTGCTCACACTGTCTGAGTTCAGTTCTCACTGAGTCAGCTGTCTCAGAGTCTGTAGCCTCACGCTGTGTCTCACAAAGTCTCACATTGTGTCTCACTAAGTCTGTCTCTCCTCCGACACTCCTTCACTCGCTGAGGTCGATCAGCAGCCCCTCGTGTGGACAGCCGACCTCGGCTGCGGAGCTGGAGCTCTGACCGGGCCCGGAGCTGGCGCTGGAGCTGGAACCCACGCTGGGGCTGGGACTGGGGCTGGAGACGCGCGGCAGGTGCCAGTCCCGAGCCGCCTCGGCCGACCTGGCGGCACACAGGGGTTCAGGGGTCAGCTGAGGTGTCGACATGGGAGGCGCGCGGTAATGACGCTTGCACCAGTACTGCAGTGACTGATATGTGAAGGCTGGGAGATTAAGAGCAGTGTTGAATGCAAAGAACACAATGTCAAGATAGATATAGGTCACCGAAAACCGTAAACAGATATTTGGGAAAATGATATGACAGATACGTTTGGTTTAACCAATTTATTGACAACGATTATGCAAGACATGTCGTCCAGTGTACAATAAGCCAACACATTCCAAAAAGCGCATTCACCTACCGAACACCGAACGAATGACATCATACTGGTCCAGTCGAGCTCGTACATCAAGTGACTGACCGCAAATGTCAGATTTTAGTCGTGTTCCCCAGCATGTCACTCGGCCGGGCCGATTTGGAGCGCCAAATCACCGTGTGTGGTCGAGATATGGTCACTTGGTCAGGAAAAACGCCACCGAATTCTGCAGACACTGACCGTTGAACGATTGGTCTCATGACACAGTTGTAGTGGTGACAAAAGTTCCCAGGGTTACGTGTTCGTGACCTTACCGCGCCTCCACGAAAGAGGAAAAATGAGGGGTTTGGGGAGAACAGATAGCTCCTAAACTGGGTCGAGCCAGTTACCCTAGACACGATATTCAGATCTCGGAACGGACAAAGGCCTTGACCTCATCTTTTCATATCATTGATTTAAATTACGACGATCCACGATCAGGCAAACATGTGAATTAATTAACTCAGGTGGGCAGCAAAATAGGTTTCAATCGATTTTGTTTTGAAAATAAAATTAAATAAATGAGACTCGTCAGTTAAGTAGGCAGCCTTTGAGGTGGTTGTCCAGGGCAAAACCACCAGCGTGCAGCCACCAGAGTCCACACCGAGCGCCAGAAATTAGCGCCATTAAACACCAGCACACGCCCATCTACACGAAGTGAAACGGCTGGCGCGTGTCAGTGGAGTGTCGAAACGACACAGCTCAACGACCCGTACCCCGGAGTGCCAGCTTCCATTAACCCGACACCCCGCGACCCGGCGCGGTACGCATCCAGTAACCTCGACGGCCAGATCGAAACCAATCAGCAATCATCCGTTTACGACTGGCCGTGGCCCGCGTTGATATCCATACAGCAGGTCTGTGCAGTGTGCAGTGGCTGGCCAGCCCGGGTGGAGGCTCTTTGATCAATACGTCACATGCGGCAGGCTCCGCCGTGTCGGGCAGGCTGACACTGAGCAGCGGTCAGCCCAGGTCAGCCAGAAATAGCGGACGGCATATTCACAACAGTCAGCTAATTTGCAGAAACAGGGCAGCGGCCAGGGGCTTCCTTATTGAACGAAGCTGGTGTGTAGGTTTGACAGGAAAGAAGCCCGAATGGTGAGGATGATGCCCGCGGTAATTCGGATAATGCATCTGACATTTGATAAGTAGTCGTTTCGTTTGATATGCTGTATGCTGAGAAGCCGGTACGATATTTGATGAAGTCTAATCGAGGACATTTATCCGAAACCATCCAAAATTACAGGACTGGGTGATATTGAATTCAGATGTCTGTATGAAAGAAAATCTGCGCTTATCCAGGAATCATCATCTTATAAGATTATCAAACCCTACGGCAGAGCCTAATAATCCAGCGCTGCAATGCAATTTCATACCCCATGACTCATCCGTCGTCGCATGCCCGTCGTCCGCCCTCACCCCCCCCCCCCATCCCATCACCCGTACGGAGCAGGCCGTCGAGCCCACTCTCCGATGTGTGTGTGTGTGTGTCTCCCCTCCTTCCGCGAGCCCAGGACCGCTGATCAGCTCCGCCTGGCTCGCGTGTCCCGTCCCTGATGATGGGGTCTTACCTGTCGAACGGAACCCAGGCGCGGGGCGACTCAGAGGGCCGGCTCTCCGCCAGACGGGCCCCTGACGGCTCCGGTCTGCGGGAGAGAGGAAACAATCGTCAGTGATCAAACACACAGCAGAAAAATAACAGTCATCATCGCTCACTGCTCAGCCATGCAACAGAAAAACATACAGTCGTCAGCGGCCGCACACGCAACAGAAAAATAACAGCGCGCCGGCGGCATTCGCATCACATAACTACCAACACGACAGTGCAATAATTTCGTCACAGTGAACATGCTTATGAGGCACCTTGAGAAATGTTGCACGATGCATCTCACACATTCATTTCTTTCCCGCGTTGAGAAACCTCTTTGAGCCTCGATGCTGGAACAGATGCTCTCGGCCGGAAGGGAAGGGACCTAAGGTCACTCTCAGATCCCAGGCTATAAAACACCGGCATGCAACATGCATTGCACTTCCGCCTGTGTTCGACGCTTAAACATGAGAAGCGGCCGCGTCCCGTTGCAGGGCGGCCACTTCCATGCAACGTTTATTATTGATAATTGGCCCAGCGCACCCATACCCACCGGCAGGCCTTGGCCGAGGTAACACAACTGCTAAATAATTCCGGCTCGGCTGATCGTAAGAGGGCGAGGGGTTTGGTAAAATAGACCGAGGGCCTCAGATGTGGGTAGGAGGTTAGGTACGTTCAGCCACGCAATCATTCCGAATTAAAAACCTAACGGAAGGAAAGAAAACGTAGCTACCGTTGTGAATGAATAACCTAGCAGAAGGAAAAGAAATATTTATTTTATTTACACTCGACGTAAACCCTGAGGTTCTACATACCAAGTATTTGCTTCAAACTCAAAGCTATCAATTCCGGCGTAGCGAGCACCGTATCCGCCGATATCAAACCACCGTATACCGGCGATATTGGCTCAGCGGTCGGTCGGCGCGGTGCGACTGTTATCGGTCGCTCCCTATCGTACGGCGTCGCAGCGGCACGTTGGCGCAATGGACGCAGGTGGTCTCCGGCTATCAGGCGTCGACGTCGCTAAAATCATCTGCCGTGCCGCGATAGCTCAGAGATTCGCATAGTCGCAATACCTAAGAGATGGTTGAGCTAGGAGACGGGCTATCGCGGAAAAAAACGGCGGCAGCAGGTCGTCTGCGTAACATCACCGGTCAGAGTGTGACATATGTCTGAGGGCCTGTCCAGTGTCCGACCACCAGTCTGCCCGCCCGACACTTCCCCACTCCCCTTCACCGTCATTGTCAGTCCATAGTGAACGAGGCATCTGCCTCGACGCCCCGGGGCACCGGGCGTCGTCCACCAGGGCCCGTCCACGCGCGTCAGGTGTGTTAATCGCCGCCCGTCGGCCCGTCTCCGGCGGCGCCCGGGCTCGTGCGCGACATACGTTATGCGTCGGCACAGAGCGCGCTGATGAAAGTGGCCGGATTGTGTTGTTCAACGCCCGGGCCGCGCGCGCGTTACGCCACAGCTCGACCGGCCGGCACCCGCCGAAAGACGCGGGCCAGTCAATTATTCGTTGAGTAAGCGCGAGCGGCCGGTGCGCACGCGCTCAGTAATTTTACCAGGGTAATTTTACCAGGGACGCCTGGCAATGATTGGTTCTACATGGCGTGCACCAGTTTGCGTGCACGGTGCACGGCGTCACGGTGCGTGCACAGTGCACAATACGGGTGCACGGAAACACACGGACCCGGATAGGGGCAGGTGGCGGCGCTCCACCGTCACCGCCCGTCACAGGGCACTCTCTGGAGTCGGGACCATTCCTCTGGCAGGCCGCTGATATACGGCACAAGGTCGGCTAATGCCCGTTCCGTGACCGGAATGGGTGCCACAGCCGAGAGAGGCTGGCAGCGGGTCCGTGGACTCACGATAGCGGCCTAGGAAGCCATCGGTACCGTTCAGCTGCACGGGTCGAATGGTGAAAACCGGTGGGTGTACTGTGCACAGTGCACACAGCAGTGCAGCGGTGCTTTTCAGGTCAGGTGGCTCCTGGTTGTGACCTACTGTGCCGATCAGCTGTTCGGGGAAACGGTTTGGCAGTGAACAGCTGTAACCATGTCAGGCTATTTGTATTCAGCCCCAGCCCCACACTGCAGACCTGCATGAAGAGCCCATTCCGTTGATCGAGTTAACCCCCGCCCTATGTCGTCACAGGCCGGCCGCGTTCACCCGGTATCATGGACAGCGCGCACTCGCCTTGGCATGACCTGACCCCTGGCTATATTCCATTACCCGCACTCGGGGCACAACTGTAAATCGACCGGCCTGTCGGCCGCCAGCCTTCGTAATGGCGGGTTACCAGGCCCCGCAGCTCTGTAGCGCACAAGGCGCCGGCTTTAACGCCTTATCGGACCGGGTAATGAGCGAATTATTCGGGACGCGTCTCCGAAATTTAGCGGCGCAGAGCCCCAACCACGTATTCATGGACATTGGGCCGCTTTCAGAGTGGCATTGAGCTAAAATGGAAAACGTGAATGGAAAATCACTGGATTTCCAGACTCCTTCGGTGCACGCATTTCACCAAAGTGTCACGCTATTTTGTGAAAATAACAGGAAATGAGGAACGCCCACAAAACATTCGGCGCATGGCATAAAGACGGACATCCTGGGTTTGTCCGCCGCTCGCTCGCTTCTACCAGTCGCTTCGCCATGGGGAGCGGAAATCACCACACGACTCAACGACATCTTACTGAGCCTCATTACAAAACGTTTATCTCGATGGGACTTTCACAGTAACTAGTTCGCTTCAGAGAAACTGATGAGTCATTCAAGGCGCCCCACGGTGAACGATCTACTGCGGATTTTACCCTGGCAGGACACAACTGAACACAATCACCGTTTTCTTTATCTGTCACATATAATCGAGTTGTGCGTCAAAAGGTATGCGAGTTATGCGACCATAATCTTTTTTTTATTGTTGACTCATTTCAAGTGCCCTCTCAGCTCGTTCCTCGCTCGAAGTGAACTGCCTCCAGCATCGCCAGTGCATCGTGCAGAATGCGTCCCAGCTATATCGTACTCGTATTTATCCACCACTGATCCTTCCCGAACGTTTGCTCGAACTTTTTACTCTCGGTCGCTAGCTGGGACCACCCCAACAGTCCAACAGTTTCCTCTCGCAGAGCAAACACCACCAAGACTGGTTTGCGATACAATCTGACCTTACAACGTGAACAGAGTTTGAATTTAAAACGCGATAATATCAGACGGACGGCAAACCTGCTTATGGTAAAGACAAACGACGTAGCAATTTATCTCCCCTCGCTCTGTATTTTGATCTCGCTTGCATGTTTTTCTGTTGTTTGAGCACTGCGCACTGCGCATACGATCTCACAAAGTGAATTATTATAGCAGTTTAATTTAACAAGAAGCTTCTCAGGAAAAGGCATACAGCGTCTGACCGCCAAGCAGGAACCCCTGCCTGGGAGACGAATAATGAGACCGGCCTCCGGTAGCTCGGTCAGGGTCAGGTCCAGGTACCCACACGGGCCGATAGGACCGGTATCAGAGAAATAACCGCAGGTTGTTTGAAAAGACAAACACTATTCGTTAGAATTGTGTTTTTCTATTGAAAAACAACCGGAGCGGTCCTTCTCCGGGCTATGTTTTGCATGTCTGGCCGCGAATTGGGGCAACTTGGGTCAGGCCTAAACTTGTGGCTCGATTTTCTTAAAAATTTCAGTGTATGGGCTCCCGCAGGCGATCTACCTGTTGGCACCGGTCGCTACTCGCTTAAAACCTCGTGGCACGTGGCACGTGCGATTCCATTTTCCCCATGTTAAGTCAACGGGGTTTTGGACACTTTTTGCGCGATCGGGAATAGCGGAAAAACGAGCCAAGGAAGAGGTGGTTTTCTTCCCAGCATTTTATGGCAAACACGTTTGGGTACACGCTGGTGTGCGCCGTATACCCCTCAGAACTTCGTAACGTGTCTTTGCACGAGGTCAAAGTTGAATTTTTTTCGCTCCCCATGTTAAGTCAATGGGCGTTTTTGCAGAGACTTTTTCATTCGCTCATTGTACAAAATTATATGATACGATTTTGTTTAAACTTTCAGGACTTGTTGAGAAAAGACCATAGAACATGGTGTTATGCTTCGTTAAGCTGTCAGAATTCGTTTGCTCTTTTGAAGCTCGTTTAAAAATGAAAAATTTTAACTTTGAAAGTCAATGGGAGCGTCTTTGATGCTTAATAACTTTTTACGTTTAAGATATGTTTAAGTCAAAAGTTGATATTTTATACAACTTTTGATGCTCTTTCCAATGATATATAGAACGTTATTGCACGTTGTTCCGTTTTCCTGGTGTTGTCCATCTGAACTTGTCAGTCACGTGACCCATTTGACCTTCGGATCCAATTCTGGTAGTCAATTCTGGCGCTTTTGTTACCATAGCGAAATATGTAACGCCGTGTTCACAGTTTACTGACGACGAAGGTCCTGCTTAATCTGGCAAATAGCGTTCGAGAACTGCGGCCAAGCCCCGCTGATCTTGAACGTGATTGGTCGGTGGGCGTAAAGAATCTCCGTCGTCAGGGAGACTGCGAACACGGGGTAAACCAAGGAGTAAACAATCTGTGCGTGGAATGGGGAGTGGTGAATGTGGAACGGCGATGATAGGTGCTGATGTCGTCGATTTTTATTTATACTGTTATCCTTATTATACATTCTGATCATTTTTTATGTTCAGGAGTTTTCTCTGTTGATTTAACATCAAAAACGGTGTGTTTAACTGTTATTGCCAAGTGCCATATTGATATTGAAATTGGGGTACAATTCAACATTCTGATTCACTGGTTTTCTATGGCCTGTTGTGTATCATATTATTGGTAATGTGAATATAGGTACTCCAAACGGCAAACACTGCTATTTTCTGGTATATATTAATGTTTGACCTGATTTTATATTATTGGTAATGTGAATATAGGTACTCCAAACACTGCTATTTTCGGGTATATATTAATGTTTGACCTGATTTTACTTCACTTCACCTTATATTTTTTGCAGGAACAGTTATCACAGCATTATTGTGCAAAAATAAGGGTGGTGTATCACAGCATATCACAGCACTCTGCCAGCCGCTTTTGGCTTCCATAGAGACATCAACAAGCCTATACCTCCAACACTACCGGAGGTTGACGCTAGCTCACGCGGAATGCGCTGGCAGCGGCTGGCAGCGCGCCCATGAAACACAGCCAGGGGTTTCTTCTGTAAAGTCATTGTTGTCTAGGTACATGGGCCTTTACCAATTGTTAACAGCTATAAAAATTGGAATTAAAAATGTTCAGGTATTATGAGCATCAGCTAAACAGGGAAGAGGATTCGGCTTCAGCCCATCTTGCAACGCCTCAATGAAATTTAACGAGAAACTTAAATTGAGGGAGCAGCTACTCAACTGTGGTAAAGCCCATAAATCCTTGTGGATTTACCTACATACCTGAGGTAAATCCACAAGGCACCTTGAGTTCAAAATATGAAGTGACAACAAGCGAAATATAGCAGAAATTGGGACTTAAAGGAGCTTAGAAATAATCTGCTTAGTTCATTTGAAATGTATTGTTACCCACTTTCTAACCATGCATATTTTTGTGTCTTGTGAGGTCTCATATAGCAATAAAAATAGAAAAGTTATACAAGAGCAGTGACATGCATAGTTTGCTTGTGTTGTCACAACTTTGTACAATATTTCCAGCTTTATAATATGCAGTTATCAGTCACATTGGGCATCACACATGTATTTTTTTTTCTGCAGGAGGGAAGACACAGGAGGGAACTAGTGACTCATGTTTTTGCTTCTATCGCTTCACCCCTGGGGAATCAGTTCCTGCACCCCTTGAATATAATGGTCACCAAGGGGTGCTGTCCTGACACGTTCACTTTCTGTTGAGAAGGTTAGAACAAACACCATGTGTGTCATTTAGTTGCATATATAATACTTCAATGTTAAGTCTGCATGAAGTCTGAAGTCTAGCCACTCTTAATCCTAGGTTGTCGTGACGTTAATCTAGCCTGGGTGGATATTTTGCTGTGCTAAAAGCACGGACTCCGCTACGCCCCAGTACGGCGGCTGGGGCGCCTCCCCTGGAGGAAAACGGCGCCGGGGAGGGGGACGGACACTGTTACACTTGCGGTTTTTTGTGTGGGGTAGCGTATACTCTTCTTACAAGTATTTACTATGGACAATGCTTGCGGGTGACCTCCACTGCACGTGACACGTGTAAAACGGAGAGGTGTCACTTTTGTTACGGAGCGAGCGAAGCGAGCGAAGTCTTTCCTTAGATTAACGGAAATTTCTGAGTATGAGCGGCCGGCCGGCCGGCCGGCCGGCCGTGCGGACGCTTTTGCGAGGCTTATAGGCGGCGTGATGCCCCAAAACGGATATTGCGGCGCCGTCGATTGACGCACGAGGGTGAAATTTTCACGACTCGTGGGTCATGTAATTCAACAGGTCGTATTAGCTTTTGGGCACGATTCGGCCGGGGGTGCGCCCGTGGCGCGTGCTCATGTGCGCCATAGGGTTAACATTAAAAACGGCAAAAACAGGCTATTGCTCCAGATGGTCCGACCACTACAACCCCATATGATGCACTCTTGGCTGCATCCCCACCCCACCCTTTCCCCTTACAGTATGAAGTATGAAAAACAGTGATTTTTTACTGGAGCTGCAAAGTGTGCCTTTGAACCACCTTATGATTTACTAGTATCTAATGTATTTGTCCATCAGGATCAGTTATCTAATGGCAGTAGACTGTTGTCTTCACATACTTCATATCTATTTTGGCTACTGCATTGTGTTCTGTAAAAAAAAAATATGGAAAACGTTTTGGATGTAGTTTTTAGTAGAATGCTTCTTTACAGATCCCGAAAGAAGATAACTGCTTGTTTTCTTCACCGCCACCAGTCTACCTGCTCTCTGCACACTCGGCAGAGCGCGGCAGGGCACCCCACGGAGCTGCACTAGTCACATCCGGGCCCCACGCCGGTCGACGGCCGATGCGATGGAGGCACTACTCCGAGGCACTACTGGGAGGCCTGCGGCGCGGACGACGGATGCGGCAGTTGGTCAAGACACGGCAGCCTACTCGAGGTGCTTCTCGCCTGGAGGACGCAGGCGAATCGCGTTATCCTAGCTGTGCCTCGTCATGGTGCGATGAGCCTTAATAGACTAATGCATATTCTTCCTTTGGTTGTAATTCATTTGCTGCTGCCCGCTGGGCTAAGGAGTAACTCTGTGCGCCTACTTTGTGCAGACGCTCGTCCAGTGCCGCCCTTCGTTTGCCGCACATATCTTTATTTATTCTTTGTTACAATTCCGTCTTTGGTCATTTTTTTTTTACCATGGGGGCACTTGAAAGTTTTGTTTTTAAATCTGTGGACATTGAACCTGGAATCGGTTTTTTGTCGGATTTCGGTTTTGTTTTTGCACTGTGGAAATATCTCGTTCAATATTTTTTTAAGATAGGGCGTGTTAAAACTTTTAGTCTCATTACTCCTCTGTGCATTCTAAAGTACTATAATGTGCATCTCAAGTGTTTGGTGCTGTACTGTTATTATTTATGGTTAATCCAGTGCTGATTTATGGTTAATCCAGTTTTTATTCGATTGAATCGTTGTGTGTAATGTGCATGACATCCGCGTACCGCCTGTAGCAGTGTTATATATTTTCATTTATGCTGGAAAATAATAACTTTCTTGTTCATTGGCTTTATTCGATGACAGAGACGTGCCAGATGACTGGGGCTGCGACTTGACTTGGTAGTTGTTAACGGTGCAAACTTCAACCATCAAGCATGATGTGGAAACGTCACATTCCGTTATCAAATCTTCGTACCGTAAATACTGAATAAGATCAATACTAGGCTGGAGCTTGCTAGAAAAACCGTGCACTGACAACGGCGAGTGGTGGACCTGAGTAGCGGCCGGGAGGCAGGGAAGTCAGCCAATTGTCAGATGTCTATTTCTTCACACATCTTTATTCTTTACTTTACACCGTCATAGACGTAATGCAATTATCGGAGCATGAAGTGGTGTATTGCCCTTATTACACCCTTCCAGTAAGTATCCAATGCCCATCCATCCACTTTCCGCAGGTGCAGGAGCAAGGGAGAGCGAAATAATTTTTATCGTCACTCACCTCACGCCCAACTGCTAGGCGAAAAGCCAGTACTCGCAATGTTTCAATCTTATTTAAGAAAAAAAGCAAATGTAACCGCAGGTTGTTTGAAAAGACAAACACTATTCGTTAGAATTGTGTTTTTCTATTGAAAAACAACCGGAGCGGTCCTTCTCCGGGCTATGTTTTGCATGTCTGGCCGCGAATTGGGGCAACTTGGGTTGGGCCTAGACGAATCGCTCAATCTTCGTAAAAATTTCAGTGTATGGGCTCCCGCAGGCGATCTACCTGATGGCACCGGTCGCTACTCGCTTAAAACCTCGTGGCACGTGGCACGTGCGATTCCATTTTCCCCATGTTAAGTCAACGGGGTTTTGGACACTTTTTGCGCGATCGCCAATGGCGGGAAAACGAGCCAAGGAAGAGGTGGTTTTCTTCCCAGCATTTTATGGCAAACACGATTGGGTACACGCTAGTGTGCGCCGTATACCCCTCAGAACTTCGTAACGTGTCTTTGCACGAGGTCAAAGTTGAACTTTTTTCGCTCCCCATGTTAAGTCAATGGGCGTTTTTGCAGAGACATTTTCATTCGCTCATTGTACAAAATTATATGATACGATTTTGCTTTAACTTTCAGGACTTGTTACGAAAAGACAATAGAACATGTTGTTATGCTTCGTTAAGCTGTCAGAATTCGTTTGCTCTTTTGAAGCTCGTTTAAAAATGAAAAATTTTAACATGGAAAGTCAATGGGAGCGTCTTTGCTGCTTAATAACTTTTTACGTTTAAGATATGTTTAAGTCAAAAGTTGATATTTTATACAACTTTTGATGCTCTTTCCAATGATATATACAACGTTATTGCACGTGCTGCCGTTTTTGAGAAATTTCGTCAAAAAGCACGACATTACCGAGATTTGAGCTCAGACCTATATCGTTACGGTGTCAGGCGGACACGAGGACAGGTGGCGCCGCCGCCGCCCGCATAGCGGCGGGAATGTGAACTAACCTGTTTACCATCTATGGTATGGTACCATCGGGGGACCGGCCGCCGTCGGCACCATTTCGGGACTTTGCATCGCAATAAAAGGCTTATTTACAATTGAAAATGGACTAGCGAGAGTCGTTATGGAATCAGAATTTGATGCTCTACAAAACTAGGCTATTTTCATTGTGATGGCATCACAGACTACACCGCTAACCCCAATAAAGCAGATTTATGTCGCGTCATCGATGATTACATATAGAGGATTCTTCATGGCTCCGAGTGGAAGATAAGGATATCTTTTCCAAGCGGGTTACTGAAAAACCGAGCGACGAAGGAGCGAGGTTTTTCTGTAACACGCGAGGAAAAGATATCCGATCTTCCACGAGTGAGCCATGAGGAATCCTATATCTTTCTATGGAGAGGTTTATTCTTAATTAATTAAATATTATATTTAAATGCATTCATCTATGTAAAAAAAAGATTTAGAGTAGTTTGTTTTTATTTTATAAGTTTCATACATATATGTATATGTAATGGCTGTTTATAAACAGCCATTAAAATGCCGTTCAGTTATTGACCTATCATCATTTGAACTCTTGATTTTTGGCTATGAACCCTCGAGACCTTATCTTTGCATCTCAGAGAGATGCAGAGATAACAAATTCTTATCTTTGCATCTCAGAGGAGTGCGAGATAGAAATATCCTTGCACTGTAGACCCAATGGCAAATAAACCTCAACTAGAAAGATATAATGTTTCTTTGATATATATGTAGTCGGGTCTTTCAGCTGCGTCCCTCCCCTCCCTCGCCGCGCCGGCGGGTCGGCCATCCGCGGCTTGCCGCCCGCCGGCTGCTGGCCGGTCAGCTGGCCAGTCAGCTGGTCGCCCGCGGCTGTCGGTGCAGTGCGGGATGCCTACTTGCGGGGGGCCGTCGTGGCGGCGGCCCGGGTGGACTGGGCGAGCAGTGAGTTGGGGAGCGCTGCGCTGTCGGTGCTCTAGTTTGTATTGCGTTCGCATGATACGGCTTGAGCCAATACAGAGTGAACTGATTGAGCTGAGCAAGTCTTTATATACATTGAAAAGTAAAGCACTTTTTACTGCATCTACGGTGAGATGCTAGATAAAATTTATGGTCTACCTAATGGTACCCATTACTTAACAATTAAGTGAATCATTTCGTCGCTAAACTCTCGTAAATTCGTATGTCCGCCTCACTATGGAGTTTGGACCGTAACGTATGGCCTTTGCTCAGACAGTATACGAACAGGTGACGGGGATACCTCCCATAGAAGGATGCGACACGATTTTACTGCTAAATAGCGGCCGGCCGCCGTGGGGACGTTTTTGTACGACTTATATCTCGGCAACCACTGGGCTGATACACGTGCGGTTTTTTGTGTGGGGTAGCTTTTTCCCTTCTTTCACATAGTGTGCTACTCTCGATGCACATGGGTGACCCCTAACGCACGTTCCACGTGCAAAGCCAAGAGGTGCCTGTTTTGTAATAAGCGCAATAGCTCGCGGTAATTACTGGGCCGATTGCGCTAAAACTTGGCATGGAGGTAGACACTTTCCAGGCGATGCATTTCCATGTGTCTTGGTAGGGGTGCAACTGCACGTGCGCACGTGCAGGGTGACGCTTCCAGATCTCGAGAACGGCTGGACCGATTGTGTTCAAATTTGGCATAACGCTTGATACCGATCAGTAGGTTGCAGTCATTTAGTATGCATTTCCATGTGCCACGATTGGGGTGCAACTGCACGTGCGCACGTGCAGGGTGACGCTTCCAGATCTCGAGAACGGCCGGGCCAATTGTGCTCAGATTTGGCACACCGCTAGAGATCGCGTAGTAGGGTGTCTTGCACAGGTCTGCTGGGCCCCAGGTTGCACGTGCGCACGTGCAGGGTGACGCTTCCAGATCTCAGGAACGGCTGGGCTGATTGCATTCAAATTCGGCATACTTTTAGAGACCGGTTAGTAGGGTGCTGTGCACAAGTCAGTTAGTATGTATACTCATGTGTCTCGGTTGGGGTGCAACTGCACGTGCGCACGTGTATGGGTCGCTTCCAGATCTTGAAAACGGCTGGGCCGATTGAGCTTAAATTCGGTACACCGCTAGAGACCGGCAACTAGGGTGCCGTCCACAAGTCATTTGGGACCCAGCTTGCACGTGCGCACGTGCAGGGTGAGGCTTTCAGATCTTAAATTAACCGCAGGTTGTTTGAAAAGACAAACACTATTCGTTAGAATTGTGTTTTTCTATTGAAAAACAACCGGAGCGGTCCTTCTCCGGGCTATGTTTTGCAAGTCTGGCCGCGAATCGAGACAAGTTGAGCCTCTCCTAAACGAATCCCTCAATCTTCGTAAAAATTTCAGGGTATGGGCTCCCGCAGGCGATCTACCTGATGGCACCGGTCGCTACTCGCTTAAAACCTCGTGGCACGTGGCACGTGCGATTCCATTTTCCCCATGTTAAGTCAACGGGGTTTTGGACACTTTTTGCGCGATCGCCAATGGCGGGAAAACGAGCCAAGGAAGAGGTGGTTTTCTTCCCAGCATTTTATGGCAAACACGTTTGGGTACACGCTAGTGTGCGCCGTATACCCCTCAGAACTTCGTAACGTGTCTTTGCACGAGGTCAAAGTTGAACTTTTTTCGCTCCCCATGTTAAGTCAATGGGCGTTTTTGCAAAGACTTTTTCATTCGCTCATTGTACAAAATTATATGATACGATTTTGTTTAAACTTCCAGGACTTGTTGTGAAAAGACCATAGAACATGTTGTTATGCTTCTTTAAGCTGTGCAAATTCGTTTGTTCTTTTTAGGCTCGTTTAAAAATGAAAAATTTTAACATGGAAAGTCAATGGGAGCGTCTTTGCTGCTTAATAACTTTTTACAGTTGAGATATATTTAAGTGAAAAGTTGATAGGTTATACAACTTTTGATGCTCTTTCCAATGATATATAGAGCGTTATTGCACGTTGTGCCGTTTTTGAGAAATTTAGTAAAAAAGCACGACATTACCGAGATTTGAGCTCACACCTATATATGGTCTTGCTCAGACAGTATACGAACAGGTGACGGGGATACCTCCCATTGAAGGATGCGATTTAATGCTAAATATTAGCGACCGGCCTCCGTGGGGACGTTTTTGTACGACTTATATCTCCGCAAGCAGGGGACCGATACACTTGCGGTTTTGTGTGTGGGGTAGCGTATACCCTTCTTAGAAGTATTTACTATGGATGATGCATGCCGGTGACCCCTACTGCACGTGACACGTGTAAAACGGAGAGGTGTCACTTTTGTTGTAATGACAATAACACGGTAATTACTTGGCTGATTGCACTGAAACTACACAAGGATGTAGGCACCCGTCGGACCATGCCTTTTCATGTGCTACGGTTGGGGTGCAACTGCACGTGCGCACGTGCAGGGTGACGCTTCGAGATCTCGAGAACGGCCGGGCCGATTGAGTTCAAATTTGATACACCGCTAGAGACCAGTTAGTAGGGTGCCGTGCGCAAGTCAGTTAGGACCCATCTTGCACGTGCGCACGTGCAGGGTGACGCTTCCAGATCTCAAGAACGGCTGGACCGATTGCACTCAAATTTGGCACACCTCTAGAGACTGGTTAGTAGGGTGCTGTGCACAAGTCAGTTAGTATGTATATTCATGTGTCACGGTTGGGGTGCAACTGCACGTGCGCACGTGTAGGGGTCGCTTCCAGATCTTGAAAACGGCTGGGCCGATTGAGCTCAAATTCCGTACACCACTAGAGACCGGCAACTAGGGTGCCGTGCACAAGTCAGTTGGGACCCAGCTTGCACGTGCTCCTGTGAAGGGTGCCGCTTCAAGATCTCGAAAACGACCGGGCCGATTGCACTCAAATTTTACACACCTCTAGAGTGGTTAGTAGATTGTCCTGTTCGTCAGTTCGTAGCGCACCCACTCCGGTCTGCACGTGCCAGGCTCATCCTTTCGTTTGGCGGCGGTTAACCGCAGGTTGTTTCTTCATTAGACAAACACTATTCGTTAGAATTGTGTTTTCTATTGAAAAAAACAACCGGAGCAGTCCTTCACCGGGCTATGTTTTGCATGGTTGGCCGCAATCGAAATGTGTCTGTGATTGCTGTAGAAGACTAGACCAGGAAAAAATCGGTGAGTGCTACCAAAACACAATAACCTCCTCCCGATTGGGGCGGGGGCGCTTGTAGCCACACCTATTAGTTTTTTTTTGCGTTTGTTAAGAAAATTACTACGCGCATTGTTATAAAGCTTTGTATGATAGATCAATTTCAGCGGCATGGTTGGACCTCTATGTAGGCACACACCTGACACCGGCGACAACGGCTGCGCCGATTGCGCTTAAATCTTCATTCATGCGGCTACATACGGAAGAGGGGGCACTGCGGCGCAACATGCTTTCAGGCGTTTGACACTTCTGCCTCATCTAGCGAGTAAAACGGAATGTTTGGATTGAAAATGCCAGACGCATTTACCACACTCGATAATCGTCCTCAAAAGCTTCAGTTTCGTGCGAGTCATCAGTTCTAAAGAGATAGTGGTTATCCCGGATCCCTCATTACTCCGCCATTCATTTAGGCGGTTATATACAATAGAGCCAGCATTGCGGCACAGCATACATTCAGGCGTTTGACGCTTCTGCCATCTAGCGAGTAAAAAGGAATGTGAGGTGTTTTCGGCTGATATAGATCCGTTGAATCATCAATATTAAACTCGATATTCGGCACAAGTCACTGACTCTGATTCGAATGGTGACGTCGACGGCGACCGTGACGTCACCATTGCGTCAATATTGATTAACCCTCGCCCGCACATGCCATTTTCCCATCCTGGAACGCACATTGGGGGGGTTGCCAACCCCCCCCCCCCCCCCCGCGCCATTTCGTTCCTGTTGGAGATAGAGCTTAGCGGTAAAGACCAAAAAGATTCTTTGGGAAGAGACAAATCCAATGGTACCCAGTTTTACCTTCTCAGGTCAGTCATTGGCCTTCCAGGTCAGGTCAAACTAAAAAATGTTGCTGTTTTGGGTCTCCGTTGGATACCAAGTGCGCTGCTTATTATATACCGATGACGATGCCGTTTTCTGGTGCCAAGCCAGCTAGAACCTCTTTCCCACACTACCCGACCAGGTTTTTGCTGCTGAGGTCATTTCAGGTCAAGTTAGGTCAAGGTCAGTTATATGTGTTTGTATGTCTGTGTGTCTGTGTGTATACTGATGTGTGCACCGAATGTTTATGTGTCCATATTACATGAAATCATGATCTGAGAAGCTTTTACCAAAAATGCAGTCAAAAAACTTCACAAAAAGTAAATTCCGCTTGCCTAAAACGCAATTATCTTAGATGACCTAGGTTGACCTTGACCCTGACCTTGACATATGTACATCGTCGAACAACATGTTCCATGATAGGTGGGAGATAAGACTGGCAAAAAAGGCCGAAATCAAGGTGTCAAAAGCTCACAAGGCCCATAGCCAACGCAAGATGTTGGGAATTGGCCATTTGGGTCATGACATGACCTGAAAAAACAAGGCCATATCTCCAAAACCAAAAACCACAGAAACTTGAAATTTTCAGTGGACATCAAGAAAGGATAGAGGAGCAGCTATACGAAAAATCAGCCTTCTAGCTCAAACAATGTTGAGTGCAGAGCAGAAAGACTACCTGGGGGGGTGGCACCCCCCCCCATGTGCGGTCATCTAGCGAGTAAAACGGAGTTACGGAATGTTTGACTAAAATGCCAGACGCATTAACCACACTCGGTAATCGTCCTCAAAAGCTTCAGTTTCGTGCGAGTCATTAGTTCTAAAGAGATAATGGTTTTCCCGTATCCCTCATTACTCCGCCATTGATTTAGGCGGTTATATACAATAGAGCCGGCATTGCGGCACAGCATACATTCAGGCGTTTGTCGCTTCTGCCATCTAGCGAGTAAAAAGGAATGTAAGGTGTTTTCGGCTGATATACAGATCCGTTGAAGCATCAATATTAAACTTGATATTCGGCACAAGTCAATGACTCTGATTCGAATGGTGACGTCGACGGCGACCGTGACGTCACCATTGCGTCAATATTGATAAACCCTCGCCAGCAGAGGGGCAGCACCCGCCTCTTCCCATAGGGTTTTTCGTGATAGCTTGGGACACGCCGGCGACAAAGTGCTGAAACTTGGAAAACCTGATCTATGATTCAAGCCGGATCTTATGACACCGACCGCATTTTCTGGTTAGGTAAGGTCACTGACCTAATGTGCCACGATTGGGGTGCAACTGCACGTGCCCACGTACAGGGTGACGCTTCCAGATCTCGAGAACGGCCGGGCCTATTGTGCTCAGAGTTGGCACACTACTAGAGACCGCGTAGTAGGGTGCCTTGCACAGGTCAGCTAGGCCCCAGGCTGCACGTGCGCACGTGCAGGGTGACGCTTCCAGATCTCAGGAACGGCTGGGCCGATTGCATTCAAATTCGGCAAACCTTTAGAGACCGGTTAGTAGGGTGCTGTGCACAGGTCAGTTAGTATGTACATTGTACATATATTCATGTGTCACGGTTGGGGTGCAACTGCACGTGCGCACGTGTAGGGGTCGCTTCCAGATCTTGGAAACGGCTGGGCCGATTGAGTTTAAATTCGGTACACCGCTAGAGACCGGCAACTAGGGTGCCGCGCACAAGTCAGTTTGGACCCAGCTTGCACGTGCGCACGTGAAGGGTGCCGCTTCCAGATCTCGAAAATACCACTAGAGACTGGTTAGTAGGGTGCCGTTCACAAGTCAGTAAGTATGTATTTTCATGTACCGCGGTTGGGGTGCAGCTGCACGTGCGCACGTGTAGGGGTCGCTTCCAGATCTTGGTAACCGCAGGTTGTTTGAAAAGACAAACACTATTCGTTAGAATTGTGTTTTTCTATTGAAAAACAACCGGAGCGGTCGTTCTCCGGGCTATGTTTTGCAAGTCTGGCAGCGAATCGAGACATCTTGATTGGGGCCTAGACGAAATGTACAATCTTCGTAAAAAGTTCAGTGTATGGGCTCCCGGAGGCGATCTACCTGATGGCACCGGTCGCTACTCGCTTAAAACCTCGTGGCACGTGGCACGTGCGATTCCATTTTCCCCATGTTAAGTCAATGGGGGTTTGGACACTTTTTGCGCGATCGCGAATGGCGGAAAAACGAGCCAAGAAAGGGGTGGTTTTCTTCCCAGCATTTTATGGCAAACACGTTCCGGTACACGCCAGTGTGCGCTGTATACCCCTCAGAATCTCGGAACGTGTCTTTGCACGAGGTCAAAGTTGGAATTTTGCTGTGTCCCATGTTAAGTCAATGGACGGCGATGTCGAGACTTTGCAGAGACATTTTCATTCGATCTTTGTACAAAATTTTAGAGATAGATTTCGCCCAAACTCTTATATCTTGTAGAGAAAGGAGCATAGTACATGTTGGTATGCTTCGTTAAGCTGGCAGAAATCGTTTTTTCTAATAAAGTTCGTTTGAAAATGAAAATTTTTAACATGGAAAGTCAATGGGTGCGTCTTTATTCCTCTATAACTTTTATCGTTAGTAATATACATAGGTGAAAAGTTAATATAATATACAACTTTTGATGCTCTTTCCACTGATGTATAGAACGTCACTGCACGGTGTGCCGTTTTCAAGAAAAGTTGTAAAAAAGCAGGGCTCGACTGTGACTTGAACCCAACCACATTAGAATATACGAACAGGTGAAGGGGACACCTCCCATGTGCGGACGCGACACTGATTATTGCTGAATATTAGCAGTCGGCCGTTGTGGGGCGCCTTTGCAAAGGTTATATCTCCACAACCGCTTGACCGCTTCACTCGCGGTCTTTTGTGTGGGACAGCTCCTCCCTTTCTTACACGTATTGTGCTATTCTCGATGCGTATGGGTGACCCCTAATGCACGTGCCACGTGCAAAACGAAGAGGTGTCAGTTCGTTAACAAGTCTAATAACTCTGTAGTTAGTTTGCCGATTGCGCTGATACTTGGTATGGTTGTAGGCACCTGCCGCGCAATGCATTTCCATGTGTCACGGTTGGGGTGCCGCTGCACGTGCGCACGGGCAGGGTGACGCTTCCAGATCTCGAGAACGGCTGGGCCGATTGTGATCAAACTTGGCACACCGCTAGAGGCTGGTTAGTAGGGTGCCGTGCACAAGTCAGATGGGACCCGTTATGCACGTGCGCACGTGCAGACTGACGCTTCCAGATCTCAAGAACGGCTGGGCCGACTGTGCTCAAAATTGGCATACCGCTAGAGACTGGTTAGTAGTGTGCCGTGCACAAGTCAGTTAGTATGTATTTTCATGTGCCACGGTTGGGGTGCAGCTGCACGTGCGCACGGGTAGGGGTCGTTTCCCGATCTTGGAAACGGCTGGGCCGATTCAGATTAAATTTGGTAAATCGCTAGAAACCGGCGAATAGAGTGCCGTGCACAAGTCAATTGGGACCCAGGTTGCACGTGCGCACGTGCAGGGTGTCACTTCCAGATCTCGAAAACGGCCGGGTCGATTGCACTCAAATTTGGCAAACCGCTAGAGACCGGTTAGTAGAGTGCAGTGCACGTCAGTTCGTGACACACCCGCTCCGGGCTGCACGTGCAAGGCTCATCCTCTCGTTTGGCGGCGGGCGTTTTTGCGGCGTTACAGAGGTGCTTGCTCAAACAACCTGCGGTCCCGCGATGCGGAGCCCAGCATCGCAGATGCTGGTATCGGCTATAACCGCAGGTTGTTTGAAAAGACAAACACTATTCGTTAGAATTGTGTTTTTCTATTGAAAAACAACCGGAGCGGTCCTTCTCCGGGCTATGTTTTGCATGTCTGGCCGCGAATTGGGGCAACTTGGGTCAGGCCTAAACTTGTGGCTCGATTTTCTTAAAAATTTCAGTGTATGGGCTCCCGCAGGCGATCTACCTGATGGCTTCGGTCGCTACTCGCTTAAAACCTCGTGGCACGTGGCACGTGCGATTCCATTTTCCCCATGTTAAGTCAATGGGGTTTTGGACACTTTTTGCGCGATCGCGAATAGCGGGAAAACGAGCCAAGGAAGAGGTGGTTTTCTTCCCAGCATTTTATGGCAAACACGTTTGGGTACACGCTAGTGTGCGCCGTATACCCCTCAGAACTTCGTAACGTGACTTTGCACGAGGTCAAAGTTGAACTTTTTTCGCTCCCCATGTTAAGTCAATGGGCATTTTTGCAGAGACTTTTTCATTCGCTCATTGTACAAAATTATATGATACGATTTTGTTTAAACTTCCAGGACTTGTTGAGAAAAGACCATAGAACATGTTGTTATGCTTCTTTAAGCTGTGCAAATTCGTTTGTTCTTTTTAGGCTCGTTTAAAAATGAAAAATTTTAACATGGAAAGTCAATGGGAGCGTCTTTGCTGCTTAATAACTTTTTACAGTTGAGATATATTTATGTGAAAAGTTGATAGGTTATACAACTTTTGATGCTCTTTCCAATGATATATACAACTTTATTGCACGTGGTGCCGTTTTTGAGAAATATAGTAAAAAAGCACGACATTACCGAGATTTGAGCTCAGACCTATATCGTTACGGTGTCAGGCGGACACGAGGACAGGTGGCGCCGCCGCCGCCCGCATAGCGGCGGGAATGTGAACTAACCTGTTTACCATCTATGGTATGGTACCATCGGGGGACCGGCCGCCGTCGGCACCATTTCGGGACTTTGCATCGCAATAAAAGGCTTATTTACAATTGAAAATGGACTAGCGAGAGTCGTTATGGAATCAGAATTTGATGCTCTACAAAACTAGGCTATTTTCATTGTGATGGCATCACAGACTACACCGCTAAACCCAATAAAGCAGATTTATGTCGCGTCATCGATGATTACATATAATGTATCATTCTTTGATATATATGTAGTCGGGTCTTTCAGCTGCGTCCCTCCCCTCCCTCGCCGCGCCGGCGGGTCGGCCATCCGTGGCTTGCCGCCCGCCGGCTGCTGGCCGGTCAGCTGGCCGGTCAGCTGGTCGCCCGCGGCTGTCGGTGCAGTGCGGGATGCCTACTTGCGGGGGGGGGGGGGCCGTCGTGGCGGCGGCCCGGGTGGACTGGGCGAGCAGTGAGTTGGGGAGCGCTGCGCTGTCGGTGCTCTAGTTTGTATTGCGTTCGCATGATACGGCTTGAGCCAATACAGAGTGAACTGATTGAGCTGAGCAAGTCTTTACATACATTGAAAAGTAAAGCACTTTTTACTGCATCTACGGTGAGATGCTAGATAAAATTTATGGTCTACCTAATGGTACCCATTACTTAACAATTAAGTGAATCATTTCGTCGCTAAACTCTCGTAAATTCGTATGTCCGCCTCACTATGGAGTTTGGACCGTAACGTATGGCCTTTGCTCAGACAGTATACGAACAGGTGACGGGGATACCTCTAATAGAAGGATGCGACACGATTTTACTGCTAAATAGCGGCCGGCCGCCGTGGGGACGTTTTTGTACGACTTATATCTCGGCAACCACTGGGCTGATACACGTGCGGTTTTTTTGTGTGGGGTAGCTTTTTCCCTTCTTTCACATAGTGTGCTACTCTCGATGCATATGGGTGACCCCTAACGCACGTTCCACGTGCAAAGCCAAGAGGTGCCTGTTTTGTAATAAGCGCAATAGCTCGCGGTAATTACTGGGCCGATTGCGCTAAAACTTGGCATGGAGGTAGACACTTTCCAGGCGATGCATTTCCATGTGTCTTGGTAGGGGTGCAACTGCACGTGCGCACGTGCAGGGTGACGCTTCCAGATCTCGAGAACGGCTGGACCGATTGTGTTCAAATTTGGCATAACGCTTGATACCGATCAGTAGGTTGCAGTCATTTAGTATGTATTTCCATGTGCCACGATTGGGGTGCAACTGCACGTGCGCACGTGCAGGGTGACGCTTCCAGATCTCGAGAACGGCCGGGCCGATTGAGTTCAAATTTGGTACACCGCTAGAGACCGATTAGTAGGGTGCCGTGCGCAAGTCAGTTTGGACCCATCTTGCACGTGCGCACGTGCAGGGTGACGCTTCCAGATTTCAAGAACGGCTGGACCGATTGCACTCAAATTCGGCAAACATCTAGAGATCGATCAGTAGGGTGCCGTGCACAAGTCAGTTAGTATGTATTTCCATGTGTCACGGTTGAGATGCAACTGCACGTGCGCACGTGGAGGGGTCGTTTCAAGATCTTGAAAACGGCTGGGCCGATTGAGCTCGAATTTGGTACACCGCTAGGGACCGGCGAATAGGGTCCCATGCACAATGCAATTGGACACAGCTTGCACGTGCGCACGTGCAGGGTGACGCTTCCAGATCTCGAAAATGGCCGAGCCGATTACACTCAAATTTGGCACACCGCTATAGATCAGCGAGTAGGGTGCCGTGCACGTCAGTTTGTAACACACCGTCTCCGGTCTGCACGTGCAAGGCTCATCCTCTCGTTTGGCGGCGGGCGTTTTTGCTGCGTTTACAAAGGTGCTTGCTCAAACAACCTGCGGTCCCGCGATGCGGAGCCCAGCATCGCAGATGCTGGTCTAACCGCAGGTTGTTTGAAAAGACAAACACTATTCGTTAGAATTGTGTTTTTCTATTGAAAAACAACCGGAGCGGTCGTTCTCCGGGCTATGTTTTGCAAGTCTGGCAGCGAATCAGTACAACTTGACCGGGGCCTAGACGAATCGCTCAATCTTCTTAAAAATTTCAGGGTATGGGCTCCCGGGGGCGATCTACCTGATGGCACCGGTCGCTACTCGCTTAAAACCTCGTGGCACGTGGCACGTGCGATTCCATTTTCCCCATGTTAAGTCAATGGGGTTTTGGACACTTTTTGCGCGATCGCGAATAGCGGAAAAAATCGCGGAACAAGGTATGGTTTGCTGCACACCATTTTATGACCGACACGTTCAGGTACACGCCCGTGTGCGCCGTATACCCGTCAGAATTCGTTAACTTGAGATGCACGAGTTTGAAGTTGAACTTTTTGCGCTCCCCATGTTAAGTCAATGGGCGTTTTTGCAGAGACATTTTCATTCGCTCATTGTACAAAATTATATGATACGATTTTGTTTAAACTTTCAGGACCTGTTAAGAAACGACCATAGAACATGTTGTTATGCTTCGTTAAGCTGTCAGAATTCGTTTGTTCTTTTTAAGCTCGTTTAGAAATGAACAATTTTAACATGGAAAGTCAATGGGGGCGTCTTTGGTGCTTAATAACTTTGTACGTTGAAGATATATTTAAGTGAAAAGTTGATAGGATATACAACTTTTGATGCTCTTTGCAATGATATATAGAGCGTTATTGCACGTTGTGCCGTTTTTGAGAAATTTAGTAAAAAAGCACGACATTACCGAGATTTGAGCTCACACCTATATATGGTCTTGCTCAGACAGTAGGTATACGAACAGGTGACGGGGATACCTCCCATTGAAGGATGCGATTTAATGCTAATTATTAGCGGCCGGCCTCCGTGGGGACGTTTTTGTACGACTTATATCTCCGCAAGCAGGGGACCGATACACTTGCGGTTTTTTGTGTGGGGTAGCGTATACCCTTCTTAGAAGTATTTACTATGGATGATGCATGCGGGTGACCTCTACTGCACGTGACACGTGTAAAACGGAGAGGTTTCACTGTTGTTGTAATGACAATAACACGGTAATTACTTGGCTGATTGCACTGAAACTACACAAGGATGTAGGCACCCGCCGGACCATGCCTTTCCATGTGCTACGGCTTGGGTGCAACTGCACGTGCGCACGTGCAGGGTGACGCTTCCAGATCTCGAGAACGGCCGGGCCGATTGACTTCAAATTTGGTACACCGCTAGAGACCGGTTAGTAGGGTGCCGTGCGCAAGTCAGTTAGGACCCATCTTGCACGTGCGCACGTGCAGGGTGACGCTTCCAGATCTCAGGAACGGCTGGGCCAATTGCATTCAAATTCGGCATACCGCTAGAGACTGGTTAGTAGGGTGCCGTGCACAAGTCAGTTAGTATGTATTTTCATGTGCCACGGTTGGGATGTAGCTGCACGTGCGCACGTGTAGGGGTCGCTTCAAGATCTTGGAAACGGCTGGGCCGATTCAGATTAAATTCGGTACACCGCTAGAGACCGGCGAATAGAGTGCCGTGCACAAGTCAATTGGGACCCAAGTAGCACGTGCGCACGTGTAGGGTGACGCTTCCAGATCTCAGGAACGGCTGGGCCGATTGCACTCAAATTTTGCACACCGCTAGAGTGGTTAGCAGAGTGTCATGTTCGTCAGTTCGTAGCACACCCACTCCGGTCTGCACGTGCCAGGCTCATCCTCTCGTTTGGCGGCGGGTAACCGCAGGTCGTTTCTTCATTAGACAAACACTATTCGTTAGAATTGTGTTTTTCTATTGAAAAAAAAAACAACCAGAGCAGTCCTTCACCGGGCAATGTTTTGCATGGTTGGCCGCGAATCGAAATGTGTTTGTGATTGCTGTAGAATACTAGACCAGGAAACACTCGGTGAGTTCGCTACCAAAACACATTAACCCCCGCCCGAGTGGGGTGGGGGCGTTTTTAGCCACACCTATCAGTTTTCTTGCGTTTGTTAAGAAAATTACTACGCGCATTGTTATAAAGCTTTGATGATAGATCAATTTCAGCGGCATGGTTGGACCTCTATGTAGATTGTAGGCACACACCACCCACCGGCGACAACGGCTGCGCCAATTGCGCTTAAATCTTCATTCATGCGGCTACATACGGAAGAGGTGGCACTGCGGCGCAACATGCTTTTAGGCGTTTGACACTTCTGCGTCATCTAGCGAGTAAAACGGAGTGTTTGGCTAAAATGCCAGACGCATTTACCACAATCGGTAATCGTCCTCAAAAGCTTCAGTTTCGTGCGAGTCATCAGTTCTAAAGAGATAGTGGTTTTCCCGGATCCCTCATTAATCCGCCATTCATTTAGGCGGTTATATACAATAGAGTCGGCATTGCGGCACAGCATACATTCAGGGGTTTGACGCTTCCATGCCATCTAGCTAGTAAAAAGGAATGTAAGGTGTTTTCGGCTGATATACAGATCCGTTGAAGCATCAATATTAAACTTGATATTCGGCACAAGTCAATGACTCTGATTCGAATGGTGACGTCGACGGCGACCGTGACGTTACCATTGCGTCAATATTGATTAACCCTCGCCGGCAGAGGGTAACCGCAGGTTGTTGTTTCATTAGACAAACACTATTCGTTAGAATTGTAATTTCTCTGTAATTTCTCATGGGACTATTATCGATGCGTATGGGTGACCCCTAATGCACGTGCCACGTGCAAAACGAAGAGGTGTCAGTTCGGTAGCAAGTGTAATAACTCTGTAGTTATTTTGCCGATTGCGCTGATCCTTGGCATGGATGTAGGCACCCGCCCCGCAATGCCTTTCCATGTGTCACGGTTGGGGTGCCGCTGCACGTGCGCACGGGCAGAGTGACGCTTCCAGATCTCGAGAACGGCTGGGCCGATTGTGATCAAAGTTGGCACACCGTTAGGGCTCGGCGAGTAGGGTGCCGTGCACAAGTCAGATGGGACCCAGTTTGCACGTGCGCACGTGCAGGCTGACGCTTCCATAGCTAAAGAACGGCTGGACCGACTGTGCTCAAATTTGGAATACCACTAGAGACTGGGTAGTAGGGTGCCATGAACAAGTCAGTTAGTATGTATTTTCATGTCCCACGGATGGGGTGCAGCTGCACGTGCGCACGTGTAGGGGTCGCTTCCAGATCTTGAAATTGGCCGGGCCGATTGAGCTCAAATTTGGTACACCGCTTGAGACCGGCGAATAGAGTGCCGTGAACAAGTCAATTGGGACCCAGGTTGCACGTGCGCACGTGCAGGGTGTCGCTTCCAGATCTCGAAAACGGCCGGGTCGATTGCACTCAAATTTGGCACACAGCTATAGACCGGCGAATAGGGTGCCGTGCACGTCAGTCCGTAGCACACCGACTCCGGTCTGCACGTGCAAGGCTCATCCTCTCGTTTGGCGGCGGGCGTTTTTGCTGCGTTTACAAAGGTGCTTGCTCAAACAACCTGCGGTCCAGCGATGCGGAGCCCAGCATCGCAGATGCTGGTAATCGGACAGCGATAGCCACTACAGACCAGACAATGGTAACTCCGGAAACAAACAGCACACTGCGGAAGGCAGAAACTGACAGCAGAATGGGACGGTGGAGCACGGGAGAGGCAGTTCAATAGTCACCGCAGCCATCTAATTTCAGGATAACTAGATGGCAGATGTTGGGTTAGATGGCTGGAGGGTTATCCTTCTGGTCATCGGACTTTAGAGGGCGGCAGCCAGCGCCGGTCGTGGAGCGGGGTGACCCCGATGACCCCGGTCGGCGGCCATTTGGTCGCCGGGAGGCGGGCCGGCCTGGCCAGCCCAGTTATCCACTCAGACGGCAGCGGCCGGCCCGACAGCGCTGGGCGCCCACCGGTCGCTGAGTCTGATTATACGCCCTCGGGCGGAACTGGTCCGAGTCGAGCGCGGCCGCCCCGCCCAGCCGCAAACCTCGGGGCCGGAGCAGCAGCTGCAGACAAAGCTGCACGTCGCTACATGCAGCTCTACATCGAGGCAGACTGCAGCAAATCACTGAAACTGCTGCTCCAGCTGGTGAACAAGGAACTGGTAACTTTACCTTGGAAGGGTAGTTTCGGAACTGGATCTCAACAGAGATTGTATCTGCGGATACAGCGCATATCGGGTTCCGAATCGGTATTTAAACGACACTTAAATGTAATACCTTTGTTCCAGAAATAGGACCAGGTGCGTTTCGAGCAGCTGTTCGGACCTTGAAATCCCGCAGCAACTTAAAAGTTGTTAGAAGCTGCTTAAATCTGCAGATGTAGTGGGAATCACGGAAAAATGACTGCGCTTGGTCTCTAAACGCATCTTTCAAGTATTCACAATGGAGTGAGACTCGAGACGGCTTGCTCAGTTTCAAAAACCTTAGAGATAATCCCGACTCCAAAGTTAAAATTGGCCGGCACGCTATAAATAATTAGATAACGGAACCATAAATTGAGCGTATAGTTCAAAGAGCGGCATATAACACGGACCATGGGAAGGTATAACTGAAATATCCAATTAAAAACAAATCATATTCATTTCAGCATAAATCTTTTCACCAGGCGTGCAAAAGAAACTAAACGCACACAAAGGATCCAGCTTCCGGCAATTTTACCGACTACCATACGCTCACTATTTCTCAATATTAAATGCAGCCATACCAAAGCTGTTCTTACATTACCAGGCCCCAACATGCAGCCCACGCACCGTTCAACAGAGCACAGAACAATACCAGCACTCCGCCATTCCCGGTAAAGCAATCTCGATTACATTCCCCCGCGAGCCTCCGACCGTTGCCTGGTTACACCATCTAACACAATCGTACCGAGCCTTCCGCCGACGCAGCGACAAAGAACCACCCTATAATGCGCACCTCTGCACCGATCTCACACGTGTTACGTGGAACGCGCACACGGAATGGTAATCCACTCGGAGAGGTAGAGAGCCAGAGAGGTCGGTCACACGTGTTCAAATGACAGTGAAAAGGTAATCGTTCGGCGGCGAGGTAGATGGGTCACGTCGGGAGCGAGGGGGCCGAACTGGCGTCTCGGGGAGCTCAAGCGGACGGATTACCTTATTGGGTTCGAACCAGTCGGCGAGATGACGTCAGCAAGGTCCGAGTCGGGTTGGCGATGTGACGTCATCAGGAGCACAGCAGCCGTGATGTGAGTGGATGAGGGGCATACGGTGAACGTGGATCTATGACGTGACAAATGATAAATGGACGTGGTCAACGACGTGACAAACGACAGTCGGACACATGGGTGACGGGCTTGATGAATGACAGACGTGCTCAATGACACCACGATCTGTCATCCAAAGATCATTGTGAGGGCTAAGAAAGACCTAAGCTAAGGGAGACAAGCTTGCACGTTTTGTAGACCAGCCAGCTCACAAAGACCTTGCTCGCGTCTGTCGAGGTCGTTCAGGGGATGTGTGAGCCCGTGCAGGTATGCAGAGGGCGGCGATGCCCCGGGCCGGGGAGGGGCGGCAGACAGTTCAAGGTAGCGGGCAGCCCGGAGGAGGCGGCGGCGGACGAGGAGCCCGAGGGGAGCACGAGGAGGCTGCATAAGACTGAGGGAGACTGGAGGAGTGTGTGGCGTAGCTCGAGCTCATGAGGGAGGCTGAAGACAAATGGGAGTCTGAAGGGAGGGACCCTGAGGGAAGCCTCGGACCGGCGAGACGCGGACAGCGTTAGACAGAGACTATAGAACTCCAGCCAGACAGGTCGTGGATCGTGACTGGGGATCGGACAGCGGCCAACGGAGTCGTGGCCGTGAGTGGCCAGGCGTGAACGGTTGGTCAGGAGAGGGAGGGAGGGAGGGAGAGAGAGAGAGAGAGAGAGAGAGAGAGAGAGAGAGAGAGAGAGAGAGAGAGAGAGAGGAGAGAGGAGAGAGAGAGAGAGGGAGAGAGAGAGGGGGAGGGAGAAACGGATAGAGTGGTGGAGGAGGGGATTGTTGCTGTGGGCAGCAGGCAGCCATAAAAAGGTGATGATAGCTCCGGCGGCGCTGCGGGCGTTGGTCAGTCAGCAGTTATAGGCTAAGGCGGGCGAAGGGCGGTGAACGTTGAGCGGTAGGTGATTAGTGGTTTGACCAGGGACGGTCGACTCGCGGTGAAGCTGTGCTGCCAACAGTCAACGACCGGCGACCACCGGCGACCAGCGGCCAGGGACCGACGGGCGGCGGTATAGCCTGTGGTCGGCCACTCCCAGAGCCGCTGCTGCTGCGGTCGCCCCCGCCCCCGCCCTGCGCAGGGTGCGGGCGGCAGCGTGAACTGGTCCAAGGTCCCTCCGACCATCGGCCGTCACCCATCTCTTGCAGCCTCGCCATCACTCACCCCCCCCCCTCTCTCTCTCTCTCTCTCTCTATCTCTCTCTCTCTCCCACTCTAGTTTTGAACATTTTTACTGTCACTATCGCCATAACTGCACAGCCGTCAAACCAGGGAATCGAATCGATGACATTACGTCAGATGCAAGGCAGAACTGTCAGCCGGGCAGACAGGCCAGTCTGACAGAGCAGAAAACCGAGCCAGTCTGTCAGAGCGATCTGACAGCAGTACCGACATTCGGCGAACTGCATATGACATATGGCAGTCAGTGCAAAGCTGGGCTCTCAGAGCCGGATTCGTACTTATAGGTCAGTCATTCGAACTTTTTGTTACAGCTGCCTGGATGCAAACCAGTCCCAAGCCGACTGGCCTTCGCAATCTGGCTTCTTAGTTCTTAGCACCGCAACTTAGCCAATACGCCACAGCGACTGGCAAATAACAGTTGCTTCTGCCTCGAGTTGGATTCATTGAAGCACAGCCTGTGTGGTAACTTTGCGAGGTTTATCGGCCGTGACGGAAAACATCGATTTGTCGAGCATCGGAGGCCACCGTAAGACGTTTTAAAAGTGCGCGTCGTCGGCAACTTAAAGGAAATAGTTCACTTTCACGAAATTATTTTTTTTTGCAACGATTTATGATTTTTTATGTTCAAAATAATCAGCAAAGAAAATAAAACCTTTTTATAACAAAAGATTTTTTTTCTATATTTTGATATAGGAAGAACTTTTCAGTTTCTGTAAGGCACACGCGATCCAGTATGAAAAGAGCATGGGTCCCGAAAATTCTTCAGAAACAGAGAAATTATCGCAGCCACCGGCATTTGGGCGATCTGCTCGATCTGATAATGTTCCCCTGAATGTCCTAATTGATCAGTACGAGAATTTCTCTAGAGTTCTCGTAGATAATCTCTCTAGTTTCTGAAGAATTTTCGGGACCCATGCTCTTTTCATACTGGATGGAAATATATGCAAGGCACACATCCTCACCGCAAGACACCTTTTTCGGGACGAGAAATAGAATATCTTTGCCTAGGGTGATCGTTGGGCTGTAAAAGCTCCTGATTTATGCTCGTCTCAGCCCAAGCTACGGAACTGCTATTCCAGTTCAAAACCCATGTTAAAAAGTGAACTATTTCCTTTAATGACGGATAATGACTCGCGCACATCGGATGGCAACAAAGAAAACCACAGGTGGTGAGTCAGGTTTCCTTGTGATAGCAGCACGGCACAAGCACGTGCCTTGTTTGCGTCGAAATCGATTATGTAGCTGCAGCGCTGCATTAGCGAAACTAGCTCGCCCCGTTGCATACAATGCATCTCATCGCCTGCTTCTCGGTATTCATTCCAATGCATCCGTCTCCTTTGAATTTCTGAATTATGTCAGAAGTAGCTGTGACACCTCCAAGAAGCCCATCAACCAGAATTGTGGGCCACCGCGGCATCTGAGGGCTCAATGCCATCCATGATATCTTCTTCATGCCCCTGCGTCTGTCTCAAGGCGCTGAGGTATTCCATAACCACAGACGAACTCCGATTTCGTCACACCGCCGGCATATACCGTTACCAATCCGTTTGTTTCTCAATCCCGGCGTGTCTGCGCCATACGCGGCGTGTCTGCGCCATACGCGGCGCGTCTGCCCGACTCACTGCTCCGTCGGCGGCGGCAGTGAGACCGTGCTCTGGAACCGTGTCAAGGTCGTGCTGGCCGCCGCAGTGCAGTGGACGGACATGACCGGGTCAAGGTCACGGTCACCACGGGCGGCCGGCCGCGGGGCATCCCCTTCCTCCCTCCAACGCCCAGCACACCAGTCACCACACCCATAACGGCCTCACACGTCCGAACCAAAGCCGACTGAATCAGTGTCCACACTCGCCCAGTTTAAACGGAGTTCTACAGCCTTGGTTTCAACACCGGATGAGATAGGTAGCGGATGCAGTTTCGAAATTGCAAGTGAAGAACGGACATCGATTCGATATTCGAGCGCATTATCGGTGTTATTCAAGTTATGCTACCTCTTGAATTGTTTCAACACCCTCACGACCGACGTTTTTGAGCTCAACAAAGCCGGATTATCTATCAGTATCACAGACTCAAGCACATTCACACTAAATATTAGCCCCAATACGAAAACCTGCCGACCAGCGCCCAATTTCATTCTGACGTCGGTCGCGTTCCACATAGCCCCGCGTTCACAAACCACAGGGAGCGGCACTGGCCACGCTACGCTCCACCAGCTGCTGCGCCACGCACAGTACACGCACACTACGCACCGCACGCATTGCCGACGAGGCCGGTGCCGCACATATACCGTTATCTAGACCCCTGAGCAGCGAAATACCTAAGCAATGAGCTAGCTACCTGAGCAGTCGGCTCGGCGAAAAAACGGTGGTGGAGATAAGGCATAGCTATAACCGGCAGCAGGAGCTGAAAAGCACGCGCGACCCGAGCGCGACCCGCAACGCCTGCAGCCTCGCGTTGCTACCAGTGACGTCATATGACCTGTCGGTGACGTCATATGACCTGTCAGTGACGTCACCGACCTGTCCGTGACGCCACCGGTGCTGGCACAAAGGCCGTGCGCGGTGGCCCGTTACGGCGGCCGGCCGATCAGCTGACCGCCGCCGCCGCCGCCGCCCGTGAGCGGCGGTCCGTTACCGGGCGGCCGCCGCCGCCGCCCCCGCCCCCGCCCAGCCGCGGCGGCACGGACGGGCGGGCGCACCCAGTTCCGGCCCTGCGGGGTAAAGTGGGCCTCGTCGGCCGCTCCACTGGGGTAAGTGGGTCCCGGAGTGTGGCGGGCAGACCCGGGACGCGGATACCGGCTGAACAGAGGAGTGGCGGCCCCGAGGTGGCGGCGAAAGGCCGCACGATACTGGGTCACCGGTCAGGGTACGGTGGTCCATCGGCAAACAGGAAGGAGAAGAGACGGCGCGAGTCGATTTATCCGTACCTGTAGCTTGGGCTGTCGTTTGACAGACGCTAAAGCGATGTATCTAATAGTTATGTCACCGTGATTGGCTAGCTCGGGCCGGGGCTCACGGGCTTCACGCCATCCTGGCTAATTCGGATCAGATCTCACGTTTTGTTCCGGGCGCCATAAAATCAAGCCGGTCACCAGGTGGCAGGTGACCAGGTCGGACACGGTCCTGGCCCAATTTCTTACCCACTTACCTACTGCCCAGAGTATCTCTAGCTCTGGATTTGTGTCGAGACTGAAAGCACTCTACCTTAGCCAAACTAACAACTAAATCATCGAGCATGCGTTCATAAACAAAGAGGAGGCGTAGGTACCACGCCCTGTTAACGGGGTGCGTGGGACGGACGGCCTGCACCGCACGCCCAACTCGACCTTCAGAGCCGACAACAAAATAATTATGACATCACGCGGCGTTGGACAAAACAGGAAAACCGAAACAAGTGGGTATTCCTTCAGGCTCATTGCAAATAGTGTGGAGTACCGATGCACAAACTTTGCCGATATGAGCGACTGCACGCCTGGAACTGGTCCAAAGTCAGGGGTGGCACCCCGCAGGACACAACACCACAAGCCAATTAGCTGTGTGGTCAATACGGTCCCCTCCCTGCGTGCAGGGAGCCAACGACCCGCCAGGGGTGAGGGAGGAGGGCGTCGCCCCTGGCTGGTTCAGCCGAGCTGTCCAGCAAATTAGGCCTCGAGGGACCATAAAACACCCCAGCAGACAACTACAGTCATAGCCGATGCATTTTCCATGATTCGGCTTCTACGCTCGATTCCGAGTCCAGAAGCAGCATGGTACCCATTGACCATTAAAAATCATACACTTGCAAACAAAACGCAATATCCCTTTCCCTGAAGTCATTGACCATGTTGCAGAGCAGTTGCTCATTCGTTTTACCTCATGCCTAACGCTCTACCATTTATCCCCACTCCGTAAAGATCAGACACGTCTGCGTAGACTCCAGCCCACCCGGATCTGATCACGAGCAGACAAAGACACTCTGAGTCCCACACGTGTCCTTTCTGAGCTGCACAGCGCATACCTGCGGGTCGGCAGCGGTCCGCGCCCGCAGCACCGCGACACGGAGGTGCAGTGCACTGCAGACAGAGAGGCGCGCCCCGTGCGGCGCAGTTCTGAATAGGGGCCGGGATGACGTGTCTCCCCTTCGCTGTAGACGGGTCATACCCGCTGTGTCATGAATTGCAGAGTTTAAAGGAACAGAATATGATTGAAATATGCAGGGAGGGGGAGAGTTAACACTGGAAAGATGCTGAGACGGATGGAAGCAGTGAAACTACGTGCGGCGTGAAACAAGGACCGGGCGTGCGATAAATCGGGACGAAGTGGCTGTCGAGACGCAATGTGAAGCGAAGCGAAACAAAACGCTCAGGGACTTTAAACGACCAGCGAATTGACACGGAAATGTCCAGTCAAGTACGGCAAATCGTCCCTTGAGCCGAAATGACCGACGAATTGTATCAGAACGGCCAGGAAGCGCGGTGAAATGACCACAGAACGGTGTGCGTGCCGGAAACATCAGCGCCGCGGGCGGGCTGCGCGCGCCGCGCGGAGCGGTCCCGACTCGCTCCGTTCCCCGGCGCGGACAAAGGCCTCCACGGTAGCTGAGCAGGCCGGCCGGCCGCCGACCACGAAACTGGCACCGTTTTGGGCCGCTTTTTACCATCCTGACGAACCACCCGGGGGAAGATCGGCCGATCTTTTGATCCCCGGGTCACCGCGGCACACTCCCGGCGCCCTCAGATGCAAATGAGATGCGGCGGCCGTACAGAAAGCCCGCCGCGTGCCGCTTTGTTTCGCTGCATCCGCGTCCGGCTTTGTGGCGCAGTTTCTGACCGATGTGGCCATTTAAACAGCCCCGAGGAAGGCACGTCGCTGAGATGCATAATGCATCGGACCGGAGCCGTTTATCAGTGGGGAGGCGCCCCAGCTGCCGGCAGGGGCATCACCTGCCGTTTGGGCGCCGCCCGCCGCGTCCCCTCCCGAGAATCGTCACCTGGTGCTCGCTGCTCGCCCGTTTGAGCTCGCTGTGAGCGCCACAGACACGCGCTAAAGTGGCGACCGTCGCGACCACCTGCCGCCGGCGTCACCCCACCATCACCTGCCCGACGCCGGTCGGAGGAGAGGAGTGCTGCACGAGCCAACAGGGCGGCCGTACCGGCGTCTTTAAACGACCGGACCGGCGTCATTCGAACGAACATTCGAACGAAGGTTTATCAACGCGGCTGGGAGAACATCCATCTAAACCCCATCAAACCTGACTTTAAAACCACACCGGCGTTTAACAGAGCAGAACAGCGGTGAATGGCACGATAAACCTCTGCAGCTGGCCCCTCCGCAGCTGCCGGTCCCCCCGCGGCCCGTACAGGATGTCTGGCGACCCCGGCGACCTTGACAGCTCCTCCCTGCCGCCGCGGCAGACGCTAATCTCAGCGGCAATCCCTCCCTCCCCTGGTACCGCGCTATGCAGGCTAAACCCTTTTGCAGTCCGCCGCGCCGCGCCGATATAGCCGAGCCGTTACGAGGGAACATTCGAGTCAGAGGGAGAGGCGGACTGACTGCCGGAGCTCCATGGAGGGAAGGGTGAGCCAATGGGATCTGGCTTTGCAGGCGGCGATGGGAGAAGCTTAGGGGAGCGACCGATGGGACGAGCCGATGGGGTGGGACGATGAAGTGGACAGGTGTAATGGGACGAGCCAATGGGATGGGCGAAGGGGACTGGGTCAGATCGAGGGGTGGGCCGATGAGATGGGCCGGCGGCCAGATGGGATGGGCTGGCGGGCAGTGGGATGGGCAAATGGGATGGGCCAGCAGGCCAGCCGCAGAGGCCGCGCCGCCGTCCATCGCTCCGGCCTCCGGCGGTGGGCGGACTGGTCCGACTTGCACCGTCACCGCCGCGGCCAACGGACGCCGGCCGACACGGCGCACCGCAGCATGCAGAGAACGCCGCGTGCACGAACAAAACCTGCCGTCTAATGGTCCTTTTAAATGACGGCGTTTAAAAGCCGTGCTGGGACGCGATGCGGCTCGGATGCGATATGCGATACGGTGGGGACAGCTGTTATCTGATCTTCTCCGAAGACAATTTTACACAATAAAGTTGTTTCACTGGTTTGCAATTAAAGCTAAAAATGAGAAGAAAAGAGGTTCGTCCGGTACTCACCGTCCGCTGAGCGGGAACTGCCGGTCGAAGGAGCTGATCTCTGTCCGGCTGTGGCGCTGGGCGAGCCGGTCGAACAGGGCCAGGACCGTCTGCCCGGGCGAGGAGGCGTCCTGTCTCCGTCGGACCCGCGGTGACTCCTCCTCCGTCGCTCGGCCGACCCGCGCCGATCCCGACGAGAACTTGTCGTAGAGGGTGTCGAAGTCGGTGAGCCGCTCGATGGCCGACTGGGGCGCCCGGGAGTGGTCGTCCGAGTACACCTCGGGCCGCTCGTGGTCGTCACTGACCACACAGTAGCGCGTGCCGAACCCCAGCGTCGAGAGCACAGAGTTCATGGTTGAGGTGTGTGGTGAGGGTAGCGGACACGCGCCTCAGAGCTGCCGACTGGTCGGGAACTGACCGGCAGAGCTGGGCGGAGCCGGCGCCGGCGAGCACACCTGGCGACCGGCCCGACCTCTGTCGGCAGGCGCTGAAAGCGTCACTGTAGTGGCATCTGGCGGTGAGCTGTCCAACCTTGGCTTCTAGGAGTGTGGCATATCATCACTGACCAGGGCGACACCTAGGGGCTACTTACGGAGTTAGCTTGCGACGGCCAATGACCGATTCGCTGGCATTCACATTTAATGTCTTCCTCCCATCCTATTTAGTATTTAGCCTTCAAGGAATATATGCCACCCATCATTCAGGCCACTGAGGGATCAGCGAATCTCTCAAACACTTGCAACTTCCAAGCGATGCGTAAAGAACTAGGGTTGGATGAGGCGAGGAAACTAGTGAATTAACTACCGTTTGTGCACAGGATACCGGGAAATAAGTAATTACCAGAATTGTATGCCCTCAAATCTGTGAAAATCACCCATTTAAATCTGCACATCTGTGTTCACTATACAAGAAGAAAATATGCACGCATTATCCACTCTGACATGCATCTGACGTCACCCGCATGAAATTCAGCGAATGGACATTCCGTGGCAAGGCGGACAAGCATCAACTATTAATTGCGAACCGCGACGCCAGGTGGCAGCGGAGCAGCACACCTCAGGCTGGAGCGGCACGCCTCTGCACCCCTACTCGGGCTCTTTCTCTCTAGATGCAACGTCCCAAAATTCCTAAACTCATTGTGTTTTCTATTCAATATCAAGATGAAGCACAGTTCCATGGAGAAGCGAAATGCAAATGCCAGGTCTTGGTGACCTAATGACATCTCATAATTGCCCAATGGTTACACTTGGGACACAGCAACCAAGTTACCTTATACCATATACACTGAATTAAATATTGATATTATCGACAATGGGTCCATCGTTGAGGTTGTTTCACGAGAAATGGTCCTAAAATCAAACAAACGCATAACTCCTCAACAGTCAAGCAAGCGGAAAAGACCAACGCTGGCATCTTAGCCCTTGCCTGACACCTCCTCGAAACATTCTATGTCGCTTCTCTTAAAAAAGTACCTATGATCCGCCTTTTCACGTCAGCACTGAGCACGATGAACACACCACACACGAATTTCTTTGAACCCTAACAAAGATGGTCCATCGCACTGAGAAAGGTCAACATTATTAGGGCTCAACGGTCTCTCCCTCGACGCTCGACAGCCTCACGGCGCTGTCGACCCTGAGACGACCCGACCTGTATCTGGCTGTAACCGGTCGAGTGCGGCCATCACGCGTAGAGCCGCGTGCGGCTGATGACCAGCGGAGGACACCGGTCGTCGGGGGGCACGCTGCTCTGGACCAGTCGGAACCAGCGGCTCAGGTGCGGGTACGCCTCGCGCTCCTGGTGTGATAGTCGAGACTGGGAACCCAGAGAGGGACAGTGGAGACATTATAGTGAAAACTGAGCAGCAATTTCTGAGAAATGCCTGAAGGCTGAAATAGTTACCTAGTAACAATTATTGCAGTAAGTAGCAGACACAACACAAACTGGATTACTGTCTCCTGACTTGACATAACCTTTCATTTACTGATGGATATGAAGCCTACAGGCAAAGAAAAATGCTTCACAATATTAGCAAAATTTTATGCCTAAAACCTGCTCTCCCCCAAAGTGCTTACCAGTGGCAAATGGATAAGTTTGAACACGTCTGTGTCAATGGAGGTGGCTTCTGTTCCGACCAAATAGGTCTTGTCCGCCAGCCAGTTGTCCACATGCTGTGAAGAAAAACTCATCAGCAAAACTGGGGCAGCTGCATCAGGGAATTAGTGAGGACCAGGTCTATAGAACTTTGAAGTCCCAGGGCAGGACATGGCCTGGGATGGTCATGGGCCAAAAGACACAGCCATGGGCCAGGCAATGCAAATAAGACACAAGAGACGCTGCAATGGCAATCCCCAAATCACCATTATATGCAATGTTTATTGCACTTTATATTAAAAAAGAGCAATTAACTCGGTGGTGCGAACAGGCAAGTTGAAGTTGGAATGCAATTAGTCAGCAGCTGCATTCACACCTTTACTTAAACTAAAGCATGTTCAGTGGCATTAACAGGATGCATGCACCTTTCTGCATTATAAAGATTTCTTTTATTTGATGGATGAATGCTGAAGTGCTTGGAAAAAGGTATGAAAATATAGGGTTTACCACACACCTTTAATGCAGCTTCAGATGGAGCAGAGGTATTTCGCAAGAAAAGCTCGGTAAACTCTCTCCATTGCCATTTCTGAGAATTCAACAATGCCTCCTTAGTCATAATTATAAGACAATTCCCTTGTCACTTTGACTTTCGCCTATATATCACGCTTGTGATAAATACCGGGCCTCTAACAGCTGTATCTCGATCATATCATATCAACATGCCGGCCAAGTGACGACAAACCCTGCGCAGCTGCGACAAGAAAAAGTGTTTTCGTAGACGGCCATTTGCGAGTACAAGCAGATTTGATGACGACTTAATCCAAAAAACAAATTTGATTGGTTCTCATTTTCCGCGTACTTTCCGTTGATTCGTTGAAAGGGTTTTGCTGATGAAAGCTGGCACAGAGCTGAATACCCACTCTGCCAAGAGGGCGAATGATCAGTAATGATCTTTGGCTGCAGCATATTTACGTCTGGACAACGAGTTGCGGGGAAAAGTGCTGATTGTGTTGCAGTTTTAGGAGCCGGTAATTAGGCTGGATTTTTGGGTTACTTTTTCGTACCGATTCATGTATTTCATAGTGTTTGGCTTTTGAATATTTTAGTTCTTTCAGATAAATATTACTTGCCTTACAACTTTTGTAAAAACGTTTCATTTTTTTATAAGCCGACGTTCAGAGTCCTAAAAATACATCAGCACTACAATCATTGTAAACAAACAAATGGAGCACCACTTGGCTCTGTTCCAAGGCCATTTTTTAGTTTATCTGGTGGTTTTCTTGCTCTTGTACGTCGTTTTGTTGGATGTTTTGAATCCCTTAAGATTGACTTATATCATATTTAAGAAGCATGTTGACTGAAAACAATCTGAAGTATCCAGGAGGCTGACAGAGAGAGGTCCTGACTACTGAGCAATATAAATATCAAGTTGAACAAGTTATGAAATTTTGGTTGATAAACGCAAGTTGATCGGGCTCATATATCACTCAGCAAGAAAAGGTAAAATTAAAAGAGCTTATTGTCCAAAAACAAGCTATAATATTGCAGACCTTGGAGCAATACTGAAGAGCACGCTGAGCAGGATCATGCCAGAAATGTTGACTGATGAGCGCATATTGATGTATTGGTATGAATATTGAATAATAACTTACAACAGCAAGATAAATTAGTGCTAACTATCAAGTTAAAATCTAGAATGAATGGACTTGGGCAGTTTTACTATGCTTAGATGCTATGCAGATTGTAATGTGCATCAGGTACTCAGTGTCTGGCAAATGAAACATGTGATCATTCCATTGCTACTGGAGGAGAAAGCTTGGATCACTAAATCCACTTTATGTTGATTTTGATGTTAATCATCATCACTGTATTTCTTGAAAAAGGATTGTCGTAAAATTGTCAATGTGACAATCCATGCAGCGATGTGATCATATTATGTGTTCATAGTCATTCGTGATAGTCATTATTGGTCCAATATACAATGGCAAAGCTCTCAGTTTCAGCATTTCTTCCTGTGGATGGCCAGCAGTGACTCCGAGCTTAGAAGCATTAGTTTTCTTCACAGGGCTGGGATAAAAAGTACTGAGGGTAATCTTCCACCAAGGAACTCTACTTTGACATGGTATGAGATGTAGGCACAATTAGGTAGGTGCTCAGTTCCTATAGTCAGTAGTTGTGTATGTTTAGTCGGGTTAGCTTAGATCAGATTGTTAGTTTTTTAATTTGCCAAATGTCCATAAAAATGTGACCTGAGCAATGAGCATACCTGAACCTGACTAACCTGACAGCTGACCTAACCTCAATCATCACACATATTTGCAGCCTACCCAAGACCTGCATGGCAGTAGCACCCAGTTATAGGTAGGTACTCACCCTAACTCAATCTTACCTGCTAACCTTCACCTTGCCAAAAGTTAGCTCAAATTGCCAAGCTGTGTCCAGGGAAACAGTCAACTGAGGAACTGGCTCATTGGGTGGCTGGTGTGAGTCTGTGCATTTTAAGTGTTTCTTCTCTGAAGCTGCTCTGCACTGCTGTATGTCATGTTAGATGCTCAGAAAATGTGGGAAATGATTACTAAGCTACTTTAGTGCTTTATTAATGCTCGAGACATGAACAAGTACAGATCCTGCAGGGTACAGCTATGAGTTAGGTGCTAGGTGAGTATGTTATGTGAATGTGCTGTTCCCTGTTTGACCGTAAGTATACAAACAAGCACAGGGTCACAGTTATATTCAATCTCCACATAAACATACAACAAAAACGGCCATATAGCCTAACTCCGATCACACCACAGATAACTTAAGCCTTTGAAGGCACAAAATGTTTTGATTGACAGGACAGGTTTACAATATATCCTCTGTCCTTGGGGGATCTTGCTGCCAAGTTGAGGTATGATGACTGAACTTCAGGATTGATCAACCTTTTCTTAGCCACTGCTTATACATATACGAGAAAGACCAAATGCTTGTTTGTTTTGATTTACAGGACATGTATACAATATATCCTCTGTCCTTGGGGGATCTTGCTGCCAAGTTGAGGTACGATGACTGAACTTCAGGATTGATCAACCTTTTCTTAGCCACTGCTTATAAACGAGAAAGACCAAATGCTTGTTTGTAAACTGCGTTGAAAATTTAATGATCCACCTTCAATTCTGACATGAAGGCACAAATGAAATAGTTCCCTCTCCTTTTGGAATACACAAAGCAAAATATTTAATAAATTTTAGTGGATGGACAAGAGCAATTAGCACAGCTTTCCCTCAAGTTAACTTCTGGCACTGTTGTACATACACTGACGCTTATTCGCTTCATATTTTGTAAAAAACGCGCTAAAACTGCAATATAACAGCACTATATGCTTCTTGACAAAATGCAAAAGTATTAAAGATTTAGCCCTGATGGCATTCATTCTTGGTGGAAACGTAATTAAAAAATATTTTGTAGTAACTATTAAATTCCGGCCGAAAACAGTGCACGGTTTAAAAAAGAATCATTCCAATGACGGTCCATTCTTGCGGTCCTGAAATCGCCACTATTTCCGGCCTCTCCAACGCAACTCGTTGTCCAGACGTAAATATGCTTGGCTGCAGGGGCCGCCGCGGATCACTGTGCTGGAACGAGGTCGACGGTGCGGTCGCGTTAGGCCGGGGGAAAATACGGTGAGAACCCGCTTCGATTTTGAGTTTTGAGTGAATGTCTGTTTCCTATGTTCTCACGTATTCTAGGTCACTGGCTTGTTGGATAGTAGATCAATCAAGCGTCTGTAAGTGGGGCGCAATAGAAGCGCTTCAGACTTCCACTTTGGTATAGGATGATATCAGCACATCAGATTTATCCTTTTCATGGTTGCTGATCTATCAGGCATATACCTTATTGGAAGTGTGAGATGTGGAATGAGTAGGGTATGTGTATTAGTGGCCATTGGAGTGACTGAAAGCCTCAGAAGCTTCAATTTTTTTATTGCTCAATCCTCTTGGATTCTGACCTAGGTGGGGAGTGAAGGTGAGATGAAATAATTGCCAAAATTAATGGCTGGAGTTGATTTGGTTCTGCCTTATGAACAGTGCTGAAATCGGGTTTCATCTCCCCCCCCCCCCATACCACCCAGAGGCTACGGACAACCGCATCGGACAGCGAAGAAAGTGCAGTCGTTTTTTTATCGACTCCTCCATCATTGGTCCTGGCATTCATCGTAACCGAGTCCCAGAGAACCTTTCCTAATTAGAATTGAGGTAGGTTAGCTCGATCGTCGGTCTGACTCCGCTCTAGTCCTACCTACACCTCCCAGCCGCGGGGCATGGGAATGTTATCGCAGTGCCGGTTGTTGCGCAAGTCACCGTGATGGTGCAGTAGTCCGCCCTCTCGGCACCTGCGCTCACGGACCGTGACCGTCCCCGCGATGGCCCGGCGATCGAGTTTGCCCGTCACGCCAGATAGGGTCGACAGTAGACGCACGGAGGTGACGTGACGAGGTCCGCGGAGCAGGGACGGCGCTGGCCGACGGTCGGTTCTGGGTGACCGGAGCGGCTGGTGGGAGCTGAGAGCCGCTGAAGAACCTGTCCCAGCTCCTCTGTCGATCGTTGTTTGACAGGTGGAATCGGCCGGTAGCGATGCACCAAACATTGTTTATTGGAACTTCTTTCCTGTCTCTGCCCTGTGGATAAAAAAATGTTCATGCCTCGCGTGAACAATTTCACGCCTCGCGTAGCCACAGGCCACACCACACCTTGCTCAACATTCCTTGCCCCACGCTAGCACCCCAGTTTGCCCTTGTGAGTGATGATGCCCGTTCTCTGCGGTTACGTTCGTCCCGTGTTTTCGACGCCATCCGCCGAGACGCCCAGCCATCACGCGCAGCCGCGGAAAATCGGTTTTCGTTTCGGTTATAGGCCTGGAAACTGGGTTGCTCACTCATCCTTAGCCGAACGCCGTTTCTAGTCGTTACCATGGGAGCCAATATCAATTATATCAACTGCGAGTTGTTACGGCCCGTGCGTTGTGAAGACTGGCTCTGGAGGAAGGTCCATGACTGATCAATTGATCGATTGTGAAACGGTTACATCATGTCCGACTGCGTGGTCGCCGGGCCCGTCTGTTTTATAGTTGATGTGAGGGTAGTTGGTGCTTATTAATGTCTCATTAGGCGGGGTGCCTGAGGCCAAGCGAAGACGAAACTGCATCGAGCTGCTCGCTGGTGAATTTCAATCACGTTCAGATTCTCGCGGAGTATGTAATCGTGGTCATCATGGTAGAATGGTTACCGTGTGCCTGCCCTAAATTATGTTCCGTTTTGTTTTATAGCATATCGTTGGGTGATAAAGAATGACCGCAGTTTGTCTTTACGGTAAAACTGTCAGTGATAAGCTGTAAATTCAGACGCCTCAATGAACTAACGATAATTTACCCTCCGTTGCAGGTCCGCATTCGCAGCAAAGCAGTGATCTCCGCAGCATAACCGACCATGTCTGAAAAGTAAGTGTTTACCTCCTGTCGATATGACGCGTCATTGACACGGATCTGGAGCGATTATGAAACTGCTCACGAGTCGAGGGGCCGCGATTACGATTGATTACGATCGCCGACTGCCGACTGGGGTCCTTTCTCTCGGCTGGCGGCCGGGCTGAATTTCTCCTCGGGAGGGTACTAGAGTGACCGTAGGGGTTCTGAGACCGGTTTGCTGTTCATGGGCGAGCCACTGGAGTTAGGACTCTGGGAGTTGCTGTATGGTGTCTATGAATGCTGATTGCTGGCGCTGTCTTTGGTTTCCGTTCGTCATTTGAGTTTTTAGTTGAAGCTCACCATTTTTCTATCATTCGTTGTTTCGACAATCCATATTTGGTCATGTCGTGCTCGATAGTTGGCTAATTTTCCGATACCTAAATGGGGACAGAATATCTGCTCACCATATCGGCTATCTCATGGCACTCCTATTCCGCCATCAGCCTTTCACGGCCGGAGCCCTGGCACACTGGACTGACCTAACAAGAAACACCTGTCTTTCTCGCGCCGCCCCGCCCCTCCAGCCACCCCGCCCCACCCTCATATACCAGCTGGCAGTCAGGAGGGAGTGTCTAGCGGGGAGGAAGGGAGGGGAGAGGGAGGGGAGAGGGAGGGGAAATCGGGTCGGGTCGGGTAGTGGCCGCTCTAGAAAGCGGCGCTGACCACCGCCCTCCCTCCGCGACGGCGGTGGGCCGAGGTTGGAACCCTAGCTCCCTCAGAGATCGTGACGCTCGTAGAACCGCTCAGGAGCCTGGTGGTAGCCAGAGGAAAGGGGGCGTCGCTGAGGAGTCAGAAAGTCCGTAATGAACCGCGATAGAGCGTGGATTGTAATTACTGATAATCTGGGATCAGCAGGCTTCTCATGGTGCGACTTCATGAGAGCAATGCGACTTCGGATTTTGCCACCTGATGGCTAAATTCGAACGGGCTTTGAATTAGCCTGATGATTTAGATTGCATGTCGGAGGAATAATGACTGGAGATAGGGCTAAGCAGAGCTGGGCGCGTTCCTCGATTTTCGGTAGTGCGTTAGCGTTCCTGCGTTCCTCCGGCCGCGGTTAGTGCGTTCCTGGAATAGCGTTCCTCAATTTTTTTTTTTCGCTCGGTGCGTTAGCGTTCCTGCGTTCCTGCGTCCCAAACTGTTAACCCGTATTGTATTCTGGCTCTACCAAGCAGCAAATCATACCAAAATCAGTGCAACGCAACACTGTAGCGGACAAAGTAGGCAAATCGCGCCAGTCCAACACTACAGGCGTGTTCTTCACAACCGAAGTCGTGGACAAAGAAATACCGCCGAACCACGCGGCGCGGGCCCAACCAAACACGGGGCGAATCGATCACAGAATACCCAGAATGGCGACGCGGGGCCGAAAAGCAACTCGACATCTCTTTTCCGAATCGAATATCTGAAATACGTTTTACCAATATCATCCGTAGGGTTTTCAACAAAAATACGACCTGCTTAAAAACAATAGTTAAGTTGAAAGATGTATCTAAGTAAAAGTTATCATATTTACTTTACACATTTGATGCCTGAAACCGAATCGAATGGTGAACATCACCACTAAATCTAAACAAACCTTCCTCGATTTGACCGACAAGTGGCGCCTCTACCGGCAAACACACGTACTCGAGATTCAAACATTTGACACAGAGGTCATTGGCAGCAATATGATTTTTCGGGTGGTTCCGCAAGAACGCAGGAACGCTTCAAAATTTCGGGTGGTGCGTTCCTCTTACTTGCGTTCCTTTGAAAAACTTTGCGTTCCTGCGTTCTTGCGTTCCTAAAAAGGGCGGTGCGTACGTACGGAAGAACGCAGGAACGCACTAAAGGAACGCACTTGCCCAGCTCTGGGGCTAAGTGCGTGATGGACAACAGTGCAACCGTATGTCTTTTGTGTATGTCCATTAACTCTCACTTCTCCGGTCAGAAACGAGTGAAGGAAGTGCCGTCATGCACAGTGCACACACATTATGGGTTGTTAGGGTCGTTTGGTAAACGGAAACTAACGGAGGCTGCACTGCCTGGACACAGAGTACCTTCCTTTGTTCCTACCAGCCATCTCCGGCGCGAGCTCCCCGGCAGAAATGTGGCGAAACTGCTGCGGGCAGTTAGGAGCGCCGCGTTACCGTGACCTCACGGGGAAAGTGTACGTCACGCCGTGACACCGGCACTCTGTCTGTATGTATGTCTGTCTGTGTGTCGTCACCGCCCGCTTTTACAGTCCCGTAGGCGCAGACACTGGCGATGTATTGCAACATTGCAAACCATGGGCGACGATCACAGATGGGTTGTTTTCAATGCTGATGTAGTTGACTGTTGAGGAATTCACTGCGAGCTCTGCTCCATCGCAGTACCTACATGTAGGTAATCCCGCGGCATGAAAACCGGAATGATCAGCGCTGGGAGCTGCGACGTCCGCCCCCTGTGGGATAACCGGAATGTGGTAAATACTGGTGATGCAAATTTTGAAAATGGGCTCGGTATTTGATCAAGTTGAGGCTGGCTGAGGTTTCATATAGGAAAACTGAAGCTGGGATTAGGGAATAGTGTTTTCTGTGGAATGGATATTGGATAGCTTGGCCATGTGACGCAGGACTAAAAATTGATTATAGGCTTGACAAGCACCCCCAGGGGCTTCCTTGTCGAACTCGTGCCGAAGTTTGTTTTCACGAGGAAGTTAGTATCTCAATCGAATGTCTACCTACACTGGATAATCCAGGCCTCCCTACCCAGACAAGCGCAAGCCGGTGTGCTATGCGACGGAGTGGGGAAATTTGATGCGTCACATCTGCTCATGACGTATCTTCTGTCACCTTTCCGTGCCTTGCTGAGCAAGCAGCCACTCTTCAGCCGGACTAACGGGCACCCAGCCCAAGTCGCCCAGATAACCTGTTGACGCTAACGTGAGATGTGGCTATGGAATCATCCAAGCCTTTTACTTGATTGTGAAAGCCGTATCTTAACGAGCTGAGGCGCTCGTTTTTAGTTCCAGAAGGAATATATCACTCCACTGATCACCTAGCTACTGGACTAGCTCTGGGGTATGAATGAGCGGTATGCAAACGATGTCGTTTTAACGAGCTGGCCCGTGTGGGCCGGACTGGCGACACCGGAGGCTGGCGCGGTTCGCTGCTTCTCTGATTAACACCGTCGGCTACCTGACCTCAGAGGAACCGGACGGCGGCGGTAAACCCAGTGCAGGAGGCGCATACCACCCCGTCCGTAGGGAGGGTTTTTATCGGACTGCCGGAGCGGGCGGGAGGGAGAATGCCTAATCAAGCGGCCTGGCCGTTTCTTCCGCTGGACTGAGTTACTTGCCCCGCTGTCACGAGAATCAGCTCGTAGCTTCCATGGGTGACCAGTGGTGGCGGGTTTGCGTGTTGGACTGAACTGGGAGGTCTAGGCCGGTGACCTCTGAGCCACGCGGCCGAGAGACCCAACCATGTGTCCAGACGGGGGTGTCATGTCACCCACCCGCTGGGATGCCGCCGGTACCGGGAAAGTTTACTGGGGAGATAGGTATCCGAACAGGGGCTGGAGTGACACCAGGCATGGTTTGGTAACGGGAGATGCCGACAGTATCTGTGTTCAGATGTAGCAAAAACAGGATATATGTAGTTATAGCTACAGTTCTTGGACAGCAGGCTTCCTCACTTCGATTTCCTTTTATGTCTGCAGACACGAAAACATTGTCATTTTGTTTGTCCCTTATGCTGCTTCCATCTCCATGGAAACCATAACTGGATAATTACCACCATCGCACAACACTCTTGCCAGCTGCTGCCAATAAGGGTCAGCGATGCCAATGGGGATTCGCCAAAGCGGTCATTGCCCTGGACCCCCTCCCCCCGCCGACGCCGCCACCACACGTTCCAGGTATCATCGATCGAAGTGCCCCGCCCCTCCCCCATCCACCCCCTTTGTTGTGCTGGATTAGCATCGATATGCTAACAGTGAATCGTCGTCGGGCATACCTGGGCTGAACGCCAGTAGAGCTCTCCAGTCTATAGGTGCCAGGTCACAGAGGGACAATGACGGGGATTCTCCACTCGCTTGGTGGTGACGGTGGCGGTTGGAGCGGTGTTTGTGGGGTTTGTTTGGGGAGTCGTGACCTTGGCTGGATGACGGCGAGGGCGTGCTAATTGGATGCAAGGAGTGGCATGTCATTGTGGTATACAGTGGGGAACTTTGCCGGCAAGGTGACTGTAGAAGACTGGTCCGCGTCAGTGTGGCTACTTGCTAGGCTTACGGCGTCTACTGAAGCATGATGATGAAGCAGTGGCGCTATTACGAGAGCTTGGATGTGGAGGACGGTCTCAGCGCTCGTTTGTAACCGTGCAAAGTGATCGCCGTATTCCTGTCTCCTCCGAGTGACCAGCCCGCCTCGTCCGACCACCACCGTCCGCGGACCAAAGCCACCGTGTTCCGGTGTTTGCTGCCGCCGCGCGGTCAGCGGGCCGGACAAATTAGAGTGGCCACTTTCTCCGCGGCGTGTGCCCGGGGACGCGGCCAAGCGTGGCAGCCCCACGGCCCGGCGCCGCTCCGGCTGTGCGCGGCTCAGTGCCGACTGTCCGCGCCGTGGCTCCGCCCGGCTCCTGGCTCCCCGTGGCTCCGCCCGGCTCCTGGCTCCCCGGGGCTCCGTCTGGCTCCGTGTGTGTGTGGTTAAGCTCCCGTTGGCTTGGCTCCGTCCGGTGTGTTTGGTGCAGTGATTCGATTGTCACTGGTGTGACCTCTGGTGACCTCGGCCGGTGACCGTGACGGCTCATTGAGAGCGGCGAGTGACGCTAGCGCAGACAACTGGCTGGTCTAATAGTGCAACTTCTGGATTCCCAGCATGGGTAACGTCATCTCCTGCAAGCGGAAGCCGTCGACGGTGCTGGCGCCGGCCACGTGAGTTCCCGTAGCGAGGTGGAGCTGGGCTGGCCGGCCTGAGGAGGGGAGCGGAACACGGCCCGCGCTTCCCCGTTCTGTTCTAACGCCGCCAGACCTGACTGTGGCGTGTCTGGGTCGGGGTATTGTCTTGTTACACAATCGCAGGCACCTGTGGGCTTTCGTGAGAAGGGATGTCCCGAGTTCTGAGCATACCTATTGTGTTGTGATTCTGGATACCTACCACGCAAAGGTCAGGACTGAAATCCGGTTTTGGTCTGAAAAGTGTGACTCGTTTCATACCACCCTGAGGTGATTTGGTAACCTATACCCGTTGACCTCCGCCCCCTCCCTGGCAGTCCAGCCTGTCACTCGGGTATGCACCGTTTACGTTTTGAGCGCTGACATGGTACTCGACACAGCAGGGAGGGGAGGAAGGATTGACCTGGTAACACTGCCTGTCTGGTGGGCCGATGACGTGTCAGGAGTGATCACCCAATCAGCGTTTAGGACGGGCCGGAGACCGGCGGGTCAGCACGTTTTGTGATCAGCCGGTCGGCGACAGGGTCCAGGCAAAAACGGAGCCAGACAGTTAAACCGTGGCAGACCAGTTTTTTTTTTTTGCTGTTTACGGTCGATGAGTTAGCGACAGGCGTGGGATAAAACGGTATCTGACGCAAGCTTGTCTGGCCAACTGACCTGTTCCCAAATGAATAGGCCAAAATCGTCCGGCGATATCTATGGCGATATCTATGGTGTGGCTAAAAACCTTTCAAAGTTCGTTGATTTGAAGCTTGCTCGTTTTGTCTGATCATGACCCATGCCTTTGTGGATACTGAAACATGGATAAAAACAATAGATAATTTAATGGTATGAGGCATTTGTAACGTTTGAGTGACCGAATGTACGACTGCAAGTTTAGCTAGCCATGTTAAGTGAACATCGCCATGCACACGACCCACCTCTTTCGACGATCCTCTGTTTTCGTTATAAAATATTGTCCATCGCAGGTGCCGCTCCATCCCTAACTAACTCGCCCCTCCCCTCTCCCTCAGGGCGGACATCGCTCTGATCGGTCTGGCCGTGATGGGCCAGAACATCATCCTCAACATGAACGACCACGGCTTCGTCGTGTGCGCCTACAACCGCACGGTGGCCAAGGTGGACCAGTTCCTGGCCAACGAGGCCAAGGGCACCAACATCATCGGCGCCCACAGCATGAAGGAGATGGTTGACTCACTGAAGAAGCCGCGACGCGTCATGATGCTTGTCAAAGGTGGGTGGGAACCAGATGAACGCGCCTGGGTCGAGCGGGAGCGTTTAGAGGCTGTTGACGCGCTGACTGTGACCAAACACCACTGCTCGCTATAGTATTGAGTAGTGGAGTGGTGTTTGGTAGTGGTGGTGACGGAGGGTTCTGACTGTTTCAGATTTAGCCTTCGTTGGTTCGTTGGATCTGTGATAAATGACATTGCTCGCCTTGAGCGTGCCATGCCGGGCGGCAAACTATCCAGTTTCTGGGGATTGATGACTGCTTTATGGACTACCGCGGCTAATTTCAACAGAACCTGTCTATGGGTGCGAGGTTGATTGATGGATCTGCGTGTGGGCATTGAGTGCATATATGGCGCAAGCTCATCAAACTCGCACGAGCGATACAGGTGCCTTATTTTCATCAAACTCGCACGAGCGATACAGGTGCCTTATTTTCATCAAACTCGCACGAGCGATACAGGTGCCTTATTTTGTCCGATATAACACTCATGTTCTCTTGTTTGTCCATTTATTCACAGTAACATTTCATGTACGTAATGAGTGCATTGCCAGATTTATTCTCATTTGCACTCCGCAACACATTTAAATGCTAGGAAAATGCGTAAAATGCGTAGTTAGTCCAACTCTGCTCGTCGCTTGACACTCCTCCCTGACCTTGCCCAAACCAGCCCAAACATGGCCTGCCTGAGCCACCAGCAACGTCCACCTCGAACGTGACAAACATCCTCTTTCACCTCCAATTGGTGGATTCCGTCAGCTGTGACGCTCGCTTTCTTCGCTGGCTGTGGCGGCCGCTTTCCACCTGCTGCCGCTGGTCCGCGCCGCGATAATTCGATGACTGCCTGCCGCTGGCTGTCGTCACCCCCTCGAGCGATGACGGCGGTGACGACGGCGGTGGGGGTGATGACGGCGGTAGCGGTGGCCGATGGACTCGTGGAACAGTTTTAGGTGGGTTGGTGGTGTGATGGTGGTCAGTCGGTCACGGAAGTGAGACGTGGTCTCCGCCGCGCTGGACCCATGGCAACTACATATACGCCGTTCACGGTGTGGGGTTGTGACGGACAGTGAGGCAATGTTTATGTTAGTTCCGAGCGGCTGGAGTCAGCGTCACGGCTGTTAGCATCGTCAGTTACGTACATGACCATTTTTAAACTGTTGGGTCTTATCCCATACTGCCCAAACTTTTCCACCCTGGAGGCAGGAAACAGACGGACGGACAAACAGACAAACTGGCAAATAAAGACTCAGCCAGTCAAAAGGAGCGACAGACATGGACCAGATTTAGCCAAAGCTAAACTCTGATCCGACCGCCCTTCGCCAGCACTCGTTGCTTCTGCCTCCGTCCCGATCCAGTGGAGTCACCCTGGGTCATGAGGGTCGTGACCTCTGCGTCCGAAGTCACGACCTTACTGCACGGTTTCGGTTCCATTGAGGGTTGCCAAGGTCAGGTGTCTTTCAATCGCGGGTCGCTTGTAGTCACACATGTATCATCTGGTCTTCTCACACTGTTTCAAGACTCATTCACATCATAACTCATTCGCCGATTGCAAGCGGCCACAAGCACGCTGGTTCTTCGCATGCTGGCGCTGTGGCCGCCCTTTTCACGCTGTGGTTTTACTTTTTTCTGCTCATGATTATTCACTCGTTCAACAGGCGTGTCGCTTCAGTGCTACGTTGATCTCATAGGAGTGTAAGTAGACTGCAGACTGACTAGGTCAATTTCGATGTCGAAGGATTAAATCCCCGGGAAAAATTGGATTGTGTGGCATTGTCTGCTACCTTTTTTAGCTCTCTACCTTTATACCCACCAGTTTCCTCGGGAGTTGTGTTTTGTGGCATTGCTGCATCTGCATTCAGTGAGCCATGTGATCACTCTGTCACAGCTGCTAGCTAACATTGGAAAGCGTCCAACAGTCGCCTACCCACTACATTGCAACAGCTGAGTGCTCTAATGGACCCATGCGGGGCCCCAGAATGGCCACATGTAGTCTACACTCGATCTCCGTAGCTGTCATTGTGATCGAACTCAGGTGGTTTGCGGCTCGCCCGACGCCCGTCAGTCTCTGGCGCGCTCACTGCTCAGTTTGTGGTGACTTTCTCTCCGTCGTCACTTGTTTGTGGGTACAGATGCATGGCGTCACGGCGTCGCGCGCGTCACGGTCGTGACGGTCCGTCAGGGGGGCTCGTGATGCCGTGACGCCGCCTGTGACGGCGGCCCGTTACTGTGTCACGAGAGCGGCGGGCTCGGGCGGTTTTCTCCTGTTGCGCCGTCGTTCTGCGGCCTTGAGCTCGGTGGCGTGTGACTGCGGGAACGATATAATTGGTGTTTGTCTCAGTTCCCTGGTTTTCCGACAGCTGGTGTACTGTTGATCGAATGTGGAGGGCTTTATTCTCCTGTTTTGCAAACACTCATCATTATGTCATGTCGTGCATGTCTTTTCGCGTGTTTTAATTAGCTGAATTCTCTGCAGCTGGGTGACGTGTTCTGACCGGATTTTGCCTAAAAGAGATCCAAAGTCACGATTCACGACTAGTCTGCCAACATTGCCCTGAAGCTGGTGTCGAGCCGTGGACGGACGGACCGGTAACGCTCTGTGGTCGGCCCAGTCCGGCCCGGCGGGAGAGGCAACTTCCTGTGCCCGTGAGGCAACTTCCTGTCTCCGTGAGACAGCTTCCTGTGCCCGGTCCGATATGGCCGCCGGCGTCCCGGCCACTTCCCTCCTCCGACAGCCGCAGCTCGGCGGGAGGATAGGAAATGGCGACACTGTCCGCCCCACCGGACAGGCGCTCAGCATTGGAATAGGACGGGTGTCTGTTAGGAGTGCAACTAGTGAGTGGCGACGGGCGAAAACAACTAGCATTCCATCACCTCGTTGTCTGTGGCATTGCGGTTCGGTGTTGCAGCCTTGTGCCTATCGTTGCCTGTAGGTTACTGGATCCCTGAGATTGCGTGTCGCGCTGTCGATGCATGCTTTCTATCTTCTACTCTGCCCGTATGCGTCTGTCCCCGCCGGGCTGATCGTTTGGCACAGCTGTAGCTCATGTTCCGGCGGCAAGTGGTCTAAATCAGACCCATCAGATCCGGCTGTGTCGACTGGGTCGTAGTCGCTGCCGCCTGGTTACAGCCGTACGGGTTCTAGTATTGTCCCATCCCTCTAGTCTTGCTTGCGTCCTTCCCCACCCCGTTCCGCTGCGTTTGCCCTTCCATCTTTTTCTTTTTCTCGTCTCGTCCATTTTGTTCCACCGCACTAAGAGTTCGAGTCTTCGGCCCAGACCCGATCGAGTCGAGTCTTATCTCATAACGCCGGTCACGCCACATATGGTCAGGTGTAGGTACAAATAAAACGTCCGGCCCGGTGGACGAGATAATGTGACCTCGTAATGAAGGGAAATGGACGTTACAGCATGCTAGGCGTGCAATGTTGACCTGGCTTCGCCAATAGACTGTTGAGAAACTGTTGCTGGCAACGAGCGATCACCCTACCGAGGGTGCTAACTTTGATTGAACCCCCTGATGTCGCTGTAAGTCCGTGCCGCGCTACTCTAATGTCGTTCAGCTTATCTAATCGCACAAGTGTCCACCTTCCAATCGAAGTTATGCCGTACACGTAACGGTTACGTAATTGTTGACTGCCCCTGGTGGCTCGTTTATCTAAACAAAGTTACTATCACCCCTCTTTCCTCCTCCCACCGCCTATGACCCGTGTTCTCTCTTTTATCTCTCCTTTTTTTGCTTCAGTGCCTCCCTTCCCCTGCTCTGTTTCCTCTCCCCCTCGCCTCGCCACTCTGCTCACTCTCCCTCCCTCTTTCCCCTTCCTCCGTGTTCACCTCTGGGTCAAGTGGGCGTGGCCATACAGTGAGGTCAGTAGTGTGGGCGTGGCCCGGCCGTATACTGTAGAACTGCCCCCGGCCGGCCGCTACCTGACGTGTCGGAGATTAAAGACGCCCGATCGACACGATACCGGTGTGAGGGCGCGGTTATAGTCTGGTGCTGGCTGGTGCTGCAGCTGGTGACCTGGAATGGTGGCCGGGGTGTGGTGACCTGACCAGGAATGGTGACCATTGTCTGGAGTTGTGGAATGTTGACGGTTATTTGAACAGAACGATGGCCAATGTATGGTTTGATGAGGGGTTGATTTCGGAGATTGAGCGGCACCTTCCGTGGCGAACAGGGTGGATTCGCCAGAAATGAGGCGGAGGTGGTGTCCATAGCCGGATAACATGTCCTGTCCTGTCCACCGGGTCTGGGACGCAGACTGGCGGCGTTTTTGCTGAGGCTGCGTGGACGAACGTCGTGTCAAGAATAAAAAGGCGTTTTTTCTTCTCCATGTCAGCAGGGCCTTATGTAATCTGAGCGTGCCTAACGACGAGTTGTTCAGACTAGCCGAAAATGCACAGCGCTGCAGTTTCATCAGTTCTGTGTTGCATTGGAAGTCTGTATGTTCGTTCATTTTAGCGCGGTACGGTTAGGATACTCGTAGTCTGCTACTCACAGCGTCTGGCAAGGTGGTTTGGAGGTCACGTGAGCAGCACTAGTCGTCCGAGAGGAGAGGAGAGGAGAGGAGAGGAGAGGATGGTCCGTGCCGTGCCGCGGGCGAAAGTCTGTAGACGCTGCCTCTGACTCAGCTAGCTCCTCTCAAAAGCGGCACGAATCGAGCTAACTAATCATGATCGACCGAAAGCTGGGTAGTTTGAAGAATCGAGCAAGGTTGTTTCAGCTCTGGCATCGTCGGCGCCGGTGGTGGCTGCATTGGTCGTGGTCCGAAGTGACGCTAAAACGATCGTCATGGCTACGTATCGTAACGAGCGTGACTGGCAGACTCGTGTGTCTGGACGTGGGCACCCAGTCAGGCGAACTGGTGTGAGATAGGTGCGGTTGGTGGTGGTGGAACCTGTCGAAAAGATGAACGTGGTGCGGACATTAGGTGCATGGTGACGGCTGAAGTTAAGATATGTATGGTAAAGTTAGTTATTGTTGATAGTATGATGATTGGAGAGACCCATGATAGGGGCAGATGAGCGCAGGATGATGATGACCCAAGACAAGTTCGTTATGACACGCAGAGATGCGTGCTAAGCGCCGAAACCTGCGTGACAGATGGAATCATGTGCTGTAATAACCGTCAGCAGTTGCGTGTCATCTCCCTCCGTAGACCTGTTGTCACCGTGACGCGGTGTTTTGTAACGCTCACGGAACGGTGACGCGGGCCGTGACTGAACGAACAAACGTGAAGTTAGCGCGTCAGCTGGTAGCGCTGTGTCGTTAGACGGTGTGTACTTTGTGAGTGTTGTCTAACTACTTTTGGGGCGAGACGCTGTTGGCTGACCTCTTCCTTGTAGGTCTCTTTAGATGGATGCTTGCGTTAGGTACCAAATGTCCACCACAAACTACCTTCTTCCCTCATCTCCGACTGTCCCTCCCCATATTGACCTACCTCTCCCCATCTGGCCCTCTCCCCTCCCTTCAATCGCTCCTCTTCAACTCACTCTTCTCTCCCTCAGCCGGCTCGGCAGTGGACGCGTTCATCGACCAGCTGATCCCTCTGCTGGAGAAGGGAGACATCATCATCGACGGCGGAAACTCCGAGTACCAGGACACGCGCCGGCGCTGCCAGCGTCTGGCCGAGCTCGGCCTGCTCTATGTCGGCTCCGGGGTGTCCGGCGGCGAGGAGGGCGCGCGCTATGGGCCCTCGCTGATGCCCGGAGGCCACCCGGCCGCTTGGCCGCATATCAAACCCATCTTCCAGGTTTGTTAGGGGTATTGTCCGGATGAGTGAGGGGGATGCTGGTCTTTGGGGAGAGGAGATGGGTAGTGCTGCGGTGTGTCTAGTGGAAACTTTCGGTAATGTGTGGTAGCTGCACTGGTTTATGACTAAGATTGCCTTGAGTCTTGAACTTAGACGATGTAAACACCTTGTCAGCTAGCGACCGCCATTTAGAGGTTTGCGGTCCTTTTGCTTCAAGAAAAAATGCTTTGCCTACCTTCACCAAAACGTTAAAGTAATGAATTTGATGTATAACCTTTTTCTCGATGCATCATCTTCATATGTACCATTTTCGCGTGATTTACATTTTACAACATATCCAACGTTCCGGCACGCCTCCCTGTGCAGGCGATCGCGGCCAAGTCCGGTTCGGACCCGTGCTGCGACTGGGTGGGTGAGGACGGCGCCGGGCACTTCGTCAAGATGGTCCACAACGGCATCGAGTACGGCGACATGCAGCTCATCTGCGAGGCCTACCACCTGATGCGCGACTCGCTCGGAATGAACCACGACGAAATGAGTCAGGTGAGTCGGATGAGGAGTCAGAGATGAGTTAGTGAGTGGGGAGATGAGTCAGAGAAAGGTGGGATGAGAGAGGGGGATGAGAGGGAATGAGATAGTTTAATTCAGTCGTATGAGTTGCGAAATGCCTACCTTAGGGGATCCGTAGAACTTGGGAATTATTTCTAAATCAGATTATAATTGCTGCCCAATCAATTATCGATAGGAATTATTGAGTGTGTTATAAAATGAGCAGTTTAGCGTAATATGGGGCACGCCGGGCTTGCGTAGCACTTCAGAAATGTTCCAACCACTGTCCCTTGGTTTGTGTTGTTGACATGTCGCTTGGTATGCGACGTTCTCAGGCAAACTGACGGAAGTATTCCGTCAGTTACGTTTCACTTTCGGCGCGGCATGCCATCGGCGTCACATGAACACGGCTGTGGCGCGGGAACGCCACAACCGTCACAAAACATCGTCACGAACGGCACTGTGATGTAAATTGGGCCGCTCGGTGACCGACAATGGCGAAAGTAATAATGGGATGTCGGTATGAGTAGCTTCTTTAGAATGGTATCACCTCAAGGAGCCTCGTTCTCTTGATGAGACTCTACCATTGTGAGCAGAGCAGGATATCCATGTATATTTTTTTTTTTTTAAGCCAGATCCCCTGGTCCACCTCTGCGAATTACGGGCCACTATGCGACGTACCTAAACCACAGATCGTTCCGCACCCCTGCTTTGCTAACCCACCCGGACAGAGTCGTTAACAACTCTGGCCGAATGGGTGCAGTGCTCATTTCGACCACCAGGGCGGCGGGTAACTGTACCGCCACTGATCGGATCTCAGACTAAGAGCTGCATACCTCTCGTACTTTGTATGGTGGCTTGAGTAGAGTGTGCACTGTGCAGGCCACCCTCGAGGAGATCGTCTGAGAGGGTGGATTGGAACATGCTGCTGTACACTGTTGGGAATATGTGAGAGAGGGGAGGAATCCAGGACGGGAGGAGATAAACTGAGGGTCGTATGGTAGAGCTGCTGAGCAGCGAGCAGCTTTGAAATGACAGCAGCGGAGAAGGTGCGTCAGAATGCCGGGGACAGGGCCGGACCAGTTCCTTAGAGCAGTAACAGAAGCCGCGTGCGGTCTATTCAGGCACTGTAGACTCACACTGAGTGAATGGCGGTGTGCCTGAATGGGAGAACGCCATGCCGAGTCCCGCGCTCTAAAACTGAATTCCCACCGGGTCGGCGGGGTCAGAGGTGAGACCAGGTCATGTCAGCTCTCCATGACTTCACCATAACTTATTCACCCCACCTCCCCGTCCGGTGACCTGTTTCGTGCTCAACCAATACCATATCTCTCTCCGTCACCGACCGGGTCTGTGGAGGGTGGCCGGTCACGTGACTAGTCCATGGCCGGCCGGTGCGGCCCGGAGGTCGGTCACGTGATCGGCCCCTGACCGTGGCCTAACTCACGGGATGGCCGTCGCCTGCTGGGGTGTTTGTTTGGCTGAGAGTTTTTGTGGCGGTCGGTGAGGATCACTAGCTGTCGGAGTTAGGGAGCACGGACGATGCATCAATTAAACCATGACTGTAGGTGGTGTGTCACGAGTGGTTAGGTAACTGGAAATAAACAGTGTTTATTTAAGAGGGTGCAATAGCTTGCCTGGGCTGTATCCAGCTGAATCCTTACATTGCAAGATTTCTGCATCCAGTGCATGTTAGTGATGGAATCTCTCAATATAATTACTTGGAATTGCATCACGATTGAACCCAATAGCTCATGTTTCTCATAACAGTCATTTCATGGTAAATTTGCCTCATTGCTCTTTTTCCACAGTTCCAGCATGACATTGTACCCTGTCTCTATCTAATCGGCTTTCCTTGAGCTACGGATTTTCCACACCCACACGATCTGTTATCGCTCTCCGTCTTCTAACCCCTTCTTTCTCTCTCCCGGCAGGTTCTGAGCGAGTGGAACAGCGGCGAGCTGGACTCGTTCCTGATCGAGATCACGGCCAACATCCTCAAGTACAAGGACTCGGACGGCCAGCCGCTGCTGGAGAAGATCCGTGACGCCGCCGGCCAGAAGGGCACCGGCAAGTGGACGGCCATCTCGGCGCTGGACTACGGCGTGCCCGTCACGCTGATCGGCGAGTCGGTGTTCGCGCGCTGTCTGTCCAGCCTCAAAGACGAGCGGGTGACCGCCTCCAAGCACCTCAAGGGACCGGAGAACGCCAAATTCAGCGGAGACAAGAAGGAGTTTATCGAGCAGATCCGGCAGGTGGGTGAACTTGGGTGAAGTGACCTGAGGGTGAGATTTTGCGGCAAAATTAGTGCGTTTTTGCCCAACAGGTTCATTCCGCATAGTCACTGTTAAGTGCTTTGATATGTGAGTAGCCTTATATTTATCGGCCCATATAATGTGTTTTTTTATTCTTCTCATTTTTCTTCTTAAATAGAGAACTATGCATCCATCAGCTTCGTTTTGATGACTTATCTGCTCGTCCGCGCATTATTCCGACAAAGGAATTAATTGCTTTTGCACCAAGGACAGGAACTGAAAGGCAGGCAGTAAGGTCGGGTTAGTAGTAGTTAGTACGGTATCACACAGCGTCAATCACCGCTGTTTGTTCGTTGCTGCTGATTTGGAGGATGGCTGCAGAGTGATTTTTTTCCTCCTTGTCTAGCATGCATTCAACGCAATTTGCCGGGTTTCGTAGAGTAGATTCGCCGGGCAGCTTCGTGCCATTGCTGCCAGCAATATCGCTTTAAAAGATGGCCACGTTGACTGTTGTACGTACACTTTGACATCAAAGATTCGATTAAATCCAAGTTCCTGACCACCCTTTATTTCTGGCCGACTTTGTATTCATACATCGTACGGGCAGCATGCTTCATTGGTCATGTGGTTTGAGGCGCTTGAGCTTGAGTTCGCTCGAATAACGAGTGAAAGTTGCCCGTCAAATGATAGTTCTCGACCATTTATCGAATTGGTTTCTATTCTGCAGGAAGTTTGCTAATGAAATGGCCACGTCTGTTACCTCAATAACACTGCAGGTGCCTCTGCCGTATATCTTATCACCATCTCAGGCAGATTTGTTAGCCGCCTGGACTTGCATATGTAATCAGCATCTCCAGACCTGGCTGCTCCAAAAAGCCCTCCAGTACCATTGAACGTGACTGGCTGGAGCTCAGAATGGCCTCTTCAATAGAACTGGATACTCTGACCGTATAAAGCGACGGGTGCTCTTAAAAAAAAAAAAAAAAACGAGAGGCGCCGGTCACGGAACTTTCTGGGGTAGCGCCCGCTGGGTGGGGCTGCTAGGACTGAGTTAGTGAGGTCGCTGGGTCCGATTAGTGGGGCGAGTGGGCCGGAGCTGCTGGGGCGAGATTGTATGTGGGTCGTTGTGAGTAAATGAGCCAGAGGATGGTCTGATATCGGAGGTCGTCGTCGTTCTGTGAGCTTGGTGGAATGTTTGGCTGTTTTTGCAACATTTGGTATGGTTTGCGTGTCACGATCAACTGAATCGATTACCACATCAGAGAGCTTTTGAGACCTGTTAAAGTGATATACAGTCATTATTCAGCTGGTAACAATTTGGCTCGTGCAATTTCGACTCAGTGACAAGCTGTACTAGCTATGATATGCATATTGAAGAGTAATGTATCCAGTTTCTGACCCACGCGTCTCTGCCCTTTCTCCTCAGGCTCTGTACGCCTCCAAGATTGTGTCGTACGCGCAGGGCTTCATGCTGATGCGCGAGGCGGCCAAGCTGTTCAACTGGAACCTCAACTACGGCGGCATCGCGCTCATGTGGCGTGGCGGCTGCATCATCCGCAGGTGAGGTTTGTTTGTTTGTTTGTTTTGTTGGGTTAGGCCCTTTCGGTCCAATGAGACCATTTCAGAGCCGGGAGGATGATAGGATATAGGGGGAGACATTGGTCTGGGCAGGCACCCTAGTGAGTCGCCGGGGCTGAGCCCGTCCAGAGGACAGGCCACCCAGCCCCAAGGCACTCACTGCACCCGGCTACGGGGTGCGCTCCCCCGGGAGCAGCGGTGCCGCTCCAAGGGATCGGTGCCGCCCGCATGAGATAAAGCTGCCTGTCCAGCCCGGAGGGGGGTTGCGGCGTGGAGGAGGATTTCAGTGTCCTGAGGATAGAAGGACGGAACGGTCATGGGCAGGTTAGGGGGCAGGACGAGCTTATATGGACACTGGCTGCATTATCCATAGGTCAAGGAACGGAGAGGGTTTGTCTGGAGGTCAGAGGCAGTGGGTGCGCCCCCGGTGGTGAGAGGCAGAAAGTCGGCTCACAAGTGCCACCTAGCGGTGTTTGGGGAAACTCCAAACGCGACTGGGATGTTAGAAGCGTTAGCTACGATATTGGCACCTTGCAGGAGGGTTTTTCATCTAAGATAACTCTGATACTCGCTGCTGCAATGATTGCTCATAGTAAGAAGGCTTGCGTGCTTTTGTTTGGCAGTGACAGTAAAAATGAGCTCGATAAGAATTGGTTTTGGACCAGGCTGTGGCGCTACCTGAGCTCTGCGGATTCCTCAATAATTTTCCCTCATAACTAAATGTTTCTAACCCCTCGTGTGTGCGTGCTTCTGACACAGCGTCTTCCTGCCCACAGCGTGTTCCTCGGCAACATCAAAGAGGCGTTCGACAAGCAGCCAGACCTCTCCAACCTACTGCTGGACGACTTTTTCCGCGAGGCCATCCACCGCTCTCAGTCGGCCTGGCGCGAGGTGGTGGCCACGGCCGTCCGGCTCGGCGTGCCCACCCCCTGCTTCAGCACGGCGTTGGCCTTCTACGACGGATTCCGCTCGGAGCGTCTGCCGGCCAACCTGCTGCAGGCTCAGCGGGACTACTTCGGCGCTCACACGTACGAGCTACTCAGCGAGCCGGGGAAGTTTGTCCACACCAACTGGACGGGCACCGGGGGCAATGTGTCCGCCTCCACCTACCAGGCCTAAAGAGCGGAGGGGAGAGCAGGGAGGGGAGGGAGAGTGGTGTGAGGTGGCAGAGCGGCTGCGGCGCCCGGTGGAGGGGTAGAGGGAGAGCAGAGAGCTTGGCGGCCAGGAAGAGGGAAGGAGGCGCCTGAGATGAAATCACGGCTGGTTGGAACTTGACGGAACACGGCTGGTGCATGTCTGGAATGTTATGCGACGGACGAGGGAGTTGGGAGGGTGAGGGTTGTATGATTTCTTTGTTAGATGCGAGCTGGATGGTTTTACGTTCAGCCTATGCCCATTTCAGAGCAGGGCTCAGTAAAGTAAGATATATTTGGCTCAAGCCACTGCCCGAGAAACTAACTGAACGACTCAGATGTTGAGTCTGACTTGTTTGTACCGTTCGTTTTCTCCATTTCCACACATTCCAATCCGACCCGCCGTTCCTACGCCCCCTCTCGGTGTCTATCTCGTGTCTGTTGTCGCTGGGGCAGCCTGTCACCCTCCTCCGTGACATTTCTGACGGAGCCGCCACCGCTCGGCGACCGGTGTCGGTTGTTGTTCTCCCGCTCCTGGTTGTGAGGCCGGCGCGTTGTTGACTGCTGTATCGCGATATACTCGGATTGGTGCTCTGTCGATGGGAGGACGGTCTCACGTGATCTTTCTGTTTCGCTCGCGCGGTCTGTCCTTACCGTGAAGTGCGCGTGGTGTGTGCACGGCCGTTTGGTGAGGTCTGTTAGTTGGAGACGCCGCGAACAAAGTTATTATGAAATGATATAAAGATGGTCTATTGTATGAGGATGCAGGACCAATATTGAGATGTCCTCAAACGAAATGAATAAATATTTGTAAAACTCGTTTGATCTGTGTTTGGTGCTTACTGCTAGACACAACGAAATGAGCTCCTTTTTCCCGGCCATACGACTCGTTACAGCAATGTGATTTCATCTGGTTTTATCAACGTCACCAATCTCGAAAGTATGCATCATTAAAGGCAGACCTGCTGGCAATTATGGTGGAGACGCACCGTGCACCCTCACAAAGCTGCAGGGACAAAGTTCGGGATTGGTAAATAATCTTTTTGCAGCTACATACGATCTCGTAGAATGAAGGACCGATACTGAAAGATGTTGCTGGTGTTTCGCGCTTTTCATTGCATTTTAATTCCTGACAGCGTATTTCAGCTGCTGATTCGCCTGTCTGAAAAAATCGACCAATCGCTCGTCGAAACTGACGCAATATTCACCCTACCTTATGTGCTAGTGCTCGAGATGCTTCCCGTTTGTAGTTGGCGCACCGGAGTAGTTGCCCTCATTCAGGTTTACCTAATGTCTTGCTCTATAAAAAACGGCGTCCAATACATAACATCAATCGGTGGATTGAAAACACGAGAAATAAACATATCATGTATTCGTCTGTGGACAGTATTTGCAAACTATGTACAAAGCTTGTGATCATGAACGCCTCGAAGAGAATGGACGATATCGCTATCCGGCAATGCTTAAGTTGGCAGGATACCCACTATGTCGCACATTCAGTCTTTGTTCGAGAAGCGCAAGCAACGCTAAAACTATATACTACTGATCTGCAGCCAAGGACGGAAGCTTGCTGAAGCTGAGCACACTGGAAACCTTAAAAACACTGCCTGTGAGAAACACGCCAGCTTGAATAAAACTGATATGGATAAGTACAAACAAATTCTACCCTTAAGAGTAGAACCAAAATGGAGATCATAACTACGGAATATAACCAGCAAACACAAAGGTCGCCCGAAAAAGCCAGCCGATCGCACCAAGCTAAAACCAAGTTATTTTGTAGAAGGTATCGTCTAAATATGAGCTTTCGCTTTGTACACGGGCGCAAAGGGTATCTCAATGCAAACAGCAACACAATGCCACAGCTGAACTAGAAGTCGCCTACAAGATCGGCTGAACATAGTCACACGACTGGAAGACTGGACCCAAGCCACACATTAGGTCCCTCTTCAAACAGTCACAGACAGACACAGACACAACCACAGTCACGGCAGTCTAAAACATCGGGTCCTTTGTCAAGACCAGGTATAAACCATCTATTCACAACACGGCAGCGTTGGAAGGAGGCGGCGACCGGCTCGCCGAGTCTAGAAGTCGGCATCGAGCGTGAACTGGCGCGTCGCCGGGCTGGAGATGCTGTCCATGACGCCAGCCTTCTGGTACTCGCCTACTCGCTTCTCGAAGAAGTTAGTCTTGCCCTCCAGCGAGATGTGCTCCATGAAGTCGAACGGGTTCTCCGAGCCGTACACCTTGGTGGCAGAGAGAGTAAATGTGAGCAGGGAGGTGAGCGTGGTGAGAGGACCACGGGGAAGGTGAGATGGCGTCCGGTTGAGCAGAATGACGTGAGGATGTACAGCTACAAACTAAGTCCTCTCCGTATGCGGGCAGGTGGCGCCTGAGTAGCGCTCAGGCGCCAACTGCCCACTGGTGACCCGCTTACGGCGGGGACTTATTTTGTAGACCTACTGTAAGTGACGGCGATATCTTACCGTGCCGTATCACAGCAACACAACAGCCAAGGTAACTTGTTAGAATTAAACACTGTTACCTTTCAAAGATACCGTTATCGATACCGACTCTCTGATTGATTCCATAGAACATGGGGCTCAGGTCATGAGTTTCAAACATGTTGAATGTTGATATCGCCCGTTGATTCTTACAGCATCTAACTATTTACATTGTCGTCAGCATTCCCGGCTGCCCGAGCCGAGTCCGTTGAAAGCCAACTGGCGGGAGACGGTTATCATGAAATCACCGCCCACCGCAGCGCCCAACAAACAGCCGTTCAGCAATGTCCGGTTGCAGCGGGGCATGTGAGGGGAGGGGAGAGGATAAGGGAGGGGGAGGGAGTAACCGGAGGCCCCTCGGCGGCACACATGTTCCGACAGGAGCGGAGTGGCGGCCGCGGTGGCGGGAACGGCCCAGATAGGGGAGGGGAGGAGGGTGATAGCGTCAGCGGGGCTCGGGATCCCCCGTTGTTTGGCGCCACCCTCCAAAGCGCCGATACACGGCTGGGGTTTGAACAGTTGAACACAGCTGCCGGCCGGCGGGCCGTTGTGGCGGGAACGTGCACATGCAGGCCAGACAGAATTTGGCGTGCACATACCATGTTGTGTGATGACGTGGCTCTAACGTGTAGTGGAAAACTGGTACGGGACACTTCAACGGTTGCTTTAGAACTTGTTTGTACGCGCTGCACCCCGGCGACGTTTACACAAGCTTCAGCATACAATCACAGGAAAAACTGTTCTCCAGATTGTCTGGACACAGCAGACTCAGAAGCTAATCCATCAACCCGTCTCACTCTCCACGATTCCTTCCAAACCCAACCAAACTTACGACCATCCACACCGGCCGCCCCGCTTCACACACCCACCCACAATCTTGAAACAGGCGCCAATAGCCCACCTTTGGACATCCGAGCTCGACGAGTAGCCGGTCGGCCACAAACTCGATGTACTGCCTCATCAGTGTGCAGTTCATGCCGATCATTGCCACGGGCAGCGCGTCCGTCAGGAACTCCTGCTCGATGGTGACCGCCTCGCGCACGATCTGGGTGACCCGCTCCTGGGAGGGCTTGTTGACCAGGTGTTTGAACATCAGGCAGGCGAAGTCGCAGTGCAGGCCCTGGGGGAGAGGGAGGTGGGTGGTGAGATGACTGCCAAGGGTTGTAACGTGTAACAAATAACAATACGGAGATCGGCAAATGGAGGATAACTGTTAGAAACAGACATTAGTACTAGTCAGGTCGTATGCGTAAGGAAAAGTTGTGAAATTGAGTGAATCAAACCTAACAATGCTGAAATTTCGACATTAACTGGTAGAAAAAGATAATAGCGTCATCACCAAGGTATATGTAGAATTTAGACGTGCTCGGCATAGATCATTTAAAGGAACACTGGACTCTATGTCAGGACCCCTTTGCTGGGAATGGCAGCCCCTCCCTCCCTGCCAGCCGTCGCACCTCGTCCCGCGAGATGAGCTCGTTGCTGAAGGTCAGACCCGGCATCAGGCCGCGCTTCTTCAGCCAGAAGATGGCCGCGAAGCTGCCAGAGAAGAAGATGCCCTCCACCGAGGCGAAGGCGATGACGCGCTCGCCGAAGGTGGCCGTCTTGTGCGAGATCCAGTTGAGCGCCCAGTCGGCCTTCTTCTTGACACAGGGCAGAGTCTCGATGGCGTTGAACAGGTGATGCCTGAAGGGATGAAATCGGTTAGCATTTACGGCCCAGAAAGGAGCCAAGAAGGGAAAACGGGGACAAGAAAGGACCGACTAACGAATACCCTAAACAACGAACATTCCACGGCCAAATTAGCGTAAATCGTTTCTCAAGTGATAGACAAGTTGATTCGAAACGATTATTTATCTCGTGAATCATAATTACCAAACCGCTTCACACAAATCAAAGAAGCTACATGGACATCCCCGTTCACACCTCTCCTGCGGGTCCTTGACGTATGTGTCGATCAGCAGGCTGTACATCTCAGAGTGCACATTCTCCATAGCGATCTGGAAGCCGTAGAAGAAGCGCGCCTCGGGCACCTGCACCTCGGTGCTGAACCGCTCCACCAGGTTCTCGTTCACAATACCGTCCGAAGCGGCGAAAAAGGCCAGCACGTGAGAGATGAAGTAGCGCTCCTCGTCCTTGAGACCCTGCCAGTCGTCCAGGTCCTTCGACAAGTCCACCTGATGAGAGAGCCAGCACCGTCAGACACCAGAAGCGATTTCATGTGGTGGACGACTGCTTCCGACGCTGACTGATTCCGCAGGTCGCACAGCAAATAACGAAAAGACGTCTACCCTTCCAGGCGGTGGGGGGGGGCATCTTTTTACCCCTCCCCCCTTTAGTTTTTTTCGATATATCTCGAAAACCGCTGCGCCGATCGTCGCCAAACTTTCAGTACCCTCCCGGGATTGGCTATCGCACATGGTGACCAAAAATTTTTCCAAACGCTATGATAGGTTAGCCGCTAATGACGTCAGAGTGACGTCATTTCTGCCATTTTCGACCCAAAAAAAGGTTTCGCGGGAAGAGCTGTCAGGCCTACAGCTTCAGAGATACAGAAAAATGTTTCAGACATAAAAAGGTGTGGAATCAAGAGGGCTACAAAACGGGTATATCGGTTTTTCGAATTTTCTGGATTTTGACCCCCAAAAATCAAAAAATAAATTTTTTGAATATAATAGCCAAAAATCCTAAAAGTTTTTTGAATTAAAAAAAAAAACGGAATAAATGTGATAGTCCCTCCCGCCTTCTATCTACATACCAAATTTGAGATCGATACCTCTTTTTTGGCCAAGTTATAGCGAAAAACCTGTTCAAAATTGATGAAGTCAAATTTTTAAATTCATTTTTTTTTTGCAATTCTAGACATTGTAGCGCAAAACAAAGACCACCATTAGACTCCCCGTGACGAGCTGCATCGAATCAATACCCATTTTATGCAAAAATATCAACTTTGAAATTTGACCTTTTTTGACCTGCCCTCCACCAGAAAGTGACCTAAACCGTACCTGATGGTCTTATAACCAACACCATTGAGTTGGAAATGAAAAACTGGCCATAAAACATGCATCGCACAACCTTAGTAAAGTTGGGTTCATGTGGTGACCCTTGGTGACCTTTGGTGACCTGACCTGGTATAACCAGTGACCTCTAATAGCAACATATGTACTAGACAACTGACGCCCTATCGCTGATTTTCGACAAAATGCGTTTTACTCGGTGTTATAGCGCTTTTCCTAGAAGCCCCGTGAACGGTGAAACATTTTATCTTTGACCTGACCTGTGACGTCATCGGTGACCCCGAGGTCAATGAAATTTGGTTTCCCTCAACGAATTTGACAGGGCTATCGAACGCCGTTTGAATTTTCCGGATCCGTCCAGTAGTTTCGGAGATACGGGGGGGGGCAAAAAATGCCCCCCCCCCCCCCCAACGCGCGGAAGATGGCCAGGAGGCCCACCGCCTGCCAGGCTAAAGAACAATGCTTAAAAATAAGCTATTAAAACTACATATTAATGTTGAGACAGTTGCGTTCAATTCTTTGGTATCCAGTTTTCGCCCTTTTCTCACCCAATACACGTTCTCTAAGCCTTCCTTTTATGCATCGGTCCCCATTCGCCACAAATCGATTGTCGGCATCTGAAAAGCGACGACCGAATCATTCGGCCTCGTTAACATTTCCTATATGATTTGACCAAATTTGGGGGTGTGAGAGATCAAACCTTGAACCGCAGGAGTCGGCAGCATCCGCCCGGAGCCGGAAACGACGGGAAATTCTACCGGAAACACTACACAGAGACATACAATTTTCCTACAGCTTTGTTTTGGTAATATCAGCTCTAGAGATGTTTGCGCTCGTTTTTACCTCTTCAGCGGTCCAGAACGAAGCCTCGGCCTTCTTGTACATCTTCCAAATGTCGTTGTACTTGATCGGGAGAATGACGAACCGATTCGGGTTCTCCCGGAGCAGGGGTTCATCTTCCACGCTGGCTGCCTGGGCCGGCTTGGGCGCAGCCTTCTTTGGACTCTGCAACAGTGACAGGATGCAAGATTAGTCCAATAGAAGGGCAGGGGCTTATCAGGCAACAACAGTGAGAGCTGATAATACCAAGGATTTATACACATTTGTTTACCACTTGAAGATTGAGGGTTATTTTTCCAACATTGCCCATGAGATGCATGCTCATTACCCAATTATGTTGCTCAACCATATTAGAAGCAGTTGTCATTTGGAGGTAAAAGAAAGCTATGACACTTATGACAGAATATCTGCACATTGCAGATTTCCTTACCTTGAGTACTTTGGCATTTCCAGATTGCAAGGCCTGCAATAAAAAAACAGGCAGCATTGAATGAAAAATACAGCCTATTGCTCTAATAGAGAAAGGGAAGTTTCAAGCCACAAACTAGCTACATACATACTGATAAAAAATAAAAAACCTCTGTCAAGTATGAGAAACAAGGGCAGCACACTAAATAATTGAAAGTGACTTAAAGTAGCAAAAACAAAAGTAAAACAAAGCATTGCACAAAATTGTATTAATAATTGCACTTACATTTGTTAGCAAGCCAAACACTTTTTCACACTAACTGCCATAACAGAAATGAAAAAAGGCATTAGAGGGTTATTCTCAACAAATGAGGGCTAAAATAAACTAAAATGTAAAACTGCATAGTCTCCAATGCCAATGATATCAATACTTTCAAAACTATGTGATGCATGATTCTTACCTTCTTTGTAGGGCTGCTTACTACTTTCAATGCCTAAAACAACCAGAGACACTTGGTTAGAGATTGAGATAAGATGACTAAAATCTAAGTGGAGGATACCTTCATTTGTACATACTGATACTGAATTTGAACCCTAATTACTTGCAAAAACTGATCGCAGAGCTAAAATGACAGTTGAAAACATGAAGATCTCAAAGCATTTTAAATCAAAATGTGGAAATATGAAGCAAATTAGTAAAATGGCAATAAAATCACCCAGGCCATGACAGGATAATAGCTTCAATGTGGACCTTAAGCACTATTAGGCTCCGCATCCCAATTGGGAAGTGCTGTTTAAAGGGACCCTCCCACCTTAACATTAGATTTGAGTTGAGATAGCCAAATTGGTGGCCATGGCCTGAAAATACCGGTTTGGGCACTCACAACATCGAAAAATGCTTTAATTCTTAATTCGGAGATATCGAATTTCAAACTTGCAGTTTTCGGATTCTAAGGGGCTAATGCATTGGTATGCCCCCTTAGAATTTGTGACGTCAGCGGAGATCTAACGATTTTAAATCTTTTACTAAAACGTTTGGTAGCACGCGGTGGTATATGCTGCTTTACGCGCAACAAATGCCGCACTTTCAAATAAAGTCGCTAGGAACAGCGGAGATCCCAAAAAGTAAACAAAAGTAAAAGTCTAATATCTTGAAAACCGGTGAATATTTTTCGATGAAATTTGGTAGGTATTCGTTTTTGCTCTTTCTGAACCGAGCGACATCACTTTCATGCCAATTCATTAACTTTTTTGGAGGTGGGAGGGTCCCTTTAAACAGCACTTCAAGCTGTGTGCAACATAATAGCACAAATAAAGAAAAGTACATGAATGGGTCACGAAAAGAAGGTTTTGTTCACAAAACAAGGCTTTTATACAATCACATATATTGTGATATATAATCACAAGCAAATATGTAAGTGAAAGATCGACAGGCAATATAAACCTCAAGTTAGCACTCCATTGAGAAGGTAGGTAGTTTTTTATGGAACACATCAGACTAGTTTAATCATAAGGTAATGAGTTAGGTACTAATGCCATGGCAAAAAGCAAACAATGTGAAGCACCTTATATGATGCTTCCAACTTTTACCCAATCCCAATCCAGAATTACAGCTGAATTGACAAGAAAATAGATACAAAAACCGCTTCAGTGCTTCAACCGGCAATCCAATATCCCCCAGCCCCTCTTCAATCCACGCACTTACCTGATTTTCTTTGGCTTCAACAGATGAAAGACTCAATTCACCCAGCTTCTCTCTGATAGTGGGAGCCATTATAATAAATTTGTATGTAAAGATGTCTTTGTAAATTTGAACAAGCCGACCCGATCGCAACAAGCGGTGGAAGAAGAATGAAATCCGGCGCCAAAGTTAGGCCGCAGTGGCGCCGATTACGTCAAAAAGGGCGCGCTACAGCTGTGAGAGTCTACCAGACTCTACTGCCAGTGTATCCCCGCCTTACAACCAAATCTCAAATATCATTGGCTGTTCTGAGATCTTGCTAGCAGTTCATTGGCTGGAAATCAGCTGACGTGCAGGAAATGGGCGTTTCTACCTGAGCCAAGGATCAGTGGAATGCACCCTCCCCCACTATGACCCTACGGTAGGGGGGATGAGGTGATTCCCACGCAGCCGGTGGCGTTCCCCATCCCCCCTCCTCCTCCCCTGAAAGCAAACGGCATATTTACGTCTGGACAACGAGTTGCGGGGAAAAGTGCTGATTGTGTTGCAGTTTTAGGAGCCGGTAATTAGGCTGGATTTTTGGGTTACTTTTTCGTACCGATTCATGTATTTCATAGTGTTTGGCTTTTGAATATTTTAGTTCTTTCAGATAAATATTACTTGCCTTACAACTTTTGTAAAAACGTTTCATTTTTTTATAAGCCGACGTTCAGAGTCCTAAAAATACATCAGCACTACAATCATTGTAAACAAACAAATGGAGCACCACTTGGCTCTGTTCCAAGGCCATTTTTTAGTTTATCTGGTGGTTTTCTTGCTCTTGTACGTCGTTTTGTTGGATGTTTTGAATCCCTTAAGATTGACTTATATCATATTTAAGAAGCATGTTGACTGAAAACAATCTGAAGTATCCAGGAGGCTGACAGAGAGAGGTCCTGACTACTGAGCAATATAAATATCAAGTTGAACAAGTTATGAAATTTTGGTTGATAAACGCAAGTTGATCGGGCTCATATATCACTCAGCAAGAAAAGGTAAAATTAAAAGAGCTTATTGTCCAAAAACAAGCTATAATATTGCAGACCTTGGAGCAATACTGAAGAGCACGCTGAGCAGGATCATGCCAGAAATGTTGACTGATGAGCGCATATTGATGTATTGGTATGAATATTGAATAATAACTTACAACAGCAAGATAAATTAGTGCTAACTATCAAGTTAAAATCTAGAATGAATGGACTTGGGCAGTTTTACTATGCTTAGATGCTATGCAGATTGTAATGTGCATCAGGTACTCAGTGTCTGGCAAATGAAACATGTGATCATTCCATTGCTACTGGAGGAGAAAGCTTGGATCACTAAATCCACTTTATGTTGATTTTGATGTTAATCATCATCACTGTATTTCTTGAAAAAGGATTGTCGTAAAATTGTCAATGTGACAATCCATGCAGCGATGTGATCATATTATGTGTTCATAGTCATTCGTGATAGTCATTATTGGTCCAATATACAATGGCAAAGCTCTCAGTTTCAGCATTTCTTCCTGTGGATGGCCAGCAGTGACTCCGAGCTTAGAAGCATTAGTTTTCTTCACAGGGCTGGGATAAAAAGTACTGAGGGTAATCTTCCACCAAGGAACTCTACTTTGACATGGTATGAGATGTAGGCACAATTAGGTAGGTGCTCAGTTCCTATAGTCAGTAGTTGTGTATGTTTAGTCGGGTTAGCTTAGATCAGATTGTTAGTTTTTTAATTTGCCAAATGTCCATAAAAATGTGACCTGAGCAATGAGCATACCTGAACCTGACTAACCTGACAGCTGACCTAACCTCAATCATCACACATATTTGCAGCCTACCCAAGACCTGCATGGCAGTAGCACCCAGTTATAGGTAGGTACTCACCCTAACTCAATCTTACCTGCTAACCTTCACCTTGCCAAAAGTTAGCTCAAATTGCCAAGCTGTGTCCAGGGAAACAGTCAACTGAGGAACTGGCTCATTGGGTGGCTGGTGTGAGTCTGTGCATTTTAAGTGTTTCTTCTCTGAAGCTGCTCTGCACTGCTGTATGTCATGTTAGATGCTCAGAAAATGTGGGAAATGATTACTAAGCTACTTTAGTGCTTTATTAATGCTCGAGACATGAACAAGTACAGATCCTGCAGGGTACAGCTATGAGTTAGGTGCTAGGTGAGTATGTTATGTGAATGTGCTGTTCCCTGTTTGACCGTAAGTATACAAACAAGCACAGGGTCACAGTTATATTCAATCTCCACATAAACATACAACAAAAACGGCCATATAGCCTAACTCCGATCACACCACAGATAACTTAAGCCTTTGAAGGCACAAAATGTTTTGATTGACAGGACAGGTTTACAATATATCCTCTGTCCTTGGGGGATCTTGCTGCCAAGTTGAGGTATGATGACTGAACTTCAGGATTGATCAACCTTTTCTTAGCCACTGCTTATACATATACGAGAAAGACCAAATGCTTGTTTGTTTTGATTTACAGGACATGTATACAATATATCCTCTGTCCTTGGGGGATCTTGCTGCCAAGTTGAGGTACGATGACTGAACTTCAGGATTGATCAACCTTTTCTTAGCCACTGCTTATAAACGAGAAAGACCAAATGCTTGTTTGTAAACTGCGTTGAAAATTTAATGATCCACCTTCAATTCTGACATGAAGGCACAAATGAAATAGTTCCCTCTCCTTTTGGAATACACAAAGCAAAATATTTAATAAATTTTAGTGGATGGACAAGAGCAATTAGCACAGCTTTCCCTCAAGTTAACTTCTGGCACTGTTGTACATACACTGACGCTTATTCGCTTCATATTTTGTAAAAAACGCGCTAAAACTGCAATATAACAGCACTATATGCTTCTTGACAAAATGCAAAAGTATTAAAGATTTAGCCCTGATGGCATTCATTCTTGGTGGAAACGTAATTAAAAAATATTTTGTAGTAACTATTAAATTCCGGCCGAAAACAGTGCACGGTTTAAAGGAAATAGTTCACTTTCCTGAAATTAGTATTTTGCTATGGATTTATGTTTTTTTATGCTTAAAATGATCAGAAAATAAAACAAAACGTTTTTGTAAAAAGGATTATTTTGTATATTTTAGTATAAGAAGAACTATATTCTATATAAAACAATGTTTGACGCGGAAGCTTATTACGCGTTGACCAATCATATTGCGTAGGACAAACCCATCGGCTGTAAGCAGCATTCTGATTGGCTGACGATGACGTGACTGCATTCCTCAGCAAGGCACGCATTCCTCTGCAAGGCACTCTTTTCGGAACGAAAAATGGAATATCTTCGTCTAGGGTGATCGTTGGGCCGTTAAAGCTTCTGATTTGTGCTAGTCTCAGCGCAAGCAACAAAACTGCTATTCCAGTTCCAAACCCCATGTTAAAAGTGAACTATTTCCTTTAAAAAAGAATCATTCCAATGACGGTCCATTCTTGCGGTCCTGAAATCGCCACTATTTCCGGCCTCTCCAACGCAACTCGTTGTCCAGACGTAAATATGCAAGCAAACGACGCCCGCGGGGCTCACCCGCAGCTGATTTTGAAGTCGCATTACGTAACAGAGGGTTTCGTTGTTACGCAATTCCATTCGGTTCCACATATTTTGGTGTAACTATGACGGTTGAAATTGAATTGAATTGGATTGAATTGAAGCTTTGCAGTTGAAAGCATTGCATTTTTTTCTTGCACGTAAATTTAAATGCATACACATTCAGGGATCATATATGGCAAGAAATTCTGCAATAAGTTACCGATGGATCAAGCAGACAAACAAGACCAAGGCCATATAACCAACAAGACGAACATTTCGGACCAAAGGATGGGATCGGTCCGGTTGCAGGTAAGGTCGGTTTGCTGACCCACCGATTTGACCTAAGCTGGTAGTGGTGACCTGACCAGTACCTACAGGTCATGCTGTACCTATATGAGTCATATAGCCTTGATTTAGCCTTGGTTTATAATAGCTAATAGCCTTGATATGAGTCAATATGCACCAGTTGAGCCAAGCACGCCTCCAAGGTATTTTCATCACCTCAGTCCAAGCACGTCTATGGAATAATGGTGGAAAAACTGCCTAGTTTCATGACCTTCCGTGACCTTTCATGAGGTAGGTATGGTGGTGTCAATCACATTCGCAATTTCTGATTCACTATGCAATAATTCCTTGCCACTCGATTTTTGTACCTAAGTGTTGAGTACCTATCCTGGTATTAGTATTTTATCGCATTGATTAGGTATACCGTTTGTCTCAAGACCCGCAGTTTCGTTTTCTCGACTTATAGAGGAGAGATTAAAATTGACTCGACCTTAGGTCAGTGACAAATAATCTGGGATCTTGTACCAACGCAGGGCCTCGTCTAACATGTTAACTGGGGGGGCAATTGCCTCCCCAGTCGAGCGGATTGCCCCCCCAGTGGCCAACATTTGCCCCCCCAATCAACACGTGAACTTCTCACAAAATTACCTTGTCTGCAATACGTTTTGCTAGGAGTTTAACGAGAAACATTAAATGATTTGTTCAATAACTGTTCATGGCTACGCTACGGGAAAAGCCAGAGTTTTGTGATTTTCAGAGCTGAGAGCGCCAATTAGCAAATTGTCAATTAGCAGAGCTGGCCAGTGACCCAACTCGTTTCTGCCCCCCCCCCCACACGCACACACTCAATCAAACGCCCAACACGGATAAGTATGTTTATCACTGTCTGGTGAGGGGGTAACACAATGTTAACCCGCGCCGGGCCGGTGCTCCGCGACTTCCGCGCCGGACCGGGGGTGTCTGAACCCCCCCCCCCCCCCGTCTAACTCCGCTCCTGGGCCACGTAGCGACACGCATCAAGCGGCATTCGAAAGAGCGTCAAAAATAATGACGGAAACACTTCAGTCATGTTTTTAGGAAGGTCAAAGTTGATATCGCCGACGCCAGAGGTCATCAAAGGTCAAATTTTGTCCATGTCAACAATTTTGGAAACTGCCAACGGCTAACTCTGGAACCGATAGAGTTAAAGCGCCGAGGAAAAGCCCATTCGATAGCTCTTTTAACGCTCTTTCGCCGGAATGTCCTCAGATTTGACCTGAGGTCAACGGTTTAGCCTCCAGAGGCCAAAATCTAAAAAAAAACGTTGTTATGAAAAACGTTTTTCTGCAATAACTTTTGACTCAAGGAAGTGACATTTATTTTGAAAGCATCGCGTTCCTCTTGTCGAGACGCGTCGAATGAACTATAATTTGACGTTGAAAGGTCATTTGGAAAATTTGACCTCAGGTCAAGGTCATGACCTGACCGGAAAATGTCGACATGTTGCATATCAGTCGAGCGGAACACAGCTGAGGTGTTTTCATCGCTATAGCATGTCTCTATCAAAAGTTATTGTAAAAAAAAAACTCATGGGACCTTTTATGACCTGATATGACCTCAGGGTCATAAGGAGAGGTCACGGGTGCCATTTTTCGGTTCAGCTTGTCGAGTTTACCTGTAACACAATGCTTGAGAGTGTTTGGAATGACGTTCGTCCAAAAAGGCGCCTTTCAATGTTCTCCTATTGACTTAAGTATAATAGAGAGGTCGCAAAATTGACCTGACCTTAGGTCACCGATATCAAAATTCCGAGATATACATTTTGTATACACTGTTACTCTCATCAATTGCTGAAAGTTTAAAGGTGATCGTTCGGTCGGTGCAGCTATGACGAGGATTCTAACTTTTTCTCAGGTGAGGTCACTTGACGTGACCTGGTGACCTGACCTTGAGTGACCTGGGTCTGAAATTTTTATACCACGTGCGGAACAGATGCATGAACAGGTGTGTCAAAAACGACGGCGCTCCACGCCGCCGTTTCTTAGATATCTGCGAAAAACCGCAGGGGGGGGGGGTGTTCAAAAATCCCCGGCCCGGCGCGGGATAAAAAATCAAATTAAAAAAAGAAAATTGTTAGAAAATCATGGTCTCAAGGCTGTGACGAAAAACAAGTGGCCTAAATCCGGTGAGAAAACAGGATTTGGGGGTACCCTAGGTTTGCCTCCTTCAGTCTCTGCCCCCCCAGTGAAAATTCCTTAGACGAGGCCCTGTACCAACGTTTTGTACATTTTGCCCTCCCGATCCCCAACACAAGTTCCAACACCGGTCGTTCAGTCGGTGACACGGTGTAGTTCGTAGGAACAGGGGGGCCGGGCCGGGGGCCATGGCCCCCCACTTTTCAGCCATTTTTTTAATACAATCTTTATTGTTTATTTAAATACAAAACTAAGAGCAGGAAACGGTTCAGCAAGGTGTTATGAGCACTAAACTGCAAATAATTTTTTCATAGAGGTATCGGGGCTCTCACAAAGTGACATTGAAGTTTCGCTGCCCCCCCCCCACACACACACACACACACTTTTCGTAAGGAGTATCTACGCCCATGGCGTAGTTCGAACAAGCATTACAATTTTTTCTTGCGGCTAGGTAATTTCATTTGACTGACGTAGCCTGGTGACCTGATTCCTGTCCCTCAGAGGTGTGGGTCAGAATTAATAGAATGTTCAACAACATGTGCAACCAGATGGATCATAAGATGTGCCAAAAACTGGAGCGTTACGCGTGCAAACGTTGATCTGGTGTGCCGGTATTTATTAACCCGGCAGGCGGTGGGCCTCCCAGTCCCGGCCACCTTCCGCGCGGTGGGGGGGGGGGGGGGGCATTTTTTTGCCCCCCGTATCTCCGAAACTACTAGACGGATCCGTAGAATTCAAACGGCATTCGATAGCGCTGTCAAATTTGTTGCAAAAAATCAAATTTCATTGACCTTGGGGGTCACCGATGACGTCACAGGTCCGGTCAAAGATAAAATGTTTCACCGTTCACGGATCTACTAGGGAATGCGCTATAACTATAACATCGAGTAAAACGCATTTTGTCGAAAATCAGCGATAGGGCGTCAGTTGCCTAGTACCTACATATGTTGCTATTAGAGGTCACTGATATTACCAGGTCAGGTCACAAGTCAGGTCACCAAGGGTCAGCATATGAACCCAACTTTACTAAGGTTGTGCGATGCATGTTTTATGGACAATTTTTCATTTCCAACTCAATGGCGTTGGTTATAAGACCATCAGGTACGGTTTAGGTCAGGTCAAGGTCAGGTCAAAAAAGGTCAAATTTCAAAGTTGATAGTTTTGCATAAAATGGGGATTGATTCGATGCAGCTCGTCACGGGGAGTCTAATGGTGGTCTTTGTTTTGCGACACCAGGTCTAGAATTGCTAAAAATTTAGCTTCAAAATTTGACGTCATCAATTTTGAAGTTTTTTCGCTATAACTTGGCCAAAAAAGAGGTAGCGATCTCAAATTTGGTATGTGGATAGAAGGTGGTAGGGACTATCACATATATTCCGTTTTTTATATGCAAAAAACTTTGGAATTTTCGGCTATTATATTCCAAAAACCTATTTTTTATTTTTGGAGCGCAAAATCCAAAAATTAAAAAGTTTTGTAGCCCTGTTAATTCTACACCTTTAACCCTATTCCTGGCGGGGGGCCTCAGGAGCCCCCCCCTGAGGTTTTTTGGTTATTTCTCCCAAACGCGTTGAGCTAGGAAGCTCAAATTTTCTGACTTTTCCTAAAAGGCTTCTACGCAACATGTCTGAAAATTTTGAGTTGATCTGACCTCAGGTCAGGTCACCAGAGGCGGTTTGGTGACCCTACCTCAGAAAAGTTTGCAATCACGCCAGAGCTAGAGTTTTTGACCGATCAATTTCTTCTCTTCAGGGTTTAGTTAGGGTACCAGTATGTGCAATTTGTATATTTCGGAATTTTGATATCGGTGACCTAAGGTCAGGTCAGTTTCGCGACCTCCCCATTATAAGTCAATGGGGGAAAAATCAACTCCCTGTTTTTACCACTAAAACGGGTCGGAATGGCCCCATATACCATACATGACTTCATATACGATCAACCTTCACTACCTTGAGGTCTGTTTTGCTGTTGGGCAGCTGTGAGGTCATGTGACGTCATCAAAGGTCACCAAAGGTTTTTGGCCAATAACTCCGTACAGGAACAAGATACAGACGCGTGGATGGTCTCATTGTGTTCAGCTCGTCAAGACGCATCGAATGATATACATGATGACCTCGAGGTCACGTGACCTGAGGTCAACCTTTGGCCTTGACCTTGCGAGGTCAACATATATATCATTCGATGCGGATTGACGAGAGGATCACGATGATGCCCTTAGTTTGTTCCTATCTTGACTAATTCGAAAGTTATTCGAGAAAAACTCTCTCCATATCTAGCGCCGCCATTTTGACTTTTTCGACCCCTGTGACGTCATCTTTGACCTGACCTGAAAATGACCTTAGTAAAAATTGTAGATCTTGACCGTGCGTATCCGATGCCGTTTACCGCTTGTCGCTATCTTGCTTCGTTCTCGAGATCTCAGGGGGGGGGGCCGAATCGGCCCCCCCCCCGCCAGTTTCTTGTCCCGGCGGAGCCCGCCAGGAATAGGGTTAACGTCAGAAATATTTTTTTCTGTATCCTAAACACGGACGTATAAATAAACTGGACCCGCAACCACCTCCATTCAGGTGAAGCCGACAAGGCGCCATTTTACGTTGCCAAAAAACCGTGCTCTGGAAGGTCATCGAGCCAATACAATTAGAATTGCGTCTAAACGGATGATCGGATCGAGATGCTGGTGGTACCGTTCGACGGGTAATTCCTTGAGGCAGGTGATGATGGATGTCACATGTCACCCGGTGTTACATGGCGCGTGCCACGTGCCGACAAACTTACAAAGGGCAAAAACCTTTAAGCGACGCTTCAAATCAAACGAAGGGCGGCACAGGTGCCAAACTCACAGGTCACATGTCCCAGTGTTCGACCACTAACATATGGTATGCTCGGCATCAGGGGGTGCGGAATGCACGCGCTAGTGGCGAAAAACATGTTTTGAGGAGGCATCCTCCGATTCCGGAAAACCTTGACCTAGGCACACCAAATTTGGCACACTGACACTACTGGACACGCGCTTTAAGGGGCTGTACAAATAGGCGTGCTGGGGTACACGGTGCACGTGCTGTGCACGTGCAAACCTTTTTATGTTGCACTCCAGGTGTCACATATGCGGGTAGGGCGGGTAGCGCTGGCAAGCTCAAAGTGCCAAATTTACACAGGCCACCCAGAATGTATTCCAGCATAGTTATTGAGCATATCCAACTCCTGGTGGCCCCCAAAGGTGCGCTCTGCACGTGCAAAAAAAAAAAATTATCCGCGCCGGGCGGTGGGGATGCTTGGACACCCTATGTGGATTTATGTAAATATCTCGAAAACGGCGCTGTGTAGCGCCGCCGTTTTCGGCACACCTTTTCATACATCTTTTTCACACATGCTGCGTAAGTTTCAGACTTAGGTCACTCAAGGTTAGGTCATCAGGTTACGTCCAAGTGACCTTACCTTAGGAAAAGTTATAGTGCCCGTCATAGCTACATACACAGACTGAACAATCGGTTTAAAACGTGCAGCGATTGATAAGAGCAACAGTATATACGTAGAGTACCTACCTCTACCTCGAAATTTCAATATCACTGACCTAGGGTTCTGTTGATTTTGCGACCTCAGACCACCAGCACGGCAAATCATTTATTTTGTCAAATTCGGGCTCCTAAACTTTTTGCTACCCAGCAACGCAAATTTACGCCTCAATCGCCGGCCAGCGCAGCATAGGCATCTTTGTTATCTACGTTGTTTGCGCCTGCAGTAATACTGTACCGCAATAACCATTATCTTCATCTTTCACCCATAGATGGCAGTAGCAAAGCGCCTGCATCTATGCTGTGCCGCAGTGCTCTTACAATACGAGCTGAGCAATGAGCATTGAGCAAGCAAGTGATATTGAAATCGTAGGCGGCGGAACGAGGGGGGCACCGGAGCACCGTGTCCCCCTTTCATTTTGGCATTTTAACATAGCCCTTCTATGCAACGCCCTATGGGCGTTGCATGGAAAGAATGGGACCAAAAGTCGGCAGTGCCCCCCTTTAATTGAAGGTTTTCCGCCGCCACTGATTGAAATTCCGAGGTAGAGGTAGGTACTCTACGTATATACTGTTGCTCTTATCAATCGCTGCACGTTTTAAACCGATTGTTCAGTCTGTGTATGTAGGGGAAGTTGGGGCAATGCCGGAGTTGGGGCAAAGCCGAAATTCGAGATATTTCGAAAACCGTAAGACATGGATGCCACCTGTCAGTGATGCTCTGAAGCTTAAGTGACTATAATTATCGCATGTTTGTTACGAGTCGTCATTCGGAATACTTCGGCTGTGAGGGCGCCAAGAGCGTTTTCAAGGTACGCGTTCCTTGTACTACATGCGCCTTTGAAGCTGCATTTCTTACTCATTATGCTACCGTTTGTCTGGTCAATTCGGTCAAGTAATCTTCAGCATGTCTTTGCATAAGTGTGCTGCCTATTTGAAATTTATACGGCACGTTGAAAAGTTATTGGCCTGCAAATGAAAGTATGGCTGGCTGGGGTAATGCCGAAAACGTGCAATTACGCACGTTAAAGCACGCTACGTGGACTTTACTGCTGTAGAATAGCAACGCGAATTTCTAGTCACACAAATTACACTTTAAACCGACACAACGGCCTGTCACCTATAAGGAATTATTTACCTGGCATTTTCTTATTATATCACACAATTATAACTTCCAGTGTGCACCAAGCGTCCTCAAGCTCTTAAAACGCGTGTCAGCTTTGATAAATTATGGATAAAGTTTGAGATAAAGTGGCAAAACATCAATGTCGGCATTCCCCGTAGATCATTTCTCCCATTTTCGGCTTTCCCCGCAGTCCGGGGCAACGCCGAAAAAGTCACTTCTTTGATATTTTTAGTTTGTGCGCTTAACGGTATGCGAATTCATCAAATGCGCCTGGTATGTTTGAAAGGCAAAAGACTGGCCTCTCGAATGACGCCAATAAGAATAGCTTATGTTGTCTACCTTGCGTGCTACGGGCGTCAGAAAAAAAGTATTCGGCGTTCCCCCAACTTCCCCTAGCTATGACGGGCACTATAACTTTTCCTAAGGTAAGGTCACTTGGACGTAACCTGATGACCTAACCTTGAGTGACCTAAGTCTGAAACTTACGCAGCATGTGTGAAAAAGATGTATGAAAAGGTGTGCCGAAAACGGCGGCGCTACACAACACCGTTTTCGAGATATTTACATAAATCCACATAGGGTGTCCAAGCATCCCCACCGCCCGGCGCGGATAATTTTTTTTTTTTGCACGTGCAGAGCGCACCTTTGGGGGCCACCAGGAGTTGGATATGCTCAATAACTATGCTGGAATACATTCTGGGTGGCCTGTGTAAATTTGGCACTTTGAGCTTGCCAGCGCTACCCGCCCTACCCGCATATGTGACACCTGGAGTGCAACATAAAAAGGTTTGCACGTGCACAGCACGTGCACCGTGTACCCCAGCACGCCTATTTGTACAGCCCCTTAAAGCGCGTGTCCAGTAGTGTCAGTGTGCCAAATTTGGTGTGCCTAGGTCAAGGTTTTCCGGAATCGGAGGATGCCTCCTCAAAACATGTTTTTCGCCACTAGCGCGTGCATTCCGCACCCCCTGATGCCGAGCATACCATATGTTAGTGGTCGAACACTGGGACATGTGACCTGTGAGTTTGGCACCTGTGCCGCCCTTCGTTTGATTTGAAGCGTCGCTTAAAGGTATTTGCCCTTTGTAAGTTTGTCGGCACGTGGCACGCGCCATGTGACACCGGGTGACATGTGACATCCATCATCACCTGCCTCAAGGAATTACCCGTCGAACGGTACCACCAGCATCTCGATCCGATCATCCGTTTAGACGCAATTCTAATTGTATTGGCTCGATGACCTTCCAGAGTACGGTTTTTTGGCAACGTAAAATGGCGCCTTGTCGGCTTCACTATCTTCCATAGGAGGTTCATTGGGATTGTCAGTCCAGTTTATTTATACGTCCGTGATCCTAAAGCTGTATGTCTGACAGTTCTTCCCGCGAAACCATTTTTTGGGGTCGAAAATGGCAGAAATGACGTCACTCCGACGTCATTAGCGGCCAACCTATCATAGCCTTTGGAAATATTTTTGGTCACAATATGCGAAACTACTCACTGGAGAATACTGAAAAATTGGTAACGATCGGCGCAGCGGTTCTGGAGATATATCGAAAAAACTAAAAGGGGGGGGGGGGGGGGAAATGCCCCCACCGCCTGTAAGGTTAAATATACCTATATTATTTTCCGGTAAAGTTCGACGGTTTTTGCTCTCTGGATAATTGGTACCTAAAGTGGCTTGAGGTCAAATTTGATTACGCATTGTGAAAAGGCTATAAAAGAGCTCTCGAGTAGTCTCCGCGACGTTCTAGGTCATTAGGCTTTACGAGTCAATGAACCAATTTGTCCGAGGACGTCTAAATCGCGACATATGTAGGTAGGCCTTGAATGTCCTTTGATTATCACCTTTCGTCTGCCCAAAAATCAAGCAAGGTGCTTTTTCATATTTTTACGTCCTTTCGGAACCTTACCGGGCCGGGCCAGCCCAATGGGCCATGGGCTGGACTGACCCATCACATATGAAGGATCGATGGGCTGTGGATGGGCTGGGCCAAGAACTATTAAAGGGACTATCCCACCTTCTAAAATGTTGTTAAAACCAGTTAAATTGTGCCCGACTTTATAGATTGCAGGCCCATGTCACTCCACTTCTGATGACATCATATGGGGGCCTCAGGACAATAATGGCGCGGCGCGCCACAATCGCTTCAAAGCTACTTGCCAACAGTTGCCATTTTTGAAAATATTATTTTGAAATAAAGCTCCAAGTAATAAAAATATTGTAATAAAGTTGTTGAATAAATCGATACCATATCTAAAAACTTACTGAAAAATGATTTATTCATAGTAAAAATATAAGGTCGATGCGTTTTTACGTTGCTTTCCTGCAACTGCAGAGGGTTTTTAAATCGTCTATATCTTCAAAACCGGCCATTTCTTAGCATATTGCTGCTCTTTTTATCGCTAGAAAATTTGTTGGACTTTCCAATGACATCAATGGTTGAGCAATGTGTGTAGAGTGTCACCAACAATCTTCAAATGAAGTTAGTCATTTTTACGTTGTAAAGGAATGGAGTACCCCTTTCGAGCATCAGGGGTGACGTCACTCAGGATCTGTCTCTGATTGGTCGGCCGGGGAGTGACTGTACCTTCTATAGATGGCCTTGATAGATTGGATGACCAGGAACACGGTTCTGGCACTTATTTTTCATTAAACATCTTAGGCTTCCCATATTCCAAACACAAACTTTCAAATATGTGACGTCACAGCCCAAAATTACCTCCTTCCCCAGGCCACATTACTGTCATAAAGCTGATTCTTTTTACTCTGTAGGCACCACAACAAAGTTCAGACCAAGTTTTAAGCGATTTTTCAACGAACAAACCCATTTAAATCAGAATGACTAAACGAGGTGACGTCACACTAACGGTCGCTCCATGTTGAAGATAGGGCCTTGTACAAGGCCCATTTTCAAATGAAGGGAACGAATTCCTTCAACACCAAGAGGCCGCGGGGGTTGCAACCAAGATAGATAGTGGTTTCTGAACCTCGCCGCAAACTTGGCTATCTCAACTCAAACCCCATGTTAAAGGTGGGATAGTCCGGTTCGCGACTGAGACAAAAAACATTACTAGCTTATTACTGTGCAAGACTAAAGAACCAAAACGAGTTTATAAAGCATACCTATACCTATGTGCAATGTGGTCAGTGCATTGTGCATGCTGCTCTCAAAAGATTGTTTCTTTGCTACCTTTGGAATTTGGGTGAGTATAATACCTATGTGGTGTCCATCATTTTTAATCCATTAATCTAGTTGACGGGCTGGGCCGGCGGCTGGGCTTTAACACTTTTGCGATGAATGGGTCAATGGGTTCGGGCTGGGCCGGGCCGTGAACCCATGGGCCTGGGCCGGGCTGGACTGGGATTTTGCGGCCCGTGGCGAACACTGGCTTGAAGCTACTCCCAGTAAGGGGTGGATACTGGGTTGTAAAAGCACCACGTTCTTTCACAGTGTTACGATCGGGTCACCGCCCCGGGACTAGTTCAGCTCAATTAAACATTTTTAGGTAGTACAATAGGTGTCCCGTATGAAAGTAAATAGGTATAGCGTTATGCTCATTGCTCATGCATCTTCTTTGGGAATCCTCCGTTCATTGCGGTATTTTGGTCTTTTCTAGATGTAGTCTTTTTGTTTCGGTATAAAATCCTTTCGGTAGGACCATGGGACGATGGGACTGGGAGGATGGAGACACAGTAGGGATTATCCGTGGGATGACAGATATTAGGACGACTATCCGTGGGACGACAGATTGGTGAGTCGGCTGGGACTGCGTTCCATGGGACAAATCATGCCCATTGCCCCAGGTGCGCTACACGCATAAGTCGCCTTGGAAGGCTGGGTCAGGTGTGCTTTCATTGGAACCACCCTCTGACCTCTCGTTGACCTGGGTGAGGCGACCAGCAGCCCGAAATAACACTGAAATAGGTGGAAATCTGAGACTGGAAAAGACAGGGGATAAACGGTGAACTATACCTATGTAGTTAGATAGCCGGGCTATACATAATACATATTGTCCCGGCCGGAGCGTTGCGAGCTGAGAGGGCAGACTCGCACCTGCTGAGTGCAGGTGACTCTGTTAGGGCTAAATTGAACTGAGATGGCGCTGCTGGCGCCGTCTCTACCTTGTCCCAGGCGAGGGCCAATGGCGACCCACCGAACATATGTTGATGGGCTGCTTGCCGTAAGCAGGTAGGTTAAAATAGGAGCTCTGCGTTACGATTCTCGCCACTCCGAACTTATGTGGTAGGACGGGACTTTGCCGGCTGGTGTAGGACCGTGTCCGCTGCTACCGAACCAGAATGTGTCCGCAGGGCGCAGCTCTATCCGGGACATTTGTCCCACCTCTGTCGGACATGACAGTGTCCACTGTCAGAGAAGACTGAGGGAATCTTGTCCGCTGAGGGATCTGGGTCAGTGTCCCTTCTGGCTTACGAGCCACCACAAAGTCGTGTAATTATTTGGGCCCGGGTCAGTGTCCCTTAATTGGTCCGACTTATGACCTGTGAACGGTGCGACCTGTGATCCAATTTGTGTTTGGTTGTGTGTCCTAGGAAGAGTGCTCTTGCTGCTCATGGTCCTACCCATCTCTCCGGACTTCTGAGTCCGGCTCCATCATGTTAACTCGTCATAGATATAGAAGGTGGAAACTTCCTAAATCCTAGTTCCTACAACGAGTAACGACACATTCCTAGACTTATTAATCATAATCTGCAAACATTAAAGGGACCCTCCCACCTTAACATTAGATTTGAGTTGAGATAGCCAAAATGGGGTCCCTGGCTCACAATTACCGGTTTCGGCACTCACAACATCGAGAAATGCCTTAAATCGGAAATATTGAATTTCAAAATTGCAGCATTTTGATTCAGAGGGGCTAATGCTTAGGAATACCCCTCTGAATGTGTGACGTCAGCGCAAATATCTAACGATTTTTAAATGTTTGACTAAAACGTTTTGTAGCACGCGATGGTATATGCTATTTGCGCGCAACATCTGCCGCAAACGCCGCACTTCTAAAATAAAATCGCTAGAAACAGCGGAGATCCCAAAAAAGTAAACAAAAGTAAAAGTCTAATATCTTGAAAACCGGTGAATATTTTTCGGTGAAATTTGGTAGATATTTGTTTTCGCTCTTTCTGAACCGAGCGACATCACTTTCATGCCAATTCATAAACTTTTTTGAAGGTGGGAGGGTCCCTTTAAACGATCTGATATGGCTTTAAACATCCCACCGGTAGTGAAGTAACCTTGCCTTCCCTCTCTGTCATTCCAGCTCCCTGGAACCGCGATCAGCAGAACTCTGCTCTTGCCGACCCTCCTCGCCCCGTCCGGCCTTGGCAAGGCCATTCGCCACCGAACTCGTACCAGAACGACGCATCCATGGGCGATCCATGGGGTACGTCCGTACCCGGAGCTCGGACTCATGGCAACACACCATGGGCCGGCCGCACAGCGTACCGTCTGACGCTACCGCCTGCCACCGTGTCAGCCGCTAGAGGCGAGATTGCCGTGCCGACGGGCGGTGTGATCGCCCTTACGGCCCACGGAGCGCTGCGGGAGGGTGGGTGACGTCTGCGCCGTGAGCCGCCGCCGCCGAACCCAGCCGGTCGCCAGTCGGTGTCTGTCTGTCGTCTGGCTTGGTACGGCGCGAGGTCAGGTGAGTCTGAGAGGCGGGGCGACGGTGGGGGCTGTCCTCGTGCTATGAATTACCCAGGACGGTTTGGCCTTTCGAGGTGTCGTATTTTGTGAGCTGTGACTGGAGGTGTCGATTGGGACCTGATACTGTGATCAGGTTGTAAAGTTTGTGTCGGTAATGAGGGTAAGACGGCTGACCGCATTGTGCGTGTCAGCTGAACTAACGGAACCGTGGACTCGATTGCGTTCGGATGGCCACCAGACTGGGTCACGGGCGGGACACTTCTTCCCGCTTTAGAAAGTCGGGACAGGACTCTGTGCGTGGGACAGCTTGTCTTTCAGCATTCACCCATATGTCATAGCCATTCCTTCTCCGTTTCGCTTTGCATGTTCGTGCATCCGTACATCCGGCTTTCCTAATTGCGGCGATAATTTTATGAGCAGTATGGCGGGCTGTGCTTTTCATGACTAGCGTCGAGCTCTTACCGGGCGACTTTCCTGAAAAGATCGCCTTGAAGTCGACCGTATGTGCTCAGGTCGAGTCGTTCGTGTTTGTCGGCCATGAAACATCATTAGCTTTCGGCTAAATGCAAAGCACTTTATCAGTTTCCCGTCCCGTTTTCCCAACTCGATTGCGAGCAACCTTGTCGAGCGCCGGGTCCCAGGCGACCGTATTGGTATAACAGCACGGTAGCTGCTCGGCAGTCATCCGTGGCGCTCCGGCTTGTTTGTTTATTCGCACTGGCCAGCGGCTTGTTTGTTGATTCACGATGTCCTCACGCCTTCACTGCGGGTACGCTCCACTGGGCGCTGTCGAGGCTTCGTTACCCGCCACAGTTGCCGCCGAGAATGAGATTGGGGTTGGCACGGCACGACGTCATCCTGTCTGCTGCCCTGAGGCATTGTCTGTCCTGTCTGACATGCTCAGACACTGTCTGGTTTGTTGGCTGATGTCTGTTGTCCTCAGGCATTGTCAATATTGTCCGCTGTCTTCTGGCTCTGCAGAACAAACAGGCACATGACTTGTCCAGAACCCTTGTGGGACTTGGTACATATGCTTAGAGGCTAGGGCTATACCAGTCTATTATACCGTCAACAGCTGGCTGTTCGCCAAGTCTGTAATGTCAGCGAGACGGTTCTGTCATCCCGGTCTTTCCGTCGATGATCTGTGGGGTTGAAGCGACACACGGAACACCTGTCGTCTGTCGGCTGCGACGAATGAGTCGACGGAACCTCAGAACGGACACAATCAAAGGAAGGCCACAGCGCTAACGGCAACTGGCTGTCGAAGTAACTCCTACCTTCCTCTGGCCACCAAAGTCAAGGGCAGCTAAACGGTTCTTTTAAACCGTATTCATGCAAGCCGTGAAAGACGTGGTCCAAGCCGTATTCCTAGCTGAAAGGCTTAGACTTAGTCCGCTCATGAGCATAATCCTAACCAGATTATGCCGTCTCCTGAATGTATTGTTTGGCTCTGCAGTCGCCTTCGGCCGTCGTGACCGCAAATATTTAGGTATGCTGCATTCGTGAATCGTAGCAGCGGCTCGAAGTTAACACCTCAGATAATCCTTCCTTTGGGCCTCATAGTTTTTAAATAGGAATAATCCCGTTTATCCTGTGTTGTTTCCTAAGGAGTTTTATGGCTTCGTGAATGAACGCTCGTGCACTAGCCGTTTTGAGTTATTTTAGAATGTCCTACTAACCTGCCACTTGTCGGTCGTGGTACAGCTCGTTCCCAGGTTCTAAGCTCAAGACCCCTCCCTGCTATTTTACAGTTTTGCTCTGATCACATTTCACATGTCTTGTGTGCTGCCTCTCCGATTACCCCATGCTATTCGTCATCATCCATTGTTACCATCCTGTGTGTCAAGCGTTTGTCTATTCGAGGCCGCATTCCCCTTCCATCCCTCGCCCTACCTGCCCTGCATTCTCAGAGCTCGTTACCTTTCGTCTGACCCCACCTTCCTCTAACCCCTCCAGACACAGGGGTCCGCGAGTCCATCCGAATCAATGACTCACGTCGCTCGGAACTCAGACCCACCCGAGTCAGTCACACGCTCAGAGCGGCAGTCCGGCTGCCGAGGCAGGCCGGTCAACCTGTGACGAAACCCGTCCGCGTCCGCCGGTGACCTTCAGAACCTGCACGTGCAGCGGCACTGGCGCGGCGGCACCGCCCGGAAGTCGGCGGCTCCTCGTGGCAATGAACTTGGCCGGCGCCGGCCGCGGTGACCCCTCCCGCGGCGGCTGGAGTGGATCCTCCGAGGCGGGCGGTGGGAAGATGACTGGTGGTGTCTGATCAGCGGTGTTCGGATCGGTAGAGGCGCAGAACCGGTCCCGTTTCGCACGGCTCCGGTGCGGTCTCACGGTTGAGGTCATTGGAAGGCCCGCAGGCCGTATGGACTGAGGAGCCTGGTATGGCTGGTCCCTGACATTTGACCAGGAACGATTGAAATGTGAATTCTCCAGAGTGTAATCAACTGCCGGAATGGAGTGCCTTTATATGTGACGGTGTTGAAAAAGGCTGGATAGTGGTCACTGTTGTGACATTTGTGAAGTCTACTGCGCAGATCTTTCCAGTTCTTAGCATAATAGCGGTCAAATTCTCGGCCTCATTCGGTTGTATTCACTGGAGGGCCCGAGACAACCCAAGCCATTTGTTTTTCCCAATTAATGGACCATTTTGATGAACTTGTTTCGTCACAAGTTGACGAAACTGACTTAATCTTCCCCAAATCCCATATCTTCCCCACATCCCGTGGACACCGGACATCCACCCTTGACCAGTTAAATCGCCGCGGTGACCTTGCCACTGCCCTCATCTCCCACGGGCGCAGCCGTTCTGCCCCAGGGCACGCCGGAGACGCTCGCATTCCTCGGCTTTTAGCGCGGCGCCAGCTCTGATTGGCCGCGTCTGGCCGGTACCTGTTCAGTGGTTAGCAGAGTCTGAACACTCCGGTAGGTGACCGGACAGGTTCACGGTCGGTCACGGACGGGTCCCCTCCCCTCCCCTCCCCTCCCCTCCCCTCCCCCTCAGATGGACGACCTGGCATGGTCTTTGTTCCATAGAGATGCCTCGGGTGTGTCGTTTATGGGTAGGTGCCGTGAATGGCAGGTGTGTTGGTGATCGGGAGGGGAAAAACAACTGGGGGCTGGGGAAGATTTCACGACTTGATGAACGTTTGAAGGGGGAGGGAGACAATGGAGGTGAAAAAGGGAATCAACCTGGATGAAGAAGTCAAGTAGCCAAAAGGAGTAGTAAAGGAATCTTGGCCAAAAGTATCCTACGAACTTCTCGCCGCTTCCATATTTGATGCTCTGACATGTTCCCTTTTATCGTCAAGCTAGTTTAAAAGACTACCATAAGGTTAAAAAAGAAAACATTGTTACTATGTTGCCAGACTGACTGAACTGTGAACGGGTTTGTCACATTAAAAAATCAGCTCCGTGCACGAATACAGGACGTGCTAGGGACGATACATCCTCACTGTACCTGATTGTCGTGCTGCTTTGGTTGGAAGACCAACAATCAATATGTTGTGTTGCATTGCATGAATGCTAATTTCAGCATTTGCATATCACGTTGAAACGGCAGTGTGACCCAGACTGAGTTCGAAGGAGTTCCGCTTGCTGTTGAGGGTGCAATATGAGCAAAATAGGCTTATTTTGTGAAAAAATGCGCTTTTACTTCTTATACATAGAAAAGTTAACTTATACGTCGGAAAGTGTGATACCAAATAACTTATAACTTTAGCTCTAGGAAAGCTCAGGCTTTCGATGAAGCGTCAGCGTCTCTTTTTCATACAACCCATGCCTTTATTCGTATATGTTTGTGAATTTTATTATGCACCCCAACTAACCCAATTTCCGTTCGTCATCACCAGGTCAGCAGTTCACATCATCACCACAGCAGCGATGTCGGACAAGAAGTGCGTGTTTGTGACCGGCGGAGCAGGCTACATCGGCTCCCACTGCTGCGTCGAGCTGCTCAACGCCGGATATGATGTCATCGCCATCGACAACTTCGCCAACTCCAGGTGGGTTAGTATATGTTCACGGGCTAATGCTGCATAATCTTTCGCCAACCCCAGGTGGGCTAGAACACGATCACTGATTATAACTCTGGATAATTTTTACTATCTCGAGGTGGAGTGGGTTTGAACACGATCACTGGATAGGTCACTGGATAGGGCTTGCAACTTTTAAGCAAACGATATTTGAATTGAATTTATGTCTGAATGTATTGCATCGCTATTTTTCGACTCGTGTCATGGAAACATAAGCCACCCTGTTGCCCGTTTCCATCGCCCGTTCTTCAAGGAATCCTCATCGGTCCGGGAGGGTCGCGCTATCGCGTGGATTCTACCATGACGTCATCCCGGCTGTCTCCGCGAACACCTGCCGATGAAGTCAGTCTCCAGGTGGTGGCGGTGACGTCACCGGGACTGTAACCACCTGTCTGACCCCAACCCCCCCCCCCCCTCCCCCCAGGCACACCGACTCGGGAGAGGCGCCCTCCCTCAAGCGCGTGGAGGAGATCACGGGCAAGAAGCTGACCTTCTACCAGTGCGACCTCCTCGACATCAACCGGGTCGACGAGATCTTCAGCAAGGTATGTGAACGTGCCGCGTCTTCATCAACCTGTGGTCAGGTTAAAGCCTGCCGTTAGTTATACCTAGTAATGGTGCAGGTCAGGCGCCAGCTCAGCATCCATTGCGACAGATATAGGTCAAGATCACGAGCTTGCATGCTTATTTGGCACAGCCAAAAGGTAACCATGACACTGAAGCTGGTGTGTTGTGTAGAAAGTATTCCCATCTTACGATGCCATGCGTTAGTTGTTCGAAGACTCATGCTTAGGGCCATGAAGAATGAACATCTTTTTACTTGAGGCGGCATTTTGTGAATGACGCCTTGTTTATTGCGGCCTGTAAACGATGATGATATAATCTGACCCCAGTGTGACTCGCTAAGGTCGCCCCGATTGTAAAACACTCGCGCTCCCCGTGACCCTGGGCTCATGGTACGATCGTAGCTCGCCCTTTGTTCCCCTGGTTTTTGCGTGCGTAGTTTTGGCGTCATGCCGGCCCGGCGCCTGCACTGGTCGGGTTACTGTGCTGGGTTGGGGTGTTGTGTTTCATTTGCACCTCAGGCTCCACATAGCTTTGTTTAGAGCGCAGCAGACCGACCGGCGGGCCCCTCGCCCGACCTAGCAGAGGGGCTGCGGCTCTGGTGTTCCCTGTCGGACGGGCCAGTCCGCTGCCCCAGTTACTATCCCGAGCGGAGGGGAGTGGCAGGTGATGAAGCCACCATCGCCTGACCCAGACCGGGCCGGGCCTGACCGAGACGCTGACGAAATGCCCCGGGGCGGGGCGGGGTGGTTCGCGAGGAGTGTGATAGCGATTTCGACACGCGGCGCAGGTCGTAAAGATACCCGGGGCAGGTGTCAGGAGTCTGCCGGTCCCGTGTGGCGGAACAGTTGGAGCTCCCATCGACTGCTGGGCTGCTGATAGAATCTTGGTCAGGGTTCGATTGGGGTCTGTCACGTGACGACCGGGGGTTGTTGAATGAGGCGTTGGTGATTCGCGCATTCCCGTATCCCGTATTTGATTTCGCTGTTTGAACCGTCAATAGGTTACCTGCCGCCAAACTGTAATCGGTTGGTATCATATGTATGTGCTGCATTTTATCTATTGCAGCTGAAGTGCTCTGACTTGTTACGACGACATTGTATTTATATCAAGACCCTCCCGCTTACTAGAGATGTCAATTGGATACCAACTTTTTGGTATACCGATACCAAACCGATACCAACTTGGTATTTGGTATTTCGAGGCTAACACATTTGGTATTTTGTTGGTATAGTGAATCCTCGCTAAAGCAAAAGAGGCTGTGAATTTGGTAAAAAGTTGGTATTTCCCTGATATTCCAAGGTCGGTTCGTTTTCGGTATTTTCCCACAGTTCCTCTTGATATTTGGTTTGGTATCGGTATCACGATTTTCCGTAATTGACATCACTACCGCTTACCCACGCATCTTGCGCCCTAAACCTGATCCTCATTCTGCGAGTCCGGAACGAAATCACCTCTGGGCCCGAGTGGCAATTGCCTCGAAACGTGCCTCGAAACCGGTTTCCGTATTCTGTAGGCGTCGAGACGACACGGTTTTGCGTCCTTCTGACATAACTGTGTCAGGGGACGCGTCTGGCCGTCTGGCGGCCCGGCCCGGCGTGGACCGGTCCGGTCCACCCTGAACCGTCCGCCAGGCACACGCCGGCCCATTGAACGTGTACCGTTCGTGACCTCAGTGAGCCGCGCCGCGTCATGGGCCGCGCCGAGACCGGTCAGGTGTTGGTAGTGGGACACTGGGCTGGGAACTGGACGGATGGCTGGAAGCGTTCAAACGCTGATGAGATGCTGGGAGCCGAACACCGGGGCTGCCGAAAGTAAGGTGTTAGAGCTGAACACTGGGCCAGGCACCGTTCAAGTATCGAGTTCAGGTACCAATTAGATGCTTGTTAGGGGATTCTGGGTCGGTTGGCATGAGGACGCTAGGTGGCCGTTTACGGTCTCCCGAATGCGTCTCAGCGCAGCCACACCTTGTTTGTGGAATAAGAACACCTGTATGCGCACAATGCACAATTTACATACATGCGCCCTGTAGTAAAGCTGCCAATGCGATAGTTTTCAAGGTCAGCCATGGGGCGATTTGGGTACCAGATGCCCTTGAAAAGTTTAGCCTCTTACGGTGTTTAGAATGTTTGACGGTGAGATATTTGGTAAGCTGAGAGTGAGACATCGTGGTAACTGGTGCCCGCGGCGAGATCAGTCAGTTCATATTCAGTGGGGTGAATAACACCTCTGAATGTTTCGGAGCTCATATTTCATTCATGAGGTAATGGCCAAACCGGCTTCTTTGCGATAACTCGACCGTTGCTGAGTAAACTTCAGGGCCTCTGAGCATGATCGATCTCCATGTTAGGAGGTGAGAAATATCAGCGCTAACCAGCAGAAATGCTGGTAGCACGGGAAGCACGGCTAGGTAGCACTACCAGCCTTCGATCACTCGGCGATCACGTGATAGTCACCTGATCGGCTCGCCCCCCGCTCGTCCCTCACCAGTCACCACTGCTGAGGGCTGAGCAGGTACGGGATTCCCGTCCCTCCGGCGCCCGGTGGGCCGCCAGGCCGGTCAGTGCCACCGCTGTACCTTATTCAGGACCGCGGTGGCCGGTGTTTTTCTGCGGTAGTACCCCCGGGCGGGCTGTAATGATTGCCCTCCGCCGCCAGTGCAGTCGGTACCGGCACGGATGACCGTAACCGGGAGCAGGGTGAGAGCTCAGTGACCTGACTTTGTTCTCCAGGTGCGCAATGCCATCTCGCTGCTTCTATGCAATTTTACATAACTGGATAACCTGTCGACCAATGACCCCTTGTACCTCAACAGCATTCTCGGATATCTCAGAATGCGACGACTGCCTCTTCCTTCTGACAAACGTCGTTCGGTCGATTGCCTCACAGACGCCTTATGCCGCCTTATGTCGACATTTGGCCGAATTCCGATAGTCTATTAGTGAGGCTCGCTCGGCCCCCCGGGGACAATTAAAACATCGGCTGTTGAACTAACAATTGTGGGCGAGTTTACGCAACGACCGAAAGCCGACTGTGGGACCGTTTTCTGCGTACTTGTGCTAAAAATTAGGATAATTGCCAGAGTAAAAAGCAACAGCACGCAAAACAAGCTAGCTGTAATAGGTGTTCGGTTCGCAGCTGGACCTTGAGTTTAGGATAGCCGTACGAACCTCAAGGTGCCATTCATTGTTGCGCGTCCACGTTGTGCGGTCCGCAAACAAAATGTCGTGCGATTGGCACTGATCGGACGCGTTAAGCCGTCGGATTAGCGCCCCGGTGACATGCTGTCATGCCTTATCAGGGAAACATGGGCAGACTGTCCAATGTTCGTGCGGTCTCCACGTGTAGACTGCAGTCTCGGCTTGGTAGGATCTCATTCAAGGCTCGGCTTCTGCTCCCCTCGTACATACGAATCAATGCTGACTAGTGTTATTTAATCGCAATACATTCCTCTGGGGCTCATTTTATCCGTCAGACACAGGAATTCAACATCACTCGCCTCACTCGTGTAGAGGTGTGTGGGTACCGTAGCCTTGACCGACGCCCATTTGGTGACACCCACCGATCGGGGGGGGGGGGAGGGGGGGCTGTCACCACACAACACGTGTGTTAACTCTGTTCTGGTGTCGAAATACCAGCGGCGGTCACACAGTGCCAATGTCAAACTCGGCATATAGACACGGTGACAGCGATTCACTCTGCATGTGTAACTTATCTCGCCCGTCCCCGTGTTCACGATACGAAATGCCTACTTACCAATAGTCGACGAATTTTCACGGGGCACTTTAGTGTTACGTTCGTTGTCGCGCTGCTAGCTGGCTCCGTGTATGCTGAACCCCTACCCCTCCCTTCCCGTCTCCACAGCATCACATCGACTACGTGATCCACTTCGCGGCCATCAAGGCCGTCGGCGAGTCTATGCAGTTCCCGCTCAAGTACTACAAGAACAACGTCATCGGCACCATCAACCTGGTCGAAGTAAGTTATCAATGACGGAAGCAAGGCATTCTGGACTCAGCCAAACACTTCCAACACTTCAGTCAAACTTAAGCTTCGTAGATCTACTAAAATCGCTCGATTTGAAATGACTCAAATTCTCTTTCTGCGACCTTTTCACCGTTCCCTGTCGTAGCTTATGTTCGAGTTCCCATGTGGCCCAGTCCGGAACCCTGAGGCCTGTTGTTCCCATACGACCTCGGCCAAACACCTGTGCCGTTCTCGCGGTATGTCGCGGCGCGATGGTCCAAAAATGAGAATCATTCACAGCTGGGACCGCTCTTTTGTCGTTTACTTACCGCTTTCGATGTAATTCGTGCCTACATATCTGGTGTGACTTAAGGCGCTTCCGTATTGATTCTTACCGATAGATGTCAACCATTGACGAAGCACATCCGCCGAGTGTATCTGGATAACATTGCTTATTCCTGTTATTGAAAGTGACGTTAATTTTCACGATTCTACTCCAATGCGCACCAGCATGAAATGTCTGGAAGCAAAATGTTCTTTTAAGGTTCTGGGTATCTCATCACTTCCTTTAAACCCTCTGCGCTGCCCCTCACTCCAGCCGTTCTAACCCCCTTCTCCTCCACAGGTGATGAAGGAGCACAACGTGTACCAGATGGTGTTCTCCTCGTCGTGTTGTGTGTACGGAGACCCGGAGCACCTCCCCATTACCGAGGATCACCCGACCGGCAACGTGACCAACGTGTACGGCCGCACCAAGTACCTCATCGAGGAGATGCTCAAGGACCTCACACACGCCGAGCCGGTGAGGGGACGGGAGGGATGCTGGGGACGGGGGATGGAGAGAGGTACCGGAGGAAAGGAGGGGAGTGATGCGTGTTTGAAAATGACTGGTTGACTACAAAAGGACGCGCAACGAGAGGTGTTTGGGAGTGCTACTAAATGTAAGAAGAACATGGCTGACAAGGGACAATAGGGGACACTAAGGGTGGGGACCACTACTCACTAGAAGGGTATGCTGATTTACTGAGACACTGACGCAAAAGTCTGGTCTGGCTCCCCTGGTTGTTAGTGCCATGGTTGTGGATGTGGTAGGGAAGTTCTACGAGTCATTTGGTGGTTGTTTGGACATCCGTCGTGACTTGATGCGCCGCAGCTTTGTACCGGAAGTGTGAGCTTCCTGCCCATTTCAGCGATTACCAGCTCTGGCCGGTCCAATCTGTATAGCCGGTCCGGGCGGGACAGACTTCCGCTGCAGCTGTTGGGTCCGTGTCACGGTCTCACAGTCTCTGAGATTGTGGTGGCCTTGTATCTCAGTTCCGCTTATTTACATCTGACGCGCATGAGTCTAGTGTGTCATATTTTGCTATAGTTTCGTGAAATATGTGACTGACTGCGTACTGCGTAATGCGTCTCATGAGTTTTTGAGGTCCCCCAACACTGATTTCGAGGTCACCCGACTCACCCCACACTCTTTGTTTGAAACTGCATTGGGACTTTTTTCATCGCGATTCCAAAATGATTTCGTGAGTGCAGACTGCACGCCATGTGTAACACGATTTCCAACTACCGGCACAAGCCAGTGGCCGTTAGCCTATCGTGAAGAATCTTGCGTTACCCCTCCCCTGCTCATCTAACACCCACCCCTTGTGTTTCCCTCGCAGAGGTGGAACATTATCTCTCTGCGGTACTTCAACCCGGTGGGCGCCCACCCGTCCGGCCGGATCGGCGAGGACCCCACCAAGAACTTCAGCAACCTGATGCCGTACATTGCCCAGGTGGCGCTCGGAAACAAGCCGCACGTGGAGGTGTTTGGCGGGGACTACAACACGCCGGACGGCACAGGTGCGAGGGAATAACTCGAAACGCTCCGTTTGAAGACAACGATAACAATTCAGTCATCACGGTATTGCTGCAAACAGACCTATCACTAGGGGATAACCGATAACTCGACCTATCTCGACGGAGTAGTTTCAACGCCAAATTTGTTTGCCTTATTGGCCAAGAGATGCTTCTCTTTTGGACGAGTCTTCTCTCGCTCAGGCGTCCGAGACTGCGAGTCTTCTCTCGCTCAGGTGTCCGAGGCTGCGCGTGTCCTCTCATTTGGACCGGCCTCCTCTCACAGCCCTCACCTCCGCGCTCTATCACCTCAGGTGTCCGAGACTACATCCACATCATGGACCTGGCGTCGGGTCACGTGGCCGCGCTTAGCCGTCTCAGCCAGGAGCACTTCCGGTACAAGGTGAGGCGACAGGACGCGACAGTCGCGTGACTAGGTGACCTGAGACAGTGACGTTAGGCTGTGACGTAACATTAGATGTCACTCGTGGCCTGTGACTTGTGACCTGACCAGTGACCTGTGAGTGACAGTGACTTCGTGTGGCCGTGACCAATAACTGTGACGGTGGTGACCCGTGACCAAACTGTGGCGGTGTGTCGACTCTGTGACGTTTGCATGATGGTAGGTGACGGACGGTATGCCTGGAGATGGAATGAACTTGCCTGACTTCAGACATGACGTCTTAGTTTATTTTATTCCCTCCTCGCTTTTACTGACTGACTCTTTTAGTTACGTCTTTCCCTTGCTTCATTTTTCGATCTGTCTTTTTTTTCTACTGGTGACTGAGACTTTGCGTACGACTTATTTTCTCTGACTTCTTGTGTTGGTTGACTTATTTCGTCTCGACTTTTTTCGTGACTAGACTGACACATTGAGTGCCTTTTTGAGTTCTTTGTCTCGTTTTGTAGTGATGCATTCAAAACGGATTGATTGGATTTGCTTATTTTAATTTAATGCATCATGAAAAAACATAAGTATTGATTTGCGTGAGTAAATTTGATCCTTTTTTAACGGTAATGGTATATAGCGTTTATAAACGTTGTTTTGAACATGCCTTGGTGTGATGAGTCACCTACCGTCATATTCCATTTTCCTACAACAAAACATCTTCCCTCGCTTTTACGAGCATTCTGGCAACTTTCCTGTTCTATCTGAATGGCTGTCGATGCTTCTCTTTCTCCGCTGCTCCGGTGAAGGTAGTTGTTGTCCTTAGTTGTACTGTTATAGTGTCTGATGACCCAAACAACTCCAAAGACAGGCGCTCGGGGGTTCTGGCACTAACCGTTTACCGGTGTTGGTTTTAGTTCTCATGTACAGCGATAGTTTCGCTGCTGTCTTTGTATCACAATGTGGGTGATGGTGTGAGGTTTTAGTTGAGCTCTGTAAAGGCCCTGAGGTCGGGTTTTTGGTGGTTGCTGCATGTCATATGTATCATAATTCGTGAACCGTTGTTCAGTTGTTCAAATGGGGACAGAACTTAATCTGTTTTATGTTTATTTAATATGTGTCGGATACTTTTAAAAGAATATTCGTTATGTAACTAATTCAATTTTATCAAAGTCTTCTCGGAGGATTATCAATTAGCTGATCTGCTTCGTAGTTTATCGATTGAATGTTAGCAGAACTTCGAATGGTTATATCGGACTGTCATATGTAAATCAACGCTCAAACTGAATTGCTGGTTAGAATAATTCGGCTAGCTCGCCATATAAGCCAACTTTGTACGATACGGGTGGTGATGTGTCCGCCTTGTCCCGCTGCGGTTCGCTGCCCGGCGGCCGAGGTCCTTTCCCCGGCCCTGGTTGCCGGCGCCGCCGCCTGAGCCGCGTTGGCACCCGCCTGACGCCTCTGTCGGCAGCCGCTTAACCTGGGCCTGGGCAGAGGGCTCAGCGTCCTAGAGCTGCTCGCGCACTGGGAGCGGGTGACGGGCACGCGCGTGCCCCACCGGATGGCGCCGCGGCGCTATGGTGACGTGCCGACGCTCGTGTGTGACGGCTCCCGCGGCCAGCGCGAGCTCAGCTGGACGCCCCGCTACGACATCGACGACATGTGTGAGTAGGGGGAGGTCAGAGCGGGCAGGGCCGCCTCCGCCGCCTGTGGGTGTCGACCGTCTGGTGGTAGATGCATGACGCTCTCGGGTTCTGGCTTTCCCTTGCTCCGCATCTGGATTTGGTTCTGGCTTCTGGCTACTTCCAACCTCGCTTGGGCTCTTCGTCGTCTAACCGAATTATTTCTGCAGCCTTGCTCTACCAATCCTCCCCTCCAAACCACCTCACCAGGCCGTCACCTTTTCACTTCACCGCCTCCTCACCTGCTGCTACCTTCCACCCCTCACACCCGCACCTCACGCCTGCTTCCGCCCCCTGGTCCCTTTCCTCTCCCTCCACTCCTTCGTAACGCTCCACACCATGTTACAGACGTACAACCTTGGCACGGGCGAGGGTGTTTCCGTCAAACAGCTGGCGGCCATGTTTGAGCGCGTCACCGGCCGGCCGGTGCCGTGTGCCATCCGACCGCGCCGCGCCGGAGACATTGTCAGTATGTTTGCCAACGCCACTCTGGCCAGAGAGGAGCTCGGCTGGACGGCCAAACGCACTCTGGAGGATATGTGTGAGTAGTGGTGGGGTGGGGCAGGGAGGTGAAAGTTGGAGACGAAAAGACGAATGTTTGGTTTTGTTGCGAAGAGTATCTGGTGGGAAGAACGGGAGAAGGGCGGCATGTAACATCTTACAGCTTTGTGAAGCCAGAAGCTAGCTTACGGAAAGCTGTTGGTGAGTTTTAAGATGTGTGGGCTTCGGTGGCGGGATCAAGGTTTAGGGCAGAGATTGGAAGCCGGATAGGATCACTGAGGCGACTAGTTAGTGGCGCTGAATAGCGGTCTTCGATTATGTCGATGTTTATGACCACTCCAATGGGACGGATGCAGCGGACAATAAATGCAGCAGCTGCCGAGTGCTGACTTAGGTCGACCAATGTGAGACATGAGTGAACCAGTGTCCAGCTCCAGATGCCAGCCCTCAACTCTCTAAATAATTGGCCCAAGTTCATTGATGGCAGGAAATGTCTGTCAGTGACACTAGGATAAGGGTTTCCGTATCTGTACACCAGATATATCCACACCTTCAGTCAGATTGTTGCGGGATGACTCACGAGCAGCCTAGGATGACTATTCACTATTCAGGGCATGTGTAGCGTCACGAATCGTCAGTGTCGTGCCTTCTTGTGGTTGATGCGTCGCGTTTGTGGGTCCTTGGGTTATCATGCGCACATGGACTTATAATATGGCAAGATAGCTCATGCATTATCTTTCTGTGTGCGGCATCGTGCGAAACAATTATTACGGAGCGAGCGAAGCGAGCGTAGTCTTTCCTTATGCGTGGTTCACACCGGATCCGTAATGACGCCGTAACCGTTACGGACGTAATGAGCTAGAGATTTCTCAAGATTCCCCAAGCATTGTGACTTTTGTAGACGAAGTTGAAATGTGGCAACCAGTCGCCGTAAACTGGCAGCGTCCACCGTACTCGTTACGGAACGTAACAGAAGTTGGGAAAATTGAACTTTTCGGCTCGACCGGCCGCCGTAATGACTTTTATCGACATGTATCTCCAAAACGGTTTGACTGTTTGATGAGCGGTCTTCTTTGGGGAGGGGCTGCATCCTTTCTACCCTGAACTGTGCTATTGATATCACTCATTAGTGCCTGTTACAGCACGTGTCACGTGCGACGAGAGAGGTTCCAAAAGAGCTCGTCATACCATAACTCGGGAACGGCTGAATGGAAACGGTTCAATATTTGTTTGTTGTTTTGGCTGGGTGCACACTACACATCCCGTGACCTTAGGACGATTTCGAATTGCCTCAGCGCGTGCGCACGTGCGCACCCCTTTTTAACATCTCGGGATTGGCTGTGCCAATCGCGCCCATATTTGGTATGCTGAATGACATCATGTTTATATGCAAATTGCACAGGTTGACAAAAGCATTGATCTGCACGTGCGCACGTGCGTGCCCCTTTTTCATATCTGGGGATCGGCTGGGCCGATCGCGTTCATATTTGGTGTGCTGAATGACACCATGTACATATGAAGATTGAACAGATCGACAAAGGCATTGGTCTGCACGTGCGCGCGTGCGTACCCCTTTTTGGCATCTTGGGATCGGCTGGGCCGATAGCGCTCATATTAAGTATGCTGAATGACACCAAGTTTATTTGCAGATTGCACAGGTCAGCAAAAGCATTGATCTGCACGTGCGCACGTGCGCACCCCTTTTTCATATCTGGGGATCGGCTGGGCCGAAAGTGCTTATATCAAGTATGCTGAATGATAACATGCTTATTGCTTATATGTAGAATTCACAAGTCGGCAAAGGTATTGATCGGCACGTGCGCACGTGCGCACCCCTTTTTCATATCTCGGGATCGGCTGGGCCGATAGCGCTCACATTGGGACTTTGGTATGCTGAATGACACCACGCATATAAAGTATGCAGATTGCAAAGGTCAGCGAGAGTATTGGTCGGCACATGCGCACGTGCCCACCCCTTCTCACATGTTGCGATTGATTGGGCTGGTCTGGGTAGCGGGTAGCGGTCTGCTCGTGTGCAAGTGCGCAGGGGTGGAGCTTCCTATTCACTTGGTGGGGCGCCTGCCCCACCAACTTGCCATTTTGCCCCACCAATAAGCGTTTTGCCCCACCAACTTAAGCCGATTTGCAGGACTTTACTGCTTAGCATACCTATGTTTTTCGCATTGAGGAGCTTTGAAATGTCTGTGTAATGCAAAATATTATCTCTGTAATGAAAAGAATTGATTCATTGTTGAATTTTATCTAACTTAACAATCGGACATTGTAGGTTTGACAACTTTTTGCCCCACCAACTTTCCTGGAAAAGCTCCACCCATGCAAGTGCGGACCTTCCTACTTGAAAAAAAATCGTATCAACTCGCCGACTGATTTTTAGGCATTATTTCATGTAGGTATGCCTTCAGTATGTCACAACCTACTTTGTATCTCTTGAGTGACGTACATGAAATTCATGTTCCGTAATTACATTTCACTCGTTTATTTAAAGATAAAATTTCCTTCGTAGGCCTAGCCTAGCCCTAATCATGTGGGTATGTTACAGGTCAAGTTCAAAGTCCACAAAATAAATTCCAATAGGTACATAGATTCTCGTGCCACGTCTTTTATGCAGTTCTGAGTCAACTTCGCTGCCCATATTGCCCCTGCTAGACTTGATGCTTGGACGGACACTGCACCGCCTCTTCGCAAGCCAATTGAGCAAACTGTACGATGCGTACGTTGATCTTGCCCATGGATAGCAGTGATTCACGAGTGTAGAAAATGAACTTCAGCGTTGACCAGCATGGGCATATTTTCTTGTTTATGCCAAAAAAGGATAAAAGATTCTCTATAGTATCATGCCCACAATTGTAGTTAATTAACAATGATATGCCTCCATACAATTATAAACCACTATGCAAAAGTGATAGGAATAAATTTAAAAAGAAGAGAGCAAAACCAATAAAAATTATGACGCACCGATATTAAGAAACAGCTCTTAGCTTTAGCCCATTTTTCGATTGTTTATAAGCAAAACAGTTTTGGCGCACTTGATTCGAAGGACGGCGCTCAACATGGCAATTCCCGGTGCACACCGAATCCGTAACGAATACGGCGTTACGTCGCCAAAAAATTGAACTACGCATGCGCGTTGCATTGTGCCCTCCACTTTCAAGATATTATTTAATCGCCGACGTATTCATTACGGCACGTAACGGTCATTACGGATCCGGTGTGAACCACGCATTAGATTAACGGAAATTTCTGAGTATGAGCGGCCGGCCGGCCGGCCGTGGTCACGCTTTTGCGAGGCTTATATCTCAGCAACCACTTGACCGATTTACACGCGGTAATTTTTGTAGGGTAGCTTCATTCCTTCTACCAAGTATTGGACTATTCCCGATGCATGTGGGTGACCCCTTATGCACGTGCCACGTGCAAAACGAAGAGGTGTCATTTTTGTAATTGTTGCAATATCTCGGTAACTACTTGGCCGATTGCGCTGAAAGTTGGCATGTAGGTAGGCACCCACTAGGCACTGCATATACATGTGCCAGAGTTGGGGTGCTGCTGCACGTGCGCACGTGCAGGGGTCGTTTCCAGATCTCGAGAACGGCTGGACCGATTGCGCTCAAATTTGGTACACGGTTAGGGACCGGTTAGTAGGGTGCCGTGCACAAGTCAGTTGGGACCCATTTTGCACGTGCGCACGTGCAGGGTGCCGCTTCCAGATCTCGAGAACGGCTGGGCCGATTGTGCCCAAATTTGGCACATCGCTAGAGACCAGTTAGTAGGGTGCCGTGCACAAGTCAGTTGGAGGTACCCCCTCGCAATTTCGCACGTGCAAGGCCCACCCTCTCGCTCGCTCCGTTAGTCGCCCCAAAAGGCGTTATACTGGTGTACTGTAGCAAGTAGCAACCGCACGTATTGCACTGCACGTCACGTTATGTTTGTGACTGTTCAATGTTATATCATATCAGCACGGCTGGGCTATGACATGACAATGGGTAGCGTATTGCCGATGACCGATTCGATGATGCTCGCTGGTCAACCATAACAGGTAGGTATTTATATGGCTTTTCAGGCTTCATGTCTCCGTATTGAGTAGAACGTGACCGTTTTGTGTCATTTATCGACTTCACGTGACGCCGCGTTCAACGTTCGAGCTCAGGTAGCAGCTGAGGTGATTGACCCCGCTCACCCCTCCCGCCGACACAGTGTAGCCCCTGCATGTACCGCCGGTCACCGCTAGGCGCGTTTACTTCCACCGGTCACCGCTAGATGCTGTGAACCGCTAGTTATAGTTTTTCTCATAGGTGTCGCTTTTACCAGTCTCTAAATTGCTAAAGCCTTTGATTAAGTTGTGCGCCCCCCTTTTTAACGTTCCGTTCGCTTAAACTGCTGTATTGTTTGGACAATTGTATTGGCAATGTGTATATTAAAAACCATATGTATTCGTTTATTACATTCGATGTTCTCGCCAACATGTGTGCAATACTAGATAACTAAGTTCGTATGTAAAACTATATATGTCTCGATTTTGTGGCGAAATACAAGAGATATCTGTATCTTACAGTGTTTCTACTGGCTACACCAGCCAGATTGGTGACCCCGCGTTCTACGCACCATGGGATCGCTATCCCCTCGTGTTCCCAGACACACCGACACTGGCCTGCACCCTGAGCTATCTCCTCCAGCTCTCTTTGTGTAGGAAGGAAGTGGCGGATGGTGTGTCTCCACGAGGATCCTTCTATTGTGCTGTGTGGAACTGGACAACGCCGACTACTACTGCTGCACTACGGACCAGCTACTTCATCGGCTCATCTTACCGAACGGCTACCTCTGCAGCTGCACCGCAGCACCTGCCGATCGCCGGATCGCCGTCGCCGCCACCGATCTTCCCGACCATTGCTCTCGGCAGCCATGGACCAGAAGACCCAGCCTGCCGGCGCCGGTGCAGCCGCCGGAGCCGGTGCAGCCGCCGGCGCCGGTGCAGCCGCCGCCGCCGCCTCGCATGCCGCTGCTGCTGCTGCTGCCGCTGCCGCCCAACCGGACTACCTCCGCGTGGCGACCGCGCCACGCAGCCACGTCGCGCCGCCGCGCTTCTTCGAGGAGGACCCCGTGATCTGGCTCGTCCAGCTCGACCTCTTCTTCTCTCAGGCAGCTGTGGACGATGAGCTCAGCCGCTTCCGGATCGCCGCTACTCTCCTTCCTGGCCACCTCCTGCGCGACTTCACTGACATCCTCCGCAACCCTCCTCCAGACCGACCTTACACCATCCTTTCCGACGCCATCCGTCAGCGGTTCGGCAAATCAGTCGAACAGCGTCTTCGCCGCCTGCTCTCTGGCCAACAACTCGGCGACAGACGTCCTTCCCAATTCCTTCGGCATCTCCTGGACCTTGCTGAAGCTGAAGGCTCACAAGATTCCCCGCTCATCCGCCAGATCTTCCTCAATGCACTTCCGCCTCGGACTCAGCCCTTCCTCCAGTGCCTGCCGCCTGGGACGGACCTTGCGACCATCGCTAGCACTGCCGACCGACTCCTGGAGCTTCCGCAGCAGTCGGACGTCGCTGCACCTACCTCAGGCCTTCTCGCCGCGGTATCGACTTCTGCGCCTGCTGCAGCCTCACCTGCTGCTCCTGCAGGACCCTTCCACCTCCAAGACCTGATGAGCCAGCTGCTGACTGGTATCACGGCCCTCACAACATCAGTCGCCACCCTGGTGGACGAGACGCGCCGCCGAGAGAGGTCTGCATCCCGTGCCCCCGGCCGCGCTCGCCACCGTCCACCACGCGACCTGTCTGCTGCTGCCCGGTCACCCAGCCCTGCAACCAACACGTCTACCGGCGCTGGTGCTTCCTTCTGCTGGTACCACCACAAGTTCGGTACCAACGCGCGCTCATGTCAGTCACCGTGCTCGTGGTCTGCAACCGCAACTCAGACCTCGGGAAACCAGCAGTAGGACAGGTGACACAGACGTCTGCACCTGCCCTGCTCAACCCTGACGTCCCTCCAGCCAGCGGCCTTCTGAGACTCAAGGACAACAACACTGGCATCACCTTCCTCATCGACACTGGAGCTGAGTACAGTGTTCTTCCAGCGACACCCACCGATCGTGCTCGCGGAACCAACGGACTGGATCTGCAAGCAGCCAACAACAGCAGCATCCAGACCTATGGTCAGCGCATGCTCACGCTTTCTCTCGGCCTCAGAAGAGATTTCAACTGGATCTTCATCATCGCGGACGTCTCTCATCCTCTCCTAGGAGCCGACTTCCTCTCCTCGTATGATCTCCTCGTCGACACCAAGAGAGGCCGTCTCATCGACCACCTAACTAGGTTGTCTTCACCTGCTTCCCACTCTTCAGTGCCATCCACCGGACTGACAGCCGTCGTCGGAACCGACAACCCAGCATTCCTTACCCTCCTTCGAGAATTCCCCAGCCTCACCCAGCCGTCACATCATCCGGAGCCACAGCACTCAGTCCGACATCACATCGAGACTACCGGCCCTCCGGTCTTCTGCCGCCCACGCCGTCTGGATCCAGCTCGACTCGCCACTGCCAAGGCAGAGTTCCAGCGCCTCCTCAGTCTCGGAGTCATCCGACCCAGCAGCAGTCGGTATGCATCACCGCTGCACATGGTGCCCAAGTCGTCTGGAGATTGGAGACCCTGTGGTGATTACCGTGCACTGAACCGCATCACAGTGCCTGACCGGTACCCACTACCACATCTTCACGACTTCACTGCCTGCCTCGCTGGGACATCGATCTACTCTCGGCTCGACCTCGTCAGGGCCTTCAACCAGATACCGATGGCCCCAGAAGACATCGCCAAGACAGCGATCACAACGCCCTTCGGCGCCTTCGAGTTCCTCCGTATGCCGTACGGTCTCCGGAACTGCGCTCAGACCTTCCAAAGGTTCATGGATCACATCCTCCGTGGCCTAGACTTCGCCTTCGTCTATGTGGACGACATCCTCATCGCCAGCAGCAGCATCTCGGAACACCTGTCACACCTCCGAGAGGTCTTCAGCCGTCTTTCCCGCAACGGTGTGCTCCTCAACCCATCGAAGTGCGCCTTCGGCATGGAAAGCATCTCCTACCTCGGCCACCAGATCTCCAGCGGGGGCATCACTCCTCTCGACGATCGAGTCAGCGCGATCAAGAACTTCGACCGTCCAGAGTCAAAGAAGAGCCTCAAGAAGTTCCTGGGGATGATCAACTTCTATCACCGCTTCACCCCACACGCTGCTGCTCTTCTGGCACCTCTCCACGGCCTGACTGCCGCAGACGACCGAGCTGCTTCAGTCACGTGGACCCCAGAGGCAGACGCCGCCTTCTCTGCAGCCAAAGCCGCCCTCGCTGACGTCACCCAGCTCGCTCATCCCGTCAAAGATGCAGCTCTGAGCCTCAGCACTGACGCCAGCAGCACGGCAGCCGGCGCCGTGCTCCACCAGCGAGTTGGTGGTTCTCTTCAGCCTCTCGCCTTCTTCTCGCGCAAGTTCACGCCCACCCAACGCCGCTACAGCACCTTTGGACGGGAATTGCTCGCCATGTACCTCGCCGTGCGACATTTCCTGCCCTATCTGGAAGGACGCGACTTCGAGATCCTCACGGACCACAAGCCGCTCGTCTTTGCTCTCAAGGCCAACGGCAACGCCAACCATTCTCTCCGTGAACAACGTCACATGGACCTGATTCTGCAGCACACCAGCAAGATCGGACATGTTCCTGGACACCTCAACCCGGTAGCTGACGCCATCTCACGGATCAGCTCAGTGTCTGCGCCAGCTTCTGCCGCAGCTACACCTTCACCCGGCCTTCTGAGCTTGGCCGACATCGCCCTACACCAAGCCAACGATCCTGACCTGCCGAAGCTGCAACAATCCTCATCTCTGATCATCCGTGACTTCCCAGTCCCTGATCATCCGCATCTACGTCTCTGGTGCGACACCTCAACGGCCACACCTAGACCTGTAGTCCCAGCCAGACTCCGCCCTTCCATCATCAAGAGCTTCCACGACTTGTCTCATCCTGGCATCAACGCTACGCGTCATCTCATCTCATCGAGGTTCATCTGGCCCCACATCAACGCGGACATCCGTGCCTTCGTCCGGAGCTGTCAGCACTGTCAGCGTGCCAAGATCCAGCGCCACACGAAGCCACCCATGGGTAGCTTCCAGCCACCTGACTCTCGCTTCCTGCACATCCACATCGACCTTGTCGGACCACTTCCTCCGTCCCATGGCAACTCCTATCTCCTGACTGTCGTCGACCGCTTCACCCGATGGCCCGAGGCAATTCCTCTGCCCACCATGGACGCCGTCACGGTGGCTCGGCATCTCGTCAGCGGCTGGATCGCCCGCTTCGGAGTACCCGAACTCATCACCACCGACAGAGGATCCCAGTTCGAGTCCCGCCTCTGGACAGAAGTCTCCAAGCTTCTCGGCACCTCTCGGATCCGGACCTGTGCCTACCACCCAGAAGCAAACGGGATGGTAGAGCGCTTCCACCGCCAACTGAAGTCAGCTCTGCGGACCGATGACGACGCCGTCTCCTGGTCGGAACGACTTCCTCTGGTGCTACTCGGAGTGCGCACGACCCTCAAGGAGGATCTCGGATGCACCGCTGCAGACCTAGTCTATGGTTGCAGTCTCCGACTTCCTGGTGACTTCCTCTCCCCCATGTCGTCGGACACTTCTTCTGATCCGGCTTCCCTAGCCTCTCGTCTCCGTGCCGCCATGTCGGAGCTCCGTCCAACTCCTCCTCGTCCTGGCTCCCGCCAAATCTTCATCTCTCAAGACATGCAAACCTACTCCCACGTCTTCATCCGACGCGATTCGCATCGCTCTCCTTTCCAATACGTCTATGACGGTCCTTATCGTGTCCTTTCCCGCGACCAGCACACCGTCACCATCGACCGTCTCGGGCGACGCGACACCGTCACCCTGGCTCGGTGTAAACCGGCCTTCACGGACAACATGCCTGCCGCAACGCCGCCTGCAGCACCGGACGTCCTGGTGAACGACACGCCTACTACAGCGACAGACAGCTCGGTGGACCGCCCGCCTGCTGCATCGCCTGCACCCAGCCGCTCAGGTGCCCCCGGCGGCTCTCGCCCGGCTCGCCGCGTGCCGCCGGACCCGCCGCTTGCTTCGCCACCCCCTCTCCGCCGTTCGTCGCGTACTCGCCGCCAAACTTCTTTTTATGGTGTTTAACTAGGGCGGGGGAGTGATGTAGCCCCTGCATGTACCGCCGGTCACCGCTAGGCGCGTTTACTTCCACCGGTCACCGCTAGATGCTGTGAACCGCTAGTTATAGTTTTTCTCATAGGTGTCGCTTTTACCAGTCTCTAAATTGCTAAAGCCTTTGATTAAGTTGTGCGCCCCCCTTTTTAACGTTCCGTTCGCTTAAACTGCTGTATTGTTTGGACAATTGTATTGGCAATGTGTATATTAAAAACCATATGTATTCGTTTATTACATTCGATGTTCTCGCCAACATGTGTGCAATACTAGATAACTAAGTTCGTATGTAAAACTATATATGTCTCGATTTTGTGGCGAAATACAAGAGATATCTGTATCTTACAGTGTTTCTACTGGCTACACCAGCCAGAACAGCTCGTTCCCTTTACCTGTTACCCGACTCCCTGCACCCTCCCTGACGCCCCCTCCCCCTCCCCCAGGCCGTGACATGTGGCGGTGGCAGACCCAGAACCCGCGCGGCTACCAGGACGACTGTGACTCCCCGGCCACAAACGGAGCGCTGCCCGCCTCCAAACTGGCCAACGGCGCCGGCCTGACCAACGGAGCCACCAACGGAGCCACCAACGGAGTATCCACCGCCAACGGAGTGTCCAACGGAGCAAACGGCCACTGAGGAGCGAAACGGCGCAGCTCGAAAAGGGTGGTTTATCATATAAGTCCCTACCCAAAGCTGGCGATGCTCGCACTGATTCTCGGTCCGAGTTGGCGGTCTCGGTTGGCAATTTTCGCTCCGAGTTTGCAGTGTTCCGATGCTGTTTTCGAGCCGAAGTTACGGGCGAGGGAGGATATCTCGCACCCATGTGTGTAGCAGTATTGTGGACCACAGAATGGAGCGAGGTGTCGACTGTAGGTCGTCCCTGGTAGTTTGTTGTCTTCCAAGATCGGCTCGGCGGCAGCGCGCGCCTGGACCAACATTACCCCAGATTGTGGGGATATAGATTAGTTTTGTTTGCTCGTTTGTCTTGAGTGGTTGTGATTTCTTGATTTTCGATATATTTTCATATCTGTTGATAGATATTTACATATTCATATATTTAATCAGCTGCCGTTGTAATTTATTTATTTCAATGTCGATATTCTTTGATCTACCCCCTTTTGTTAAAAAGCAAACATCATTGCATATCAGTTTTGATGCACCACACCGTATTGATCATTGAGAAAATGTTTAATAAATTTCACGCTGATTGATAGAGTCCTTTCGGCAGTGGTCTTTCAACACCGATCCGGTTTCGTATTTGGATTGAGATGACGCGTCTCGACCCATTTAGCTCCGGCTGCTGGTCAGTCCCGTTAGGATTCTGTTAGAGCCGCCGATAGCCTGCGATCGCGGGACTATGCCTGATGTCGAGATATCAGCCAGATACCTGCTGTGATTTGAAAACCAGTTTTACGCCGTGGCGAGGCCGGCACGGTTAGCTGCAGACCGGGTGAGGCGGCGGACTCGAGGAACCGTGGAGGTTCATTTCCCGTCAGTCAGTGACGACTCCCGCAAACGTATTCACGCTCCCCAGGCCGCAGCGACTCGAACTCAAGGTTCTGAATTTTCATTTCTCCAAATCTGATGTTCTACCAATTGAGCTACCAGCTAATGCTGTCCTGTGGTCGGCCAACGGGGCACAGGTGTTGTTTCATGAATCAATGAATGGCTAGTCTAACAGTCTAGTCTTCTCTCGACGTTCGTGCAATATCATTCCGTCGAGCATCAATTTTTCTGCGTCACAATTCACAAACACAGTCTCCTCCAAAGTCAATGTATGTTGCTATGTACAAACATGTAATTTACAAAACCGGCGCGTCTGCCGGCACCGTTCGGCAGGATATGGTTCTCGAGGGAGGGGGACACTGGGCCGGGCCGGTCCCACCCCCAGCGTAGGAGGCGTACCGACCGCGGCCACCACAACGGGCGGCCGCCGACAGTGCCATCTAACGCCGCCGGCTGCAAACTCATCAAACACTGAGGACGCACCGAGAACATAAAATACACAATGGGATGACGGGTCGTCGCGATGGCGCCACTTTTGCCGCTTGTTCGAACACTGTCCCGCGCGCACACACACATACACACACACCGTTAATCTCTCGTTGCTATGAGGGGACTCGCGGTGGCGCGCCGACGGCCTCCATTGCGCGAATGTGCACGCCGCGTTGTGCGCCTGCCAGGCCGTATCACATATCAACATATGGCTGAGAGTCTCACCAGGAATGTGGCTCCAGGCTCACAGAAAAACAGCGACAGATCATACAAAATCGACAACAGAAGTGCAGCTTCTACCACATTCCGCATAAAACATAATACATTTATTGTCATTAACGCTTAAGAGCGCCAGATCTGATCAAATGCTATAAAAGGAATTGCACGTTTTCTGTAGTGTCGTAGGTATAAATCGAATAAAGCAGCGGCATGAAACGGAGACTGGACGCCGTTAACTTTAAATAAAATACCGAGTAGCGTTCGCAGCGCCGCTCAATCCTCTCCGTCCGCCTGCGGGCCGCAGTTTCCCGTGTCCTGCTGTGCTGAGTCTGTTCCGTCGGGAGTCGGGGCGGCCCCCGCCTGCCTCTATTGCTGGTGGGCCGGCCGCTCGCGCTCCTGATATGTGGGACCGCTGTCCCGACGGCTGCGGCGGCGGCGCCACATATGTACACACCGCGTCACCGACGCCTCTCTCGCGCGCCGGCACTGTCTCCGCGCAGCACTTTTGTCACCGGCGCGGCGCGATCGTCCCACTGTGCGCGGCTGGTCTCCGCCGGTGAACGGACCTCCTCGGTCGGCCGACCGGGGCCTCTAGGTGGCGCCCTAGGCCACGTAGTGGTCGAACGAGTTGAGGTACTCGAGCGCCGCGCGGTACACGAACTGGTACTGGTCCTGCGAGAGGGTAACGGCGGGTCAGAGGTACATTAAGGTACGGCACCAAGAGAGCGGCGGGAACAGCGGCTCAGAGGGTGCCGTCCAAGGAACAGACAACGGGCAAGCCACACACTATTCAATCACGAATCGATAAAAGTATGTACAATGCAGAGGTAAATTAGTGCACAAGCAGGCTGCTTGTTTATGAAAAGCATGCAGAAATGAGTAAACAAAGCAGGCTATAACATGCCAAATATCGCATGAACAACACACAGCTCCACGTCTCATGCTCCACTCCAGTTAACTAAGTTACTAGTCGCGAATCGACCCATGCGTATACCACGGGTGCCACCCGGGGCCGGCGCCCTGTCGTCGTACTCCCTCCCGACTCAGTCGGCGGTTTCTCTCGCTCTTACCCCACCGCATCAGTAAAGTAATCCTGACCACCACCAGCTGTCGTCCCTCGGACCGGTCACCGGCCACCGCGCTCCACCAGTCCGTTAGTGCGGCGGGTGTCCTCCATGCTACGGCGTGTGGTGAGAGGAGAGGCCCGTCCCCATCCCTTCCGACCGGCGGATGGCGTACCTACGCTCTCACTCGAGCCCAGCCGCTACTCCTCGATGATGAAATCAAACGACTGCAAGAATCTAATGGCCGCTTCATAGCAGATCTGGTACTCTTCCTGAGGGCAGAGTGGAGAGAGCGCGCGGCGCGGCGCCAACGTGACAGCCGCCGTCCCGAGAGAGAGGGTGGGAGCGGAGAGAGCGCCGCCGCAGAGCCGGGGACAGTCGCAGATAGAGGGAGGAGACAACGTTACTAGGAGCGATCACTGGCGTTTTTATCATAGCCGACTTGTGCATAACTATGTATGTTTTCTTCAACTGCCCCCAGCTCTGCCGCCACAGCCAGGGAGAGAGAGAGGGGGCGGGGTAGGGTGGGGTGGGCGCACAACACAACACACCAACCAAGTCAGGGAGAGCGGGCAGGGAGGGAGAGGGAGGGGGAGCCGCAAACACCGAGCCGACGGGCAGAGTGTCAAACAAAAGGTCACACGCGTGCACTAACAACTAGTCAAACAAAAACACTCGAACGAAGCAGCATGGCATCCGAAACACGGTGTGCCTTCAGACATCTACTAAAAGTCTGTCATACAGGGGTGCACTTCTACATAAAACATTCTCCAATCAAGGCAGCATGAGTCCATAGGTGTAGCAACGTATCTCTTTGGTGAAGGATACCTTTCACCAAAGTTTCAGATTGGTGAAGGATCCTTCACCAATCTTGGACAATGCAAGGGAGGGTCTTCACCTACCTATGCTTAGAACTACTGGATTCGACGGTTGATCAAATGTCTGTTTTTTAACCCGCGCCCGGCTGGGGGTCCTGGATTTCCACGCCCTGCTGGGGGGGGGGGGGTGTTTGAACACCCCCCCTTCTAACTCGGCTCCTGGGCCACGTAGCGATACGCAGAAGGCGGCGTTCGAAAGAGCGCCAAAAATAATGACGAAATCACTTCGGTCACTTTTTTGGTCAGGTCAAAGGTCAGGTCACCAGAGGTCATTGAGGGCAAAATTTCGCCGATTTCCAGGCCGAATGTCGACAATTTCCAAGAAACCAACGCATAGCTCAGGAACCAATAGAGCTACAGCGCCACGGAAAAGCGCATTCGATAGCCCTATTAACGCCCTTTCTGAGTAATTCTCTCAGATTTGGCCTAATGTCAACGGTTTTGCCTGCAGGGGGCAAAAACTGCAAAAATAGCCGATTTTTTTCGGAAAGTTTTTCTGCAATTACTTTTGACCCAAGCCTTGTACGAGCTTACTTTTACCGGCATCGAGTTCCTCTTGTCAAGACGCATCGAATGAACTATAACTTGACCTTGAAAGGTCAACTTGAAAATTTGACCTCAGGTCAAGGTCATGACCTGACATTGTCATGTTGCATATTAGTGGATCTGTATCGTCGAGCTGAACATATATAAGGCGTTTTCATCGCTCTAGCATGCCTCTTTCAAAAGTTAGTCGCAAAAAACTGTTAGATACCATTCGTGACCTGAGATGACCTTAGGGGCATAAACAGGGGTCACGGGTGCCGTTTTCATGTTCATTGTGTCAAAGTTACTTGCAATTTAGTGTTCAAGAGTGTTTAGAATGACTTTTGTCCGAAAAAGACGGTTTTGAATTTTCTCCCATTGACTTATAATACCTAGAGAGGTCGCAAAATTGACCCGACCTTAGGTCACCGATATGAAAATTCCGAATTTTGTACATACTGTTGCACTTATCAATTGCTGAAAGCTTCAAAGCGATCCGTCACTTGGTGTAGCTATGGCATACATTGAAACATTTTATGATGTGTTTATGAAGTGAGGTCACTTGTAGCGACCTGGTGACCTGACCTTGAAGGACCCTGGTCTGAAATTTTCACAAAATGTATAAAATTGATAGATGATAAGGTGCCGCCGTTTTTCAGATATCCGCGAAAACCGCAGGGGGGGGGGGTGGGTGTTCAAAAACCTCCCCCCCTCCCAGCAGGGCGCGGGTTAACACACTTTGACCATTTGCCCCAGTAGTCAAAATTCCTTAGCCGAGGCCCTGATTTACATCTTGCTGTCATGGCAAGATGCACAATTCAGTTTTAGGCAGGCATTGAAAATTTGACGTTAATGGGATGATAAATAAGGGCGTAAGACATCTGCAAAAAACAAGGGGTTGGCGAAATTCGCCCCCCCCCCCCCCCCCCCCCCCGCTTGCACTGTGCGTGTTGGTTAGCACGGTCCTGTCCCTTTTCATATGTAAGGTTCAGGTGGCATCCTTCACCAATATTTTTGGCGCTCCTACACCCATGAGCATGACAGCACATGTTCGACAAGTTTAGCAATCAACTTAGCACCGGGAGCTTAAGTTTGGCATATGTAACCGGCTTAGGTAATAAAATTACAAAAAAAAAAATAGCGTTCCTTGGAGATGGCTGATTCGATACTGATAGCTGGGTGCCAACTATGCAAGTTCCCATGCATGACCTTGAACCGAACAACGGTGAACGTCTGTCAAAAAGCTCCTCATAACTGTACCTGACCACAATCCGGAAATCAGACGTAAAAACGTTTGAGAAACCTCAGCTGACTTTAACATTATCTCTCTAAGTCCCGCCCCGTCCCCGCCGCCGGTCCGGCCGGGCGGGTTAGTTGTGCCGGCGGCCGCCAGGGGCGCTGCGCACTGACCTCGGTCTGCACCATGGCTGGTCGCTGTGTGCGCAGTATCCGCACCGTGTTGAACATGTCCACCACGCCCTCGAACTGCATCCGCTCCAGGGCAATACTGAGCGCGATAAACGCGCCCGTCCGACCCACGCCGGCGCTGCGGGGGCACACAGACAGATGGGTCAGGTAGGGGCAGACACAGATTGGACGGGGTTAGATACGGGACATACTATGACGAAACGGTAGAGTTTGGTGCAAGACAGCTGAAATATACCGAACAAATTGCTGAATTTTCTATCAGATACCAACATAGCGCCATATGTAGTTATATCAAAAGAAATGCCCGGGATACCACACCCATCTAGAAGGGACAACAACACGACATATCCTGCTATCACGTGACTTCCACTGCTTGCCCACTCCCACATAGGTCTCCAAAACCCACCAACCACGTGACTGACCTGCAGTGGACGGTGATTGGTCCGTCCAGGCCGAACTGCGACTTTGTCTTGTGCACGTGACCGACAAAGTCGACGAAACTCTCGCCCGACGCCGGTACGCCCTGCAGAACCGGGGCAGGGTGCGGGTCAACAGACAGTCCATTGTTACACTTCGAGACAACTTCTTGATGTGCGACCTCCGACCACTGGGTTGGGACCGAAACTAGGAGTTGCCGGAATATAATTTACAACGGTTACTTAAGAGCAGAGTATACATCAGAAACCTGTCCGAGCCAGTCGGTGTACTGGAACTGTCCATATATGAATATGTGAATTGTGTACTGAAACTGTTCCTTGTGCTTCGCACCTGTTCGGGCCACTCGGTGTACTGGAACTGCCGCTGTATAGTGTACAGGGTGTCCCATAAGTTCGTTCTCACATTATATTTGCATGTGAAACAGAGTACATTGCGTTTTGATATATTTGTAACCCCTCAATGTGCTCCTCATTTAATAGGCAAACACATGAACACATGCTGCGGCATGCCAACCGGCATGTTTGGCTGCATAGCAGGCATAAAGTTAACCCAGACTGACTTGACATGCGCCGTGAGCTCCTCGAGGCTGGAACAGCGCTACACTTCGACGAGCCTAATTTTCAGCATAACCAACAAATTTTTATGAAATTTTGATCCGATGAGGTGCCTGGCATGTGGTCTTGCCACAAACGCCTGTCACAGTCTCCTTGCACCGCTTTTAAGCTTTGCTTGACCTGTGCACTGATGCACTGTTTTGCCTGAAGATGGGCCTACGACCTCTCGGATGCCATTTTCTCCTCTATAAATGTGTTCATACTCGCGGTTCGAGTTCAGCTTGAGGGTTAAAACTCCTCCTAGATATTCTTGGGAAAGTATTATGCTTCCCAAAGCTGTTTCTGGGACACCAATCGCAACCTGGTTAGCGTCTGGACGCCTATAACCCCACAATACCGTGACCTTGGCCTTTCGCATGGGAACATAACGGGACGAAACAGAGGCCTCCTCCTTCGCCCTTATGGGGTTGTTTTCGGGTTTGGACGGGTGTTTCGTCTCGAACGTGGACTAGTTAGTCCAGATGACCTGGTTGATGTCCTCAGCCCTTTAGTTTTTTTAGCCTCAGGCATAACGAAACTCATGTTTGGCCATTTTAAGACATTTTTGACTGTTTTGAGCCCTCCGGTAAGCAAAGCTTAAGTCACCTTGAGTTATGTACCCCGAAAGAACACTCTTAGACAGCTGGTAATCCATCCTGAAAAGTCTGCTTACCAACTTTCTAACCCTTTGACCTTTTTGATGGCCACTTTGGCGCCACACAGTTTTGGCCACATGGCTCACTCCTGAGAGCTGACAAAAAAAGAGGATAAACTTGCAATGATTGACTTCCGACAAATCATCGGTGTCACTTGCTGACTGTGCGTCCAGTTAGCGATGGACATTGTCTACAGACTGGTAGGCCTCAATCACCCTTAATCGTCGCGAATGGTCACGTGCTGACTAAATACCGAAACGTACCCGTATTGGAGACCTCTATGTTGCGGCGTTAGTCGTCTGTGTAGAAAACGGGCTCTCTAGCAAAAATTATTTTGTCTACAGAAATTAGTTACTGTGGAGCATATTTCTACCAGCCATGGCAACCATGTAAGCTCAGTAACGAACCAATTTCAGCGTGCCTTTAAGCAAGAGAGCCTAAAAACGTAAAATTTAGGTGAGAACGAACTTATGGGACACCCTGTATATCTCTCACCTGTTCGGGCCAGTCGGTGTACTGGAACTACCGCTGTATAGTGTATATCTCTCACCTGTTCGGGCCAGTCGGTGTACTGGAACTGCCGCTGTATAGTGTATATCTCTCACCTGTTCGGGCCAGTCGGTGTACTGGAACTGCCGCTGTATAGTGTATATCTCTCACCTGTTCGGGCCAGTCGGTGTACTGGAACTGCCGCTGTATAGTGTATACCTCTCACCTGTTCGGGCCACTCGGTGTACTGGAACTGCCGCTGTATAGTGTATATCTCTCACCTGTTCGGGCCAGTCGGTGTACTGGAACTGCCGCTGTATAGTGTATACCTCTCACCTGTTCGGGCCAGTCGGTGTACTGGAACTGCCGTACCGTACGCGGCGTGCCGTCCCGCGCGTCCGTCACATTAAACTCCCTCATGGTGCAGTTGCTCATGTTGAAGTCGCTGATAGGCTCCACCACGCAGTACTGGTACCTGTGAACACGAAACGTAAGTAGACGAAACAATTTAATACATTATTTGCCAAGACTAGAGCATAGCGTAGCGAATATTTTCGGTTCTCCAAGCCTTTCGTGAACTAACTGCACCACATGCCAACTTCCATCACAGGAATACAAATATCACCCTAAAGTCCAAGAATCAATACTCAATCGCACCAGCCAAAAACTGAGGTACTCAACCCATCATAGGCCCCACCACCCAGCGTCCCTCTCCCACAGACAGGAGGTGGTATCTCACCTGGCCGACTTGTCGCTGGGCCAGTACTGGTGGCACTTGTCGCGGCCCATCTCCTTCAGCTTGGTCAGCATCACGATGATGGTCGAGTTGTGCTCCCACAACATGCGCCAGAAGTCGTCGGTCGTCTCCGCCAACGGACCCTGGGTCGCTGCGGGGCGGACAGATGGACGGTTATACGACAGTCTCCAACGAAAACGCCGGTAATTACCAAGGTAAAGATGGTGAGCAGAGAGATTGCAAACAATACGAAGCAGAGTGGCGTGACATGACAAGAAAAGAAGTCAGAAAAGTCACGAAGAAGTATTGCATGTCAACTGAACGTCACCCAAGACTAACTAGACCTCTCATTCACCATAGTCAAGTCATCCATCACCAGCGAACAGTATTCGGTGCTCTCACTCGCCCGATCCTCCCACCTCCTTCAATTTCTCCACCCATCTCTCGTCACGTTCTCCCCGTAAACCACAACCTTGCCGCTCCACCTCCAAGTAAGTTCGACCCCACCTCTCCCCCCTCCCCTCTCACCGATGTAGGCGTTCCGGGTGCGGTAGCCGTCGATGAAGTTGGCGTTGATGTAGTCGCTGCACTCCTGGCCCCGCAGCGGCTGCAGGCACACCCGGGTCGACTCGAACGGCAGGATGTTGACGAAGCGGTTCTTGAACTTGTTGGCCGGCAGGTTGGCCGACACGAAGCGGAACGGCTGCGCCTTGATGTTGGCCAGCTTCTGCGGGGGCGAAGGAAAGTAACAAACGTCAGAAACGGCTCCGAATGTAGTAAGAATTCGACATATAAAATGATCGACAAGGGAGATTGAGCTGGAGCATTACGCACGGTCATGAGCCGAAACACTAAAACCATACTTCTCCCCTTCGTGACTTCTTCAAGAACCGAATCACAACCTCTCCTCGTAATCCCTGTGGCCTTAGCAATGACCTTCACCAATCAATCCAATCCTGACCTTGAACTCTAGCTTCCGGACTCTCGGACTGACCTTGAACTCGAGCTCCATGCCGGTGATGTTGTCTCCTGGTCCGGTGGGCTGCAGCAGCTGCGATATGTACGACTGCAGGTTCTTCGCCGGCACCTCCGTGTTTCCGGCCACCACCGACTCCAGCAGCGCGTCGTGGATGAAAATGTACTACAGGGAGAGACGAAACGGGATGGTTAGAAGGAAATCAAGCACAGATCGGTACTCGGATTAATTCTTTTCTAGCCCGTTCGTTTTAGCATGTAAGAGCACGCAAGACGAGAAATGACGTTTTTATGGGTTTCAAAGTTCGCATTCCTTGATATTTCTAGAAAAAAAAACTAAACAATTACATGATGTCTACCCGATTTAGCCATCATAATATCATATTAAGCTACCTGACTGCAGCTTTAGAGTAAAGGCTGAAACAGACTCGTTCCGCGTTGAGGAAATCGCATGCGAGAGCCTATTCAAATACATTGTAATTCTTCTCGCATCAATCGCTTGCGGAAGGTGCGTGCGATTGATGCGAGCGTGCTTCCATGTATTTGAATAGGCTCTCGCATGCGATTTCCTGACTGTGGAAAGAGTCTGTTTCAGGCTTAAGGCACCTGATCGCAACAATATGCTTTCATTTACTTCCCTTTCCTTCCCTAGCATCAGCCCCAAAAATCTTATCTGTCCACTCACCTGATCCTCGGTCTGGACCATGTAGTTTCGCTGGGCGCGCAGACAGGTCACGTGGCCGTACACGTCCACCGTGGCCTCGCAGCGGATCCGCTCCAGCATACTGTCGATGGCGATGAAGCAGCCGGTGCGGCCGACGCCGGCCGAGCAGTGGGTGACCATCGGACCGGCGTCGGACGGGTTGAGCGCCTTGACGCGCCGCAGGAACATGAGGAACGGGGTGGGGTGGTCGGGCACGCCGTGGTCCGGCCAGGCGGTGAACTGGAACTGACGCACCTCGCGGCGCTCCACAGAGTCCGACTGCCGGGGAGAGGGGAGGGGGGAATGGTCAGATCGAGTCTGTCAACAGAATGCTTCTGAGAAAGGGGAGAGGGGGGGGGGCAGTGGCTAAATGGTCCCACGTTGTATGTCAACTTCACATGTCCACTATTAACGTAATACGTTCCCTTCCTTTTCCACACAGCTGTTACTTTCTGTTATAAGCATTATACTCAACAACTAGAAAGCCCCCTTCTCCCCTCTCCCTTCTTTTACGTACCCTCTGCAGCTGGAAGGTGCGCACCACGTAGCTGGCCACCTCCTGAGTCTCCGTGTGTGTGACGATGATCGGTCCGTAGGTCTGGGTGCCCTTGGAAGGCCAGTACTGGTCGCACTTGATGCGCGCCCGCTCCTCCAGACGGGTCATCATCACGATGGTGTAGCTGCGCTGCTCCCACACCATGCGCCAGAAGTCGGCGAACGTCTCCGGTAGAGGACCCTGGCGGAGCGCAGGGAGGGGGCTATGTGATGATACATCACAGCAGGTGAGGTGGCTTCCACGCAGAGTATGAAACCCACTACAAATACTGTTCCTTTACGATGATGACGATGAATGCTGGTGTCGAGGCATGACCGCCAACAAGGTGACTTAGATTCAACACGCTCACGAGCTCATATCTGGAAATGACTGAACCATGACTGAACCATGACCAATTCACTTACATGAATAAGAAAAGGCGCAACATCAGAGCTCACCAAACCGCCGATCACTCTTACGTCCTTTTTTCATCACACGTCCTCGTCGAACTTCACCCCACACTCTCCCTTTCTCACCTGAGTGGCGATGTAGGCGTTGTGTTTTCGGTAGCCGTCGCAGAAGTTGGCGTTGATGTAGTCGCTGCCCGCCTGTCCCTCGATGGGCTGCAGCACCACCCGCGAGTGGTCGTACGCGATGACGTTGGCGTAGCGGTTCTTGGGCCGGTTGACGTCCATGTTGGAGTTCACCCAGGTGAACTGCTGACCCGTCTCGATCGACTGATGAAAGGGACGGGGAGGGAGAGGGGTTATTAGATGATCAGCGAGAGGTGGGTGTCTGGGGACTGTGACATGCGAATATTGTGAGGAAACTCGGAAAAAAGATGACTAGCAACTGTGGTTCACACGTATAGTCAGAAAACTTTGAAACATGAAATTCGGAAAATCTCATCACCCAATTTTAGCCACTCAGATCAAGCATACTAGCTACAATTAAAACCTACTAAACTCAACCCCACTTAATCATCTCTAACCCAACCACCACCGCCCTCACCTCATACTCCTGTGAGAACTTCTGGTTATCGTTGGCTTTCAGCGCATCCACGTGCTCTGCCAGCTGGGCGATGTGGACGGGCGGGTGCGAGATCATGCCGGGCGTCTGGAAGTTCTGCCGGCGGATCTCCACGGGGTCGGTCTGCGGCGGCTGGGTGGCCGGCGCCGCAGACATGTCACACATCAGAGGCTTCATCACCGTCGGCGGCTCCGGAGACTTCTGGAAGTCGCGGCGTCTGGGGAGGGATGGCGGTGTTAGAGCAGCGTGTAGAGGGACACCATGGCACAGGAACGTGAACAGACGACGAGATCTCAATAGGAGGAGCATGTGTTTGAGGATATTCACGTCCGATCCATATGTTGCGTCCAGAGTCGTGGAGCGGCTAACTGAGCGCGGAATGGGTGCGTGACGGTGCGCCGGGCGCCGCGGGGGGGCCGGAGCGGAGTCGGACGCTCACCTGGTGTCTGGGAAAGGATCGGGCGTGACAGGTGAGCCGCTCGGACGAACAGACGAGCGCCGGCCGCCGGCGGTGGCCGGCCGCGGTGGGGACTCGGTACTGGACGGCGGAGCGCGGCGTCCCACCCGCCCGCTGGGTCACCGACACGACCGGACGTCAGGTCTGGGTGGTTTATCGTGAGAGAGAATGGACGCGGGCAGGAGACAGGACAGCCGACACAAAACAGACGCAAGCCTTACAAAAATATTACACATCGCGTCCGTGCGCGTCCGACTGCGGTTCGCCTAGCCCCGGACTGGGACTGCCCGCCCCAGCAGCTCCCAACTACTACAGCCCACCCGCGCGCCATCAGCACTCACTTTTTCGCAGTGATCACCAGGAAGAGTATGAAGATGACGAAGAGCACGACGCCGGCCACCACGGGTCCGACCACCCAGACGAGGCTGGTCGGGCCGCGGTCGCCCTCTGTAGCCACCTCGACCGGGTCGCCCGGACTGCCGGGGATCGGCCGCTGCGGCAGCGCGCCCGGCGGCAGCCGCTTCATGTCCAGACTCAGAGGGCTAGAGTACGGACTGGACGTGAACAGTTCCTGTGGAGAGACGGGGAGAGGGTTGCACACTAATGAGTCACAGTTGAGTAGGGGATAATTAACCCAGTCTATAAGCCTAATCCAGCAACATCTCAGTTTCGAAGAAACATTCCACCATTCACTACGATAACTCATATCCAGTACAATGCACACCACACACTAAACAGCCGCCTCTTCAAAAGGACTCTCATCGCTTATCCCTTCCATCATCACTCACCCCACCCCACTCCCACTGCCCTAGCACCTACCCTTTCCGGCGTGTCGACCACGGCTCTGACGAAGATGCGGTACTTCTTGTCCTTTTCCAGCACCTTGTTCAGGAAGCCGTCGTACTCCTTTCCATCTCCCAGAGCGAATGTGTACGGAATGTCGCGCTGGTAGAACTTGGCCGCGATGTACGGACGGTAGTTGCGGGTCAGCTTGGTCCGCTTGGTCTGTACCATCTGAAGCGTAAAGGAAGAGGGTTAGCCGTCGCTCTCAGACAGAATTTAGCTTGGAGATACTCATAAGCTAATACAGAGGCTCTGATGTTTTAAAAAATATATAAAAAAATAACCGTGTTTCAGAATAAAAAGCGAATAACTCAGTGACTCATGCCATGACCAAAAGATTCGCAACAATAAAAAAGAATCAGTGTCAGCCTACCAGCAAATCTGAGCCTAACAAACCGATCTCCCTTCCTTCTGGACACACTATACACACGATTATGTCAATTCATTAATTCATCAATCAATCAATCAATCAATCACACCGGCGGCCACTGACGTTTTTGGTGCTGTACGACTCGGGGTGTCTGTAGGGGTTGACGGTGTCCTCTGGCACCACCACGATGTAGTAGTGAGAGATAGGTCCGTACTCCTCGGAGGCCCGCGGCAGGATGACCAGCACCTCGCGGCCGTTACGGACTCCGAGCGGGTCCGGCTTCACCATCGGCTGGGGAGCTGCGCGGCAGAGAGGGAGAGTTCAGTGGGCAGAGAGGGAGAGAGGGAGAGAGGGAGGGAGGGAGAGAGGGACTGACGTACTACAGCTTATAAGCAGGGTCGCTCTGCTTGATAGGTGATCATTAATCTTATATGGAAGTGACTAAAAGACTAAATCTTCATGACAAATTACTGAGAAAAAGACGCAAGAGCACATAATACACGGTTGAAACTGAGTACAATACCAATATTTCAACTAGCGAACGGCCATCCCAGTTCCCCCATCCCACTTCCAAGCCAGCCCCCTCCTCTCCCCTCACTCACCGGCCATATGGGTGGTGACCCTGATCTTTGCCGGCGCGCGGTACTCGCTGTCGTTGGGCACGGCCGTCACATTGACCGTGTACGTGGTAAACGGCTCCAGCGAGTCGATCACCAGGCCGCAGGCGTTCGTCGAGCTGCTGGTGTAGTCGCAGCGGCCGGCGTCCACCACCATGGTGCGCGCCTGGATCCGCTGCGACTGGGTGACGCCCTCGGCGTCCAGGAACTCCTTGACGGCGTCGTAGCGGACGCGGTAGCTGCGCGGGTTCAGCTGAACAGGAGGGCCCCAGCTGAGCGACATACCGTGCGTGTGCACGTTCTTGGCGCGCAGGTTCATCGGCACGTCGATGGGTTTGACGCGGACGCGGATCAGGTCGGAGAGGCGACCCAGGCCCTGTGGGTGGGAGCGGGGCGGTTCAGAGGTGGTGGGGGCGGGGCGGAATGGGAGTTACCTGCTCGAGGTCAGCAAACAACTTGAAGATTAAAGTGAGGATCAACATTGCGTTAGGTTTGCACCAGGATCGTCCAGTCACAACATCATTACCGCAAACCGTATTTCCCTCGTTTTCTACATAAATCGAGTACTACTGTTCGCCTTACGACCATGGAAACATCACCCACATTATCTCTCAGCCCTAAATAGCCATGTGTGTATTGGGGCGGAGTCGACAATGGGCGTCGGCGCTACCCCTTTCCTCGCCCTAGGACAGAGATAAAGCCGTCGGCACACTCACGGCCTTGCTCCTGGCGGCCACCATGACGGCGTACTGGGCGTTCTTGTCGAGGTTCTCCAGCTCTGCCGAGGTGGTGATGGGCACAGTCTTGAACGACCACGAGTCCAGATCCACGTCTGGCACCATGGCGTAAAATACCTGCACAGAGAGGACACCGGTCAGCAAGGGTAGACGGGTGTTATCGAGGTCAGCGCACATGGGGCACACGGCGCTGTGAATTGACTAATATGTTCAATGTTCGTTGCTCAAGTACTAACAATATTATATTGTCTGTTATACATTTTACTGAAGAAAAAAACAGTGATATTTACGAATAATTAAGCATCAATGACTTAACCCAGCTGACTGCAGACTGACTTATTACATAATATATGTCCGTCCACCAATCTGTTCACTTCCCCCTCTACTCTCTCCCTCTCCCCGTCTCTCACCTGATAGCCGACGATCTGCGTGGCCGTGTGCACCTGTTCCCACCAGACCTCGACGCTCGAGTAGCTGGTGGCCATAGCGCGCAGGTTGATGGGCGGCCGCACCAGGTCGGCGTCCGTTCTCACCACCACCGGGCTGCTCCACGGGCCGGAGCCCACCGACGTGTTGGCCAGCACGCGGAACTCGTACTCGGTGTTCTCCTCCAGTCTGGCAAACACCACCTGCGGGTGGACGGACGTGAGGGAAGGGGAGGCGAAGATGAGTGAGTTGTGAGTGAGAGTGGTGAGATGAAGCCGGGTACAGGGTTCACAGTGATTGAGAATGTGATGTGGTTGTGTAGTGGGGTGTGACTTAAAAACTTGATGACAGCAGATCTGCTGTTATCAGGTTCTTAAGTCACACCCCATCTATGTCTACATCTACAGACATCTATGTCTGTAGCCTAGTTGATAGTGGAATATACTATTACATAAAAAACATATCGCTAAAAAGAGGAGGTTTCCTGATCCTTGCAACAATGTCCAAAGTAAGCCAACATAACCGACATAGCCCCCCCCCCCATCCAATTAAGCCGCGGCGCTTACTCCCCCCCCCCGCCAGTTTCCGCGCCCACCTTGGTCTCGTTGGGGTGCAGCCGCTGCACGTGGTCCATGTTGCCCTTCTTGTGGAAGCGCACGCTGTAGCCGGTGATCTTGCCGTTGCGCTGGTCGGAGCGCGGCGGGTCCCAGGTGAAGGCAACCCGGTCAGTGGTCTGGAACCTGGAACAAAGAGACAGACACACAGGGTCACTCTGGGGTCACTGAGTCTCAACAAGACGTGTGGTTACGAGCGAGCGAGCGCAGCGAGCGAGGTGAGTCTTTTCAATATAACGGAAAAATCTCAGTATGAGCGGCCCGGCCCGGCCCGGCCCGGCCCGGCCCGGCCTGTAACGCTTTTGAGAGGCTTATATCTCAGCAACCGCTGGACCGATTGGCCTGCGGTCTTTTTTGTTGGGTAGCCCCATCCCTTCTACCCCGTAATTGACTACTTTTGATACATCTCAGTGACGGTCGTGGCACGTGCCACGTGAAAAGTCAAGGGTGTTCAAGCTGTTTTGCAAAAGTAGTGATTTTGAGAGGCTCATATCTCAGCAGCCGCTTGGGCGATTGACTTGCGGTAATTTTTGTAGGGTAGCAGCATCCCTTCTACCCAAAATAGGATACTCTCGATGCATGTGGGTCTCCCCAGTGCACGTGCAAAATACAACAATAAGAGGTGCCAAATTTGTTCCCATTTCAGTAACTCGGTAATTACTGGGGCGATTTCGCTGAAACTTGGCATACAGGTAGGCACCCACCAGGCAATGCATTCCCATGTGTTGCGGTTAGGGTGCTACTGCACGTGCGCACGTGCAGGGGGCGTTTCCAGATCTCGAGAACGGCTGGGCCGATTGCGCTCAAATTTGGTACACGGTTGGGGACCAGTTAGTAGGGTGCCGTGCAAAAGTCATTTTGAACCCCGTTTGCACGTGCGCACGTGCAGAATGCCGCTTCTAGATCTCAGGAACGGCTGGGCCGATTGCGTTCAAATTTGGCACACCGCTAGCGACCGGTTAGAAGGGTGCTTTGCGCAAGCCCGTTGGAAGCACCCTCTCGCCCTTCCGCACGTGCAGGGCTCACTATCTCGCTCGCTCGTTCTTCGCCCAAAAGGCGTTTTACTGGTAATAAGTAGAGTCTCCAGAAGACCAAATTGAACGAGCTACTAGCCCAACTGAATGCCTTCAATTGCCTCTCAAAACAAAGTAAAGGGTTAACCTTTTTGTGTTAATACTCCATGCTCCAGCATTATCGCTCAAAACGGATACATGATCACGATATGTGTTCCGTGACATTGTAACAATGTCACGCGCGTAAGCCATTACGCTCCCAAATCTAGCGACTTCGTCTAAATACGTTACAATTTATGGTACCGCACAAATCAAAGGACAAAAATACGGCCATACATTTGCGCAGCAGTGCCATAAATAGGTTCGATCGCCTCAGTAGATTTAGATCATTGTGTGACTGAGCCTATTCGAACGATGCTGGTGAGGCTAAAAATGTCCTACGGTAAATTGAACAATAGCACGACTTGACAGCATTGCTCAATGGATGACTAGTGCGTGTAAAAATAAAGCATTTATCTCAAAGCAGCGTGTATTGGATTATTGATTATGTTCTCCATCGCAAGAGCTAGATCAATGCCTTCAGAAGGCAAACGTATGTCGGATATACAGCAAAAAAGTTACAGGCAGCTATCGTTGAACGGGCAGTCAAACCGCTATATATTTAGACCATTGATCCCTGGAAAGCCGATAACACTGAATAACACATTTGCAATGGCTATTAAGACATGAACGCTTCTGGTTAAAGGAAATACCAGAATTAGGGAAATAACCTCAGCACTCTTGATTCATCAGCTTAAACCAATCACGGAAAAGTAACTGTACTTAATTGCATTTCAGTACGTAAATGCGATATTAAAAATAGTGATAACAATAAAAAAACACCAGAAGACAGCGAAGAACAGAGAGCAAGGAGAAAAAGAGCGTGAGAGAGAGAGAGAGAGAGAGAGAGAGAGAGAGAGAGAGAGAGAGAGAGAGAGAGAGAGAGAGAGAGAGAGAGAGAGAGAGGGGGGGGGACTTCTACTGGCATGCATCGGACCACGCCAGAACAGAGAAATGGCGATTATTTTCGTGCAGATCCGCACCAAACTTTTCCATTCTTTCCACACGGAGAAAATCCAAGAGATTCAAGTTCGCTCAGGCAGAATATGCCCTAATGCTGTTTCCACAGGGGCGAGATTAGGTACTTATTCCGCCTGAAAACAACGGGCGATGACGGGGCGACATAAATTCCCCGCGAATCCGCGGGCCATTAGGCCTTTCAGGTGACACCGTACCGGCCGGTCCCCGCCTTTATGCGTCTTCCGGCATCCCTTGGCGTTTACCTGACCTTTGCCTGAGTGAGTTCGGAGTGAGTTCTCACACGGGTGAGTTCCCAGCGCTGCTCACCTGAAGGAGACGTTGGAGGGCGGCCCGGACGGCGCCCCCTCGCTGGTCACGTACATCACTATCTCCTCCTGACCGTGACCCACGTCATTGGTGCCCGACACGCGGAACTCGTACTGCACGCCGCGCTCTGTGACGGGGGGGGAGGAGTGTCAGATGGTGGAGCGACGGGTTAGATGGGCAGCCAGACAGACTGAACGAATGCAGAAGTCAGTGGATAAAGACAGCGAGATAAGATGGGCTAAGCGAGAGCAAGAGCTCTTTTGCAGCACGCGATGGGCACTTTGGAATGCCCATTGTCACAGTACTACTGTTATCTGTGCCATTGTGTATTAGAGAAACCGTCCAGTCTGAACAGACATCTTATACACTTTTATACACTTTTTCACTGGTCAATCGATCACGACACAATTCGGCAGCCCATACGGAAACGCAGTGTAAACATGAGCAATAGACAAAAATAAGGGCATTAAGGGCCCCACCAATACCACCTCTCTTCTCCAATATTCCTATCTCAACAAATGCAGAGAGCCCGCCGGCTCGTCGCCGTCTCACCCAGGTCGCTGAGCCGCCGGTACTGGGTGGTGTTGTCGGCAATGTTGACCTCCTTGAGCGGCCCGGGACCGCCGACCCGGCCGTAGCGCAGCCGGTAGCCCAGCAGCGGGCCGTGGGTCTCGGTGGGCCGCGACCACTCCACGTCCAGCGTGACGCGCTCCTCCTCCTTGATCACTCTGGAAGCACGTCGGGAAAAGTGAGTAGCTTTATAACCCGTGGTGTTTGGATACAACGGATGTCAGATGTGACTTCGTTACGGTATAACAGCAGGATGCCCTACGGTCCTACGGCTATCAGGCGTGTCAAAGAACCGGACAGATGGTGATGATGGCTTTCTCTTTGAACGCCGAAAGACCACAAGCATTCCAGTCGAACGGGGAAAAGTGCGACACCTTTCCATTTTTCCATACGCAAACGAGACGGCCCTACTCACTTGATGATGACCTTGGGCCGGTTGGGCACTCCACCCTGCGTGGTGACCCGGGCGGCGTCACTGCGCGAGCCGTCTCCCTTCCGGGTCAGGGCAGAGACCTGGCCGACGGAGCACAGCGGTTAGGAGAATACGCAGGTAGAACAGAAACACTCAGTGGTAAGCCTAGCCAGCAGGCACTAGGCAGCCAGTCTAACGAGCGGAAAAAAAATCCATAGCATCATAGCTCAAGACATAACTCAAATTAGTCTCACCCTTCGACCTCTCTCCTTCCCCCTCCCAGCCATCCCTACTGACTCTTCCACTGACCTCTCCCCTCACACTGCTGTGACCCCGTTCTGACCCACTGTGCCCCCGTACTGACCCTGAACAGGTAGGCGGTGCTGGGCTGCAGGTCGGAGGCGATGTAACCGTCCGCGCTGCCGTTCCGGATCTCATACCGCCGAGGACGGGTCGAGCCGCCACTCTGTCCGCCGGGAGAGAGACCGGGTTAGATGGTGTAGTAGAGTCAGTGGCGACAGGAAGCGGCCTTACACACGATTCGATAAGACAAGTACTGCACCCTGAGGACTAGTGACACATAAAATGTAGATAAATATAAAGCTAGCTGACGCAAAAGTAAGAAACGCACAAATGTTTAGGCTAAATTTAATCAAGTCTTCCCTTGAATTAATTCCCAAATTGCACCTTGCAGTATTATATCGTCTCATTCCACATCCTTCCACAACAGCCACCAAGTTTAGAAGACCCATCTCCTCCCATTCGTCAACCAAAAAAGGGCCATCCCACTTCCCCTGCCCCCTCGCTACCTCCCCTCTCCCTCTCAGTGACTCACCTCGGAGCCCAGCTCCTGGACATGCACCTGGTACCCGCGGATGATGCCGTTCCGCTCGTTGTCGCTCGGCGGCGCCCACGACAGCTGCACGGCCGTCGAGTTGAGCACCACAGCCGTCAGGTTCCGAGGCTTCCCGGGCACTGTGGGCCGGCGAGCCGTCAGCGGGTCACATCGAGGTCAGGTGGGGGTCACACAGAGACCAACAGGTCATTGAGGTGCGCTGAGTGTTGGGCAAATGTCGCGAGTATCAGCGTACGTTGCGATTGTCGCAGAGATCTCATAAAGCCATCGAAGGTCACATTAGTTCGGGTAGGTCTCGTTCAGCCGTATGAATGTCGCACAAAACTTCTCTGTACATAGGGTCTTAGGGGTTATCTCAGTTACTGGCGGCCACCTTTAGCAACATTAGTGTAACGAACGTTATCGTATAAAACAGCCTCAGTAAAATTCCGAGCAAGGGTGGCAATGTCGGCCTTAATGGCTCAAATGCAATCTAGCGCGTGAGGCTAAAGCACCACGTTTACGATAAAACGCCGTAAAATACATGAACACGACACCCATCTATCTATAATGCGACAGACACGCCTTCGAGTCGGCCGACACACAATAAATAGATAGAGAACGGCGGTTGAGGCATGCCTATTGATAGCGGAGCCGGACGGGCCCTGCCGAACACTCGGCGTCAACAGTCCACTGATCTCTAGGCTGACACCGATCTGCCTGTTCCGCCCGCCCGCGCCGCCCCGCCCGGAGGTCCGCCCCCGCCCGGGGACAGGGGAGGGTGCTGCTGCGGCTACTGTGCCGGGGAGTCATACACAACACTGACAGGCCGGGACGGGCCACATTCATCACTACCAGCTAGGCAAAGTGTAAAGGGAAAACGTCGGCTCGGCGTGCACACGCTCACGACAACGTCAATACGGGCGTCGGTGGCTGTCGGCGACGGCGGCGACCGTCCCCGAGTACTCACTGCGAACTTCTCAGAGACAGAGCACCACACACAGAGTGACCGGGAGGAGAGGAGAGAGCGAGACAGAGAGCCAGAAAGACAGAGAAAGAGACAGAGAGAAAGGCCAGATATAAAATCACCGCGCACCAAAGTCAGACAAAAACAGACAAGCAAAAACTGTCCGATCCGAGGTGCGCACGCAAAATAGGGCGCGCGCCAAATGGTCGCGCGAAAAATGGTTATCTCAGTTCAAAATTGGTCACAGGCTCGGAGCTAGCGGCCGACAGGCCAGTCCAGAAGTCCATGCAAAAGAATTGCCAAGTGATGTCTACGACAGTCCTATTGAAGAGATAGTTGAGTCCCGCTTCCCAAACGCGTAGGGAATTTCGCCAATTTTCACTGTTTTCAGAACCAAAGATTTAAGCACCAAAGATAAATGAGAAAGATTATTTTACCTTTCAACAGTTTTTGTGTGTGAAAAAAATGGGTGCATGGATTTAAGGTCGAGGGTCGCTCATTTGAATTTGCAATGTAAAGGAAGTTGCATGCTCAAATTTTGCAACGTCATTACTTCTCCCACAATGCCTAAAATTTTAAGAGCATCAGAGGACACACTGTGGAGCGTACTTTAACTTAGCATCGAAGTAATTAGATGGCTGAATTTCCTCTTCCGGTAACCAAGTTCATTTAAAAGTTATTGATGAGCATGCTGGCAAGTGCACGAGAAAAGACTATGTGCCTGGTGCCAAACCAAAAGGAAAAAAGAAAAAGAAGTCACTGTCACTAGAGTTGTCATTCTTTTGGCGTTGTGTGAACTGTTCTTTTACTGTAAGAATTTAAAAATTGGTTCGGTCCATCACTGAGATCACACTCGACCGAACACGTTAGATAATCATCCAGGTCCAGGCAGCGACAGTTTCGTTACCAAGCGGCGGAGGACACTGAGCATGTGCCATAAATCGCTACATTTCGGGCCAAAGAACTTTGGCACTTTCAATAATCCATTATGAAATATCCTGGAGCTCCGACAAAATTTTAGTGAAATATGTAAAAAGATTTGAATAATAACCCCCGCCAACGTCTTTAAACAACCACTGATACTCAGCTTATCCGAACAGCACTTTGGAAGCCAATATCCCCAGATCACCCCGGAAGCAATGTCAGCTCCCAGACTGATCCCCGGAAACTCAGCCATGAGCAGCCCGGCCCTCAGCGACTCCTGAACGGTCCGCGCCCCCGCCGGCCCTGATGGCACTGCAGTGATCGGCATCCCCAATATCAGCCCGACGGCACGGCCAAGATAGATGGCCGGCGAACACCATTAAAATGTCCGCTTCACAGCCTCCGCGATCAGGCTCATTTGCCTGCATTTCGGCCATCGATTGCGCCCGCGTCTGAGACGTGAGAGGTCTGCAGCTGGATCCTCAGCGGCTAGTTCAACAATGAGATGGGACATCGGGAATTGATGAAGAAATGTGTAGTCTCAGCATTTGTACTGGAAATCGCAATAGATATAAGGAAATGGCCTTTGGTAGACTTTTGAGAAATCAACAATTTTCGTTGCTACATCAGCCTGGCAACACGGTGAAACCGTCACCTAGAAAATTGACGCTGACGTATTGCGGAATGATTTGACTTCCAGGTCACAGGTCAACCCCGACACTACGCAACATTTTTGCCGGGTTACTTTGGTTTTCCAACACATCGGGGCTTTTCATTAATTATAAGTACAGTCTTTGTACCAACAATTTGACAAAGCTATCCACTTCAGCAAGATAAAACCTACCCCCCCCCCCACATCATTCAGAGTTTTCCTGCAGAGTTTTACTGCGTCCTATCATTTAAACATCCGACTGCGGGGCTCTCGCGCGCGTCTCGACCGCCGTACGTACCGTCCTCATCGGTGCGCGCCAGTACCGGCCGGCTGGCGGGGCCGTCTCCGACCCGCGTCCCGGCCAGCACGCGCACAGAGTACTCGGCGTATTTGTGCAGCTCGTCCAGCGTGAAGTTGCGCCGCGTCGGATCGTTGACAATGATCTGCACCGTCTGCGAGTCGTTGTGTCCGGAGAGCTTGTAGAAGAGCTTGTAGTAGGTGATGGCGCCGTTCTGCTGGTCGGCCGGCGGCGGCCGCCAGGTAACCAGCAGCGAGCGCGAGTCGATGGCGCGCACGGCCACCTCGCGCGGCGCCTCGCCCGGCACTGGGGGCGGCGGCATCACGCACCATGTGCACATGCAGGAGGGACGGAGGGCCGGCGACCGGCGGCGGCGGGGAGAGGAGGGCGGTCAGCTGCCCACCCTACCCTACCGCCGCCGCCAGCCGCCTCAACCAAACTGGAGCCAGCGAACTGGAGTGATGAACCAAACAGTACGCATGTTGAACGAAACGGTGAACGGCGCGGCCGGCCGGGCGGCGGAGTTTGCGGCGGAGACCGGCAGATGGCAGCAGGAGAGAGGCGCTGATGGCTGCCTGTCCGTATAACCACTGGAGGGTCTTACATGAGGAAAACTGCCACCGGTCTCTGGCCATAGCCACCGCCCGTCCGGCCAGCGGCCAGCAAATGAACAGCCCAGTCCCAGCGGCGGCGTATAGGCTAATATAGAACAAATCTCCGAACCGGCACAAACCAGCCAATTAGCAACAACAACCGCCTTAGCCGCCGCTGGACCGTGCAAACCAAACATCGTACGAAAAAGGAATAACAACAACAACATCCAGATGTAACAAGTCATACAACCGAGCGGCAACTGCAAATCAGTCGGTGCAAGAGCAGAGTGACGGTGCGAAATATATATGTAAATATATAAGTGTATTAGGCATTGGTGAGAGTGCAGTGCGCGCATATCACCAGTACGTGAGGTGCCCGGTGCTCGCCCGAGGGCGGTGCTCGGTGCAAAGCGCTCGCTCGCGGCGGGGGGGGGGGGAAGGGGTGTCGGGGGTCTCACCATACTCGTCCGTGCGGAAGGAGACGGCCGGCGTGGCGGCGCCCTCTCCCATGCCCGACTGGGCCGCCACCCACACAAAGTACTGGGTGTTCGGGTACAGGCCCTCCATCGTGTACTGCTCACGGACCGGGATGTTGATCCGACGCTCATCCTGCGGGCAGAGGTCACCAGAGGTCAACAGAGGTCACAGCGGCCACGGCGGCCACTGACTAGAGATTACAGCTGCCAGAAGTCACTAACCGGAAGAGCACAGGTCCCAGTTCAAGGGGTGCACAGGTCATGTATTGCTACTCTATCGACGGACACAAAAGTTGAGGCAGGAATCGCCGGAAAGCTTAGAGTTTTTAATCTCAGCAAGCTTCCGCCGAACGGCTTACCAGTTGGTACGACAAATTTGTTACCTAGTCGGCGCGACTGGCTAAACCCCGCCGACCTGAACCCAGCCTGGCCAACTCGTAGCTCCTCGTACACCACGACCCCCTCAGACAAACCCGGAGATTTATCCAATCTCCAGCACAGAGGAACGGATTAGGTACTACATTATCAGAACGGAGTACTACATTACTTTATAGTCGACATGTTTCCATGAATCACATACACTTCCTCATCCAGCTGCTGGCCCGGACAGGGAACTGAAGGTAAATAATTATGGAAAGTTATACGGTTCTTTACTGCTTTCTCTGCCCCACGGGTGGCCCAGCGATCATAGGGTCATATCGTCGGCAGAAAGCATTAGGCTGACGATTCGTCCAGCTTTTCCATTACGCCATAATGGACATTGGGCATAGGGCTGGGCGAAAAAAGGCACAGCATACTTGTTGCTGGGAAGAAAATAAGCGCCAAAGTTTTATTGAGCAGACACCGCCGGTTACTGTTTCCAGTCCCGGGACGGGTTTACAGAGGAGGACCGGACTGGGTTTACAGAGAGGATCGGACTCGGACACACACGGTGAATCAGCGTTCCGCCGACCCCGCCTCGGTTCCGGCTGTGACGCCGCACCCCAATCAGCGCACGGTGGTTTTATAGGGCCGTTAGCGGTTCCAGCCAGTCATAACAATCAGTACGGAGAACAGACGCCCACGCTGCCGACAGCGGGTAGAGATTCAACGGTGACTTCAACGGACCGGGGGACACTAGCCGGGAATCGATCACATCGATCATAAGTCACAGCCAGAAACCAGAGCCGTGTGCCGTCTTCAGCCCTTCTGTTGGGATGTGACTTCAAAGTCAATGTGTGAGCGTATGTGGGATAGACACATCCATCCTTCGACAAATAGGTTGAAGTGTCGACGAATTAACCTAAGAAACACAAAAAGCAAATGTGATAAAACGATACCAACACTTTTCTGTCGCTCAGCCAACGCAGCGTCACCGCCGGTCGAAGCCAGCCGCGACACTCATCAAAGATGAACTGGCGACCTAACTAGCCAAGTTTGGACATAACACTGTCACAGCGCGCGCGAACAGGGATGGTTTCCCTCATTAACTAGATCACCACCATCCCAGCGATGGCAGGTCGTCGAGCGACGTAGACAGCCTACAAAACCAGTCTAGAAACATTGAAACCTTGCCTTCATTGAAACTTGCCAGCCTTGAATATGAATATACAAATCCATCGTCTGATTATCGATGATCGCTGCACAAACGACGATTATGTTAACTAGCAAACAAGCCCATTCACGACATGGATTTCCAAATAGTCGGATCTACCACACCTAGAATCGGCACCACATCTCGGAAAAATCGTCCCGTTTTCGGCCGCACCGCGCCATAAAACCCGGATCTCTCGATCGTGCTCAGTTGGAGCAAAACTTGCGTCGGAACGTGCTCCACTTGCCGCTGAGACGACACAAGAACGAGCCAACTGTCGGCAACTCAAACAGCACGGCGCCCTCGAGACGGGCCGCCCGCGGGCCGACGGGGAGGGGCGGGGGAGGAGAGAGGGACGGGGAGGAACCGACAGGACCGAGGACGGACTGGGAGGGAGCAGCACAGCGGAGTCGTCTGACGGTACCGGCAGTCGATGGAACGGAGCCGGGCACATATGGCGAGACAGACGGAACGGGGTCATGAATCATGGAGGAGCCAACCGAGCTGGCTAGACTCGGCTCGAATTGGCGAGCTGAGGTAAGATAAGGAGAGCTGAAGTGAGCTGAGGTGAGGCAAAGTGGGCTAAAGTGAGCTGAAGTTGAGCTGAGAAAGGCTAAAAGGCGCTGACGTGAGCTGAGTTGAGGCTGGGCTCTGGAGAACTATCTGAAGAGAGCTAAGGTAAGGAAGATCAAGAGACTGAGCTGAGGCCGGCGCTCGCTCAGGTCGGTGCACTGGAAGAAGCTTGCGCAGTGTAAGCCTGCAGAGTGATCGCTAAGTCCATCGTGCGCCGAGTAAGCCCGCCGTGCGCCGGGTAAGCCGCAGGTGCGCCAGGTAAGCCGGCGCCGCGTCAATACGCCGCGACAACGGCTGGAGGATCAGCGGAATGTGGTCGGAACAGAGAACGGCTGCAGCCGGTGGGTCGTTTGGAGCTCAGCATGGCTGCGACTGTGCGGCTCCGACGGGATCCCGGCGGCCGACAACGGCAGGCGCGCCGACTGAATGAGAGCAGACGGTTGGACACAGCATCAGAGCAGGGACAGACGGAAGGACAGAGCATGGACAGACAGGCTGGGGGAGTGGCAGACAGAATGGCGGACGGATGGACTGATGAAATGAAATGAAAAAGATGTGAATGGCTGGTGAAAGGATCCATGAAAACAGGAGATGGACAGAGGGGTGGTCGAAGAATGAGGGCGGATATCGGGACAAGACAGCAGAACACAGGTGAGATAAGAGCGTTTGGATAAAGGAACAGGCGGGATGAGAACAGCTCACATGCGTGACGGTTCGAATATAAAAATAAGCTCACAGTGCAGCAGTGCAGACTTCCCTGGATATAAACTCAGATTCAGTTTCCAGCCAGATTTCCGTTCGAAATCCCTATAAAATATATTGCAACCAGGGAACAGCCCATCTTCGTGATAACCATCCATTCCAACTATCCCGTATTCGCGTTACATTGGCAATCTCCCTACAAGCCGGGCCTATTGCGGTGGTTTTATTCCTTTAATACCAGCGCGGCGCATGGCCTCAAATGAAGCTGGCGCCTGGCCCGCCCCGCCTGTCCCGCTCTCGGTATAACCGGAGGCGCTCGAGCGGTCCCTGGACGCTGTCTGGGATTAGTACACCGCCAGAAGCACACCTCATACGCCGGAATGGCACAGGACGGGACATCCAACACACCACTAACTATACCCCCTCCCCGTCCGTCGGAGGGTCTCTCTGTCCCATCTACCCCTCGGCATCCCCCTCAGCGCCAGACTGACATACCATATCCCGTCCAATCGAGCGGGCCAGACCGGCTCGGCGGGCGAGCCGGCACATACACCTGCAATCTGGCCGACCAGCAGCAGCCGTCACCAATTCATTACCGAGAATCAGCGGCTGGCGCGCTTTAATATTCATAACCGACGGCAGGCTGGGCGAATTAAACAGCGTGCCGCGGCGGCCGGCCGACGGCGCATCCGCTGCTGCCGTGTCCGCAGGGAGAGGAGGGGGAGGGGGAGGGAAGAGGGAAGAGATGGGAAAAGGTAGGACAGGACCTGAGGGAAACGTGAAGAAAGCAGAGCGGAAGGGATGGGAACAAAGAAACACGAGGCAAAGGACACGAGAAGTCAGCAGCTTATAGTCGAGGTCCAACACAGGGGGTATACCAGTCGACCGCCGTCCCTACGCCGCGCCCTGGACCACCATGACCGGAGTCATCACATCTCCGTCAGAGACACACACCAAACACGGCCGCGCACACGGGGGAGCGGCGCCGCTCGGGCCCGGGGGAGGGCCGGCTGAATAATACATATCCCCAGCCACCGCCGTGCCGGCGCGCCGCTGTCGCCGCCGCCGCCGTGGCCCCGGCCGACCAGCCTCTTCCTCGGATCCATTAGGAGCGCGCAGAGCGGCCTAATTTGATTGAAACGGCCGCCACGGCGCGCCAAAAAGGCCCGACAGCCAAGTTTGCGACCCGGCGGCGCACTCGGCTCTCCGCCGCCGACAATGTACGTGCCGTTCATACCGATCTGCGACGGAGACGACGGGAGTCGACGGAGGCTCACACGCGCCGCCCCCGCCCCGCCCCCGGACTGCAGACCCACCGGAAATGGGGCGATTAGAGGGTCAAGTGTTTAAATGGTATACTAAGACCACTCAACAAAGAGTCAAGCATATGATGAATGGAATACAAATATCCTCGTGCCGTGCCGGCACGGTGAGAGGCACAGCACTGCCCGACACAGTACGAGAGCATTATCTCGTGCGACACGGCACAGCACGGCACGGCCTAGTATGTACGGTACGACACGGGACGGAAGGACACGGCTCGGCACGGCACTGCCCGGCGGCGACAGAGCCTGGCTCAGATCAGGATACATGACCGACCAATCGGCCCTACTCTCGGCACACTGAGGATTACCTGGACACCATTTGTCCGGTCGGCCGGTCCGCGGATTGGACACAGTGAGCCTATATTGGTCACACAGGTATACCAGATGGAAGAGAGCGAACACAAACGATGGTGGGGGACTCAGCGGGTGACAATGGTCGGGGACCCCGGCAGAGAGGTAGGCATAACCCGGGCAGGAGCGATAGTGATACCTAAGGCAAAGTAGTCGCAGCTGGGAAATACAATATGACAGAAAAGACACTTTACGAGGGCATGGCTATACGGGGCTGCCGATCCCCGTAATCCCCAAGAGTAGACAGTTCCAGAGGATAGATGCTGGTTTGTATGTAGTAATTGGTTTTTGAGACCGGGTGACCACTCTTTGAAGGCCTCCTGACAATCAGCGGACTCCAGTTGTCCCCTGATGGAAGCGTGGTTACCTGCGCCAGGCACGAGTGGCGAGCAATCAATACACAGTCGCCTAGCGGGCAGTCAGTCGGGCTACGATCATTCAGCGGTCCGGCATTGATTATAATGACGCGCCGGACGCCTGACATGCTGACCTACATAGATAACGGTGTACGCCAGACAGATCGCTAAAATGTCACGATTTAATCGGTTAATGCATCGGAAGAGTGTGAAAAGAGTGCTGCATTCGAGTGTGGGTCGGTACAAAGAAAAGTTGCCGATCATTGCCATTGGTACGGTGCACATCGAAAGCATTTGCATAATTCGAACGAAATTAATATGAATATTTTTTTTTTTATAAAGTGGCATGACTATAAAAAAACATAATTTCTGCTACACCAATGGCAAAGTTGAGTTATGCGTGTTCTACAGCTCTATTGTCATTGACTGGCAACAGCGTTAGTTTGACCTTGTCTTCCCAGCTCCGGGTAACAGCCAGTGAAGCTTTTCCGGGTGGCACCATGATAAGCCTACGTCCCATCACGTTTTGGCAGACAAAGACTCGGTGATATCATTTCCGCCGAATTAGGGTGTCTCTGAGCGCAGTCTCCTACCAAACTCCACCAATGGAGCGACAGAATAAACTCGCGAATAGTGCTCTGCCAGACAAATGACATTTTAGCATTACGCATGAATGAAGAGGCCATGAAACATCAGGGGCAAATGCAGCTGCTGTGCCGTAGAGACCCGCCACACGAGTTCAGCAGCTGCTCGACAGCCGGTACCAGACGGAACTCCCTGCTCGCCGCGCTGTCAGTCTGCTTCCCCGAGTGGTAACGGGCAGAGTTTAGTTACCAAGCTTATATCGGCGCTGCACTAGTGATGGAAACACAGCAGAGGAGCGTTTGAGAAGCCTGATGTTAACGTGGGTAACACGGCGGGACTCGACTGAGCGGCACTTGAAGGCACGGTACAGGATGCCATGAGACGGGAGGGGGTGGCGGCTTTGAAGTTTTACACTCCAGCCAGCAAAGGTCTGATCCAGTAGACCGTCTACCGTTCTGCCTGTTGTGATTTCACTACAAACCCCACCAGATAGCACTGAAAACCTATCGGAATCCCACCAAAGCAATCACTCACCAACAGCCTAAAGCTAATTCTCATATACCAAACCTTCCCCTCCTCCTCTCCCTGTCCTCTCCGAACCTGTACATCCAATTCGACACCACCGCACGGCCCACTCACCGCATCATACGAGTCGTTGTAGTAGACGACATAGTTGATGATGCTCTCTCCCGAGTGGGAGGGGCGGTCCCACTCCAGTTCGGCCGTCGTGGCGTCCGCCTTCACCACTCGCAGGCCGTTCGGCTGGCTGGGCACTGCCGCATAGGGGAGACGAGGTAGGTCAGATCAGAGGGCAGGTGAGATGTCAGAGTAGATGACGGGTGGAGAGGTCAGGTTTGGGTAAGAGCTAATAAGGCACGTCAAACCAGAGAGAACAGGAAGGTTATTGTGAAACATGATTTGACAGGTTAATATAGAAGTCAAGTAGAGCTAGACGAGAAGCAAACCTAGGTCAAGAGTCAATCGAGTTAAAAAAGTTTAGCACCTGTAAGGATGATGGAGTCGCAAACACAATCATCGGCTAAACGTTACACAACATAAGAAATCATGAGACCTCATATCAGACACATAAATTATCTCGAATGTATAACGTCCGGAAACGAAACACGAGAAGACCTGATATCGGCTTCGGATAAAACAAACATTATAGGGAAAGCAGGATCGTCTGATCAGGCATGCGGGTACAGGGAGTGCACTCAATTCGTGGCACGTCTGACAGACTCGTATGGTAATGCCGTCTTACATAATGCCACTTTGTGTAAATGTTGTGTTGCGTAATGTCTAGAAGCTTAGAAGATCATTAAAACGTTTAGCTTACCGGTGAATAACTCGTGCTACCATGTTTCATAATTAGTACACTGGAGTTGAAACCCCGTGCTGTTGGTTTTGTTATTTGTAATTGCTAATGCATTTCTGTCTTTTTGTTATTCATATTAAGAATCCACGTTTCTACGAACAATTTAAAAAGTCCACTGTCCTTTAAAAAGCGACTTCTTCGATTACATACGCACATGTTATCGATATTCACTGTAACGATAAAAACTTCGGTCAAGAGTCGAATGCTCAATAGGTATATTGCTCACAATCCCGCAGCGCTAGCCGCCAACCCCAGCCACTGTATAACGTCTCCGGTCCGGACTGAGCCGCGTGTTCCTCATAGCCCGCTCTGTTCCGGTGGATCGGTGGATCGGCCAATCCGTGTAAAAATGAGCGAATGACTGAATGAATGAATGAATGAATGAATGAATGAATGAATGAATAAACGAATGAATGAATACGCAAGCGTCATTACGCACAGCAGGTGTGGAGAGAGGACAGGGAAAGGCAGACAATCATTCGACAGACGCGCCCAAAAGGAGCGTGTCGGCTAACATAATTAGCGTCTCCAAATGAGCCCATTAACTGACGAAGGCGTTTCTGTCAACTTTAATTGACACAGTTCCGGCGAAGCCTAGGAGAAGGAATCCAATTTTTAGCGTTATTAAATGCCGGGCGGTGGCCGGCGGCCCGGAAGGCGGCGGCGGGGAGGGGTTCCCTTTGGGTCGCCACTGAGCTTCTCTTTGAGTCACCACTGAGCTGGGTACCCACTCGGTAACCGGGCCGGGGATCCGGCCGGGGCGGCGCCGAAAGCCCGCTAAGATCGCGGTTAATCAGACGGCCGAGTTGGCCGGCAGACTGTGGAGCACGTGCGGCATTCATTGCGGGGAGGCAGTGGCGACTACTGAGCCGGCACGGCAGCACCCGAGACAGAGCCCTGGGTGACAGCGCCCGGCTACCAACCGCGCCGGATAGCAATAGACTGGGGCGGGAGTGACGGGAACACTTAATGGCTAACGTGGCTTTAAAGCGTATGACGCACAATACTAAGCTACTAAAGGTACCAGTAATGTGCATTGATAATATACATTGTCTAAGAGCAAGCTCCTGCTGCACACACTGCATCATACTGTAACATTACAAGCCTCTGCACCAACCGTCACGATACCCCACCGTCCCACGGCGACGCCTGACTCACCTCCCTGCTGTGTTTTGGCTCGCACCGGTACGGAGATGGGCCCCGAGCCGGCCAGCGTCTCGGCCTGCACGCGGAACGTGTAGATCTCGTGCGGGATCAGGTTGGAGATGGTGGTGAGGGTGGTGCTGCCGGCGTTCACCACGTCCGACTCCCACTGCTTCAGGGGCTTGTCCGGAGTCCGAGTGTAGTAGACACGGTAGTTGGTGATCTGATGTGGGGCAGAGAGGGGTAAAGTTAGTCATACGGACGATATAATTTACAAGGCATAAACACCGTCACGACAAAACTTCTTTTACGGTGCAGACTAGAACTATGAAAGTTGTGCTCGTGAAGGCATTCAGCTGACTGCTGAGGTTTCGCCATGTTCCCCCGTTTGCTGCTAATTGTGGTGGTTAAACAGGTACCTAATGGCAGGCATGATGACTTATGCCCCTTCGAGCAGTAGAGGCTGACCACAATGATTCATTGACGCTGACCAATCACACTCTCACCCGAGTACGTTACGATAATTGGTCACTCGGTTCCAGCGACAGTAGATAAAACAGAAACTGTCCTCTGAAACAAACCCCATCTCACCATTTATTTCCCTTTCTCCTCACCTGTCCGTTGGGCTGGTCGGGACCGTCCCATTTCACCACCAGGGTACTGGAGCTCAGCGGGCGAACGTGCACGTTCTTCGGCGCCGAGCCCGGCTCTGTAACCGCCGAGAGGCAGAGGTCAGACGGGTCCACAGGTCTGGGTCATAAGGGTCACCGAGCACACAGGTTTCAGGTCAGACGGATCGGAGACGGTGTCAGGTGGCCGCAGAAAAGACACCGCAACATTTTCGAAGAGGCTTGTGTGACACATCACGAATCAAAGCTCGTCTTCGCCTTGGTTGACTTAAATGCACTACAGAGAGGGCACGTAACACTTCCATAAACCCAATTTATGTGACAATACTGTTGACACCCGAACATATAGCCCCATTGTACTCACCACCTATACCACAAGAAAACAGCAAATAACCCTTTGCATCACAAAGAGGGACCCAAGCCTTTCCACTTATTCGCCGCGGTGGAAGAAAGGCTGCCGCCGGAAGCGGGCAGTTCTGCCTTTTACCGCAGTATTTACCGCCGCGCCGCCAGGACAGCTTGGCAGGCGACTCACGATCGGCCGAAACAAGGTAGGAAAATTCGATTTACGCTGGCCGGAATAATGTTTCTCGGCGGCAAACTGAACAAGGCGAAACCAAACACTGAACACGTCAGAGTCAATGTCGGCGGTCAGCCCACGCCAGTTCCGCCCCACTCGGGTCCGGGTGCAGAAACTAAACTAAGTGATCATGTGCGCTACGGTGCTGGCTTTCCCAGTCCGGGTAGAGGTCGCATGCGAATGCGATTGACACAATCTGACAGACGGCAGAGCTCATTTGACACCATCACGAATATCTTTATCAGGAAGCAGAAGCTTCACCAATGATCATAATTTAAAGCGACGTTTTTTTTTTTTTTTTTATTCAATATCCATCGTCAAAATTTAGTATCTTCCTTGGCCCCGTACATCGTAACTCACATCATTCGCATGGGTAATGCCGTGTTCGGGCCGGGCTCAATGGCTACGTCTGACATCACATCCTCTCCGAATGACGTCACCAATTAACCTTAGTTCAGCATGACGCCACGACTCAAAGACTGCAGTAATTAGCAGCTGAGTGGATCCGACTCTCTGGAGCTGACCTTTTCCCGGTGGCTGACGGCACTGTCTGTCAGCCCCCCGAGAGTGGGGCAGGTCACAGCACGGAGTCCGCCACAGTCGTGTACAGGGAACCCCGTCAAATGCCCAGACACGAGTCAGGTCCTCCGCGCGGTCCCCGGGGGGTGGCCACGTGTGTGTGGGGCGCGGCAGCTGGTCACACCGGCACGTGTGAACTCAACCCCTCAGAGAGAGCAGCCGTCAGTTCCAACACCCCCGAGACAGAGACCGAGCGAGATCCTCAGACAAACAATACATCGGGGGCAGTGCTCCCAACTGAGACGCCGCTCCGTGAAAGCTTTCGACAAGTATACGAGCAAAGTGCAGACGGCTAGGCTAAAAGCTACTGAGAGCTATTAGGGCATCGAATGAAGGCAAAAATACTGAAAATGTGGCGTTGCTTCGCAATAATGCATACGTCGAAACTAAAGGTGAAATAATAGCTAAATAATTGACAGAGTGAAATCAATCAAATGAATCGAAAAAAATGCGTGGGGCTTCTACAAGTCATAACGAAACAAATAAGCAGCGAGCATACGAGCTAACATCGAAACAACCAAATAGGAGCAGATGGTGCCATTCGCACGTGTAAGACAACACCGACGATCCACTTACGGGCCGATCCACGTCCGACTGTGTCCGCCGCGCACGGGACAGAGCAGACGAGTGAGCGAGAGGAGGAGACAAAGTGTGAGGGGAGGAGGACCACGACAGGTCGCGGGGCGGTCGCCGCGGCGACGGTTAAAAGCCTGTCGCGCTCAGCACATGAATAACACATCAGTATTGGGCGGGCGGTGGGGACGGTCAGAGACACGGTGGGACCAGGCAGCGACCTGTCCCCCCGCGGGACGCGCCTCTCAGACGTCACCAGTCTCCAGAGACGGAGACGGAGGGAGGGAGACACCGGGAGACGGCACTGGGGGAGGTGTAATGGGACCGCGCCTCGGGGAGCGGCGGTACGCAGCCATCAGCGAGTGGCGCACCGCGCTAACAGCGCGCGTCTCCGTCCCCTCTGCGGCGTCACAACACAGCTGGGACCGTCACCGGAGGACAGGATACATACATACACAGGACACAGGGGACGTACTGCCCGACTGACACATTATACAGCGCTGCGGTGCATTACGGGTGGGGGGGGGGGTAATGAAGTCAGAGGGCACATCGACCTGTCTCACGAGAACGACCGTCGCGCCGGGAGGAACTGTTGACAGCAATGATCAGATGACGGATAAAGACGATGCAGCCACACAGACCACTCGGCGACACATCACACAGATTCCCAGGATGCGAGTTTACAAATTGGCTAATAACTCTGCAATGAACTATGCCTGGGCTCGTGTATCTATCAAATATACGAATTAACCCTCGCCCATGTAGGGGGGGGGTTGGTGCAACCCCCCCCCCCCCCTGAGGTTTTTCGGAAATAGTGCAAAAACGGCGGCGCGCAGCGCCGCCAAATTTTGGGTACCTTATGGGGCAAACCTTGCGCATCTTTTGATAAAAAAAAATTAGACCGGGTCATGTCAGGTCACGGAGTTATGACGTCACAAAGGGAACAGCCTCCGGTCGGATTTTCACAAACTGAGTGCCAACGCCCGAGGTTTCCTGCCGGTGGTACGAACATCGGTTGATGGATCGTGATGAAACTTCCCATGCATGTTGGGGCAAGTATTGGCTATTATATGGTATAAGAAACCTGACCGGGTCAGGTCAGGTCACGGAGCTATGACGTCACAAGAGGAACAGCGTCCGGTACTATTTTTGAAAAACGCCCGAACCACTATTTTGCTAATTCTTGTCACCTCAATGGGAATATTCAGCAATATTAGCTTCTATAGGGAGCAAATGGACCTCCCAAATCCAAAAATACAATCAGATTTCAAAAATTTAAATTTTGATTTTTCGAATTTCTGCCGCCGACTGTGACCTTGCCGACTTCCGGCGCTCCCAACGCGCCATTTTTAGAGCTAGGGAAACGAAATACATACCAAACGATAGAGAATTGATCAAGGAACACGATAGTGAAGGTTTCAAGTCGATATCTCCGACCGTTTTGCCGCAATCGCCGCGGAAAGTTGAAAAAGTCTATTGTTTCCGAAAATTTGACCTTTGACCGGTCATAAGTAGGTCAAATGTTGACCTAGGACCAAAAAATATACCACCAATCGCGAGATCTCGGCGAGAGCAATCCGTTGGTCTTTTCCGCTAAGCTCTACGACGCTCCGTTTTCAAACGCCAAGGGGGGGGTCGCACCAACCCCCCCCCCCCCCTGCATGGGCGAAGGTGGCAGATCGCCGTTTACGGGCGAGGGTTAAGCAATAACGTTAACCTAGTATAAAAATGTGCGTAATCGTACGATTTGACAAATGTTTTAGGATTCCAGCAATATTTTCCAGCAAAGTTTTCTATTTTAATTATGACCAATTTCGTCACTCAGCGTTGACCCCACCGCCCTTCCATGACCTCTATGACCCGCCTGTGACCGGTCGGCTCACCTGTGGGTCCGGTGGTGACCTGGACGGGCACGCTGGGCTGACCGCGCCCGATGTTATTGACGGCGATCACTCGGAACTCGTACTCGGTATACGGAGCGAGGTTGGGCACCACGTAAAACAGCGTGATCACTCCACTGATCTCCTCCTGTGGACAGCGGTACAGGGTCAAAGAGCTGTTCAGTATCAGTAACAGCTGAAAACCACACAGGGACGAGTTGACGAGGAAGGACATAGAAACTTCTGCACCGCAAATCACTATACAGACTGAGTAGATAAGATCATTCAAGGCAGCTAGCTCAAACCCCGCAATGCTGTATTCTGTATCACAACCACACAACTCCATCACCAATGTCCCTCTGGTCACGGCCTATCCTGATCCCTTCCACAATGACACGCTCGTGCCCCGCCGCGCCGCGCTGGGTACCTGTTGGATGCCGTGCTTCTGGTTGTACTGGATCACGTAGTACTGGATGGTCTCCTGGTCCAGGTCGTACGACGCACTTACCTGTTGGATGCCGTGTTTCTGGTTGTACTGGATCACGTAGTACTGGATGGTCTCCTGGTCCAGGTCGTAGGACCACGTCAGACGAACAGACTCGGAGGTGACGTCCGACACCCGCAGGTTGGTCGGCGGACGCGGCATCGCTGCCGAAACAACGACGACACAGAGTTAGGTGGTGATGTGATGACACACGGAGATGTCACGCTTGTAATGGCGATCCACGGGTAGACGGCCAGAAGAGTAAACGACCATGGGGCCCCAGGCGGGCAAACGTCTAGAATGCAGAGTGGCATAACATGACAAAAAAATGTGTGTGAGAGATCCAAATAAGACCGGGTTTAGCCTCATCAGCGATATCATCTGATTCTCAACCAAACAGCGATAAATGTATCCCGATCAGAGCAGACCTGTATAGCAGTTTTATTGTATGATGCACTATGTAGTGTTTTGAATCCGTCCAAAATTCGTCTAAATATGACACTTCATTGTTGATATTATTGCCACTCCAAGGATCGGCATTCCTACACCCTTTCAATTCCTCGACTATCCCTCCCATGAACCTCGTTCGACCCAGCGCGGAGTCGTCGCCGTCGTTCATGTCACGGCGTCACAGCCGCCGGCGCCGGCCGGTACCGCCCCCCCCCCCTCCACTCCCATTCAGCGCCGCCTGTCGCGTGACCCCGGCCGGTTTGCGGGGGTGTGTTTCTGGTGTGACGTCCAGGGATGCGGAGCCGGAGCCGGAGTCGGAGCCGGAGCCGCCGGAGCCGGCATATTTTGCCCGGAGCCGGAGCCGGAGCCGGAGCCGTGAAACAATATAGCCCGGAGCCGGAGCCGGAGCCGGAGCCGCCAAAAAAGGGGGCGACTCCGGCTCCTTTTTATTTTTTGAAGAGGAAAAAAAAATAATTGACCTAGCTCGGTTTGACAGTACAAGGCAGTAAAACATATGGTACTTTACTTACGTCATGGGCCATCAACTGAATGAAAAAAGCCGAATATCCCCAGTATCCCACTGTACGCAATCAACTTCTTGTCTGCTCCTCCCCCCCCCCCCCCACGTCTACTGCATCCCCAGAACATGAGGACCGGTCATCAAGTGACGGCCATTGTTTTCAAGCCAGTGCAGTGGACTGCGACTCCCAGCACCGTCTCTTCCCCTCCCCCCACCCCCAACCCCCAACCCCCAACCCCCCCACTCCCACCCCCCAATGCAGCCGAGACTGGTGTCAGCTTACGATGGCTCAGTGAACTCCAATTCGCGGCGACTGCGTTTCTAATGCCATCGCTTCCTAGTCCTTTGTTCTGCCAGTTCTCTCCGAGGTGCGTTTGCGCGAGGACGCGGTGAGCCGGTCATGGCAAAGAGTAACGCGTATAACCAATCCAATTTTTCTTCCACCCGTATTTAATTGATTGCATAGAGGATGTACTGAGTCGGAGCCGGAGCCGCCGGAGCCGGACCATTTTACTCGGAGCCGGAGCCGGAGCCGGAGCCGCCACAACATTTCACCCGGAGCCGGAGCCGGAGCCGGAGCCGATTTTTTTCTCCGGAGCCGGAGCCGGAGCCGGAGCCGTCTGAAATTTCCACGGCTCCGCATCCCTGGTGACGTCACGGCCACCCCCGCTCGCGGCACCTGACCGTCCGTCCTGCGCAGTACGTGTCGAGCGCGACACTATGTTTGGTGTCCACGCCACAGAGCCATCGATGGCCGGCGGACCAGAATAGCTCTCGGCGCGGCGCCAAATAGAACCGACGGCCCAATAATCACGGGGCAGGTACCGCTCCCGCCCGGCTCAAATACCAAACAGACATGAAAGTGCAATGTGCGCCGTAGGAAGCGATCAATTAGTTTGTTAAGTGGCGATGACGTGAAATAATGTTTTGTATAGGTGGTAGGCATGCCAACCGAGTCAACTGCAACATCAGACAAGTGTATCTTTGGCTCACAAATACCGGCTTACAGCAACAGGCAGAACTCACGCGATTGCGTTCCTATTCCTAGTTTAGATGGAAAAGTCATGGATCGTTACGTCACTGTTGGTAATCCAACCACACTTATAACCAATCGGGATAGTATCGACTTTCGAGCACCACGGATAGGAATTTGTACCGACTATCACTTTCTGATTCTGTGCAACTTTACTATGGTTCGACAACATACCGCCATGAATATTCAACGAGGCCGAAAGAACGGGAATTCTTCTTCAAATCCATTTCTGGTCAACATGGCCGCCTTGTAACCATCAACGTCAACAATCTAAGAACTCCTCCCCGATTGGATCACTCGTTCGTCAATACCCATCCCCATCAAATCAATCATCAACAATCAATCCTCACGCACCAGCCGACTGCGGCGCAACAGTCCCCGCCGCGGGGCCCAGCGGCCCTCCGTCCCTGGTGACCTCTCGGCCGTACCCCTGTCACGTGACCTGTGACTGTACGCCGGTCACGCGCCGGTCGTCCGGGGACAGTCAGCCGGCCGGGATAAACGACTCGGGCCGCCGGCCGCCGCTGGACGCCCGGTGTCAGGGAGAGCGCCGGCCGGACCCTGCGGCCGTCAGTTCCCGGTCTACGGAGACGGTTCCGGGCCTTCAGAGACGGTTCCGGGCCTCCGGCTCACGGCTAGGTCTGTGTCGGCTTTCGGTTGGCTCTGTTTCGCCACAGCTCACGGCTATCTGCCGTAACTCACGAGTGGCTCTGCCGCTGCTCCCGGCTGGCTCTGTAGTGGCTCACCACTGTCTTTGTCACAGCTCACGACTGGCTCTACCACAGCTCACAGCTGGCTCTGTGGCGGCTCTGGGATAGCCCTGTGGCGGCCCTCGGCTGAGTCCATCGCGGCTCACGGCGGCACGTGACAGGATAAACCGGGACCGACCGTCGGACTGCGGACGGGCCGCGCGGCTCGTCAGACGGGCCCTATCGACCCCGCTCGCTGTCTCCGACAGGGGCACAAAGCGGAACAGGTAGCGGCGATGGAGGCTGGAAAGAACCTATGAGGTCAAATGTCTTCGTAACCTCATTGTATCGTTTACTTGTGCTTGTGTGCCGTCACTTGTGGGCGAACCCCCATGCATAACCAATGAAAGAAGGCGGCAGTCCCCGCATATCGAACTGTCGTCTGCCGACCACAACAGCCGGATGTGACGACACGTCCCTCCTTTACAAGCACCGCTATTGTTGCCAAGCACACCACAGGCAGGTAAATATAGCCCCACACAGTCCTGGCCGTCCACAACAGCGCCTCACGGTCATTCACCGGTGTTCCGTTCCTCCTCCCTCCATCTGACCTTCACTTGTTGACTCGGCAGCCCTGCCCACCGCCCAACCATCAATACCTACTCCACCCAACCTTCGGCCCGGGCCCAATTTATCCTCCTCATTCACCTGCCCAGGTGCGTACCAGGAGTCGTGGGAGCCGTCTAACAAGGCGCGCTCATGGACGCCCGAAATACTCCGCGCCGGTCTCTCACGTGTCTGCGCCGTCACCGTGACCGCTCTTGATCGCGTGACGGCGGTTAATCCGTCACAAGTAGACCGCTGTGCATATGAGCCTGCGCGCGACAGCGTGACCTGACGGCGTCATTCCTGGGTCAGGTAGCACGCGGAGCTCCGCCAGTGTTGATGGCGGAAACAGGGACCCGGTTAATGAGACACGTAGTTTCACAGCGCAGCAGCAGCAAGGTGACAAAAAAAACTGTTGTGATGCAACAAGTACGCTCTGGAAATCAAACTCAACATTGAATGGCGACATGCGATTGTCACGACCTACAACGAAATCCAATAAACTATAATCGCTGATGTCTGGCTGATGCGATGGCATGATGCAACTCCTGATGCAACCAGCCAGACTACTCTGAGGAAAGCAGTCGCGGGCGGCCCCAACAACTGACACATATGGATGGAACTGTCCTCCAGCCCAGGGTGAAGGAGTCAGGAAGGACCGAGGAAGGGAGGGGAGGGGGCCAAGCGGTCAGTGCGTGACCAGTCACCGTCACCGTCACCATTGGTAGATCAATGGTGACGGCCACCGGACGAGCCGCGCGACGTACACACCACCCACGCCGCCGCGTCGCCGCCCCCGCTGAACGATCATACGGTGCCGACGTGGGTGACCTTCAGAACAGCCAGCCCTCCCCTCCGGCAAACACCGTCCAGCGTCCAGCCTCGCCCCCGCAATGACACCCAAAGACCGCTTCTAGAATACCAAACGCTCCGAAAGACCCACTGTACGTTTCGCCGTGAAGCATGGACGTCTCTTTACACACCACTCCCACGCCATACTACGCGATCTACCGAGCGAGCAGCGGCGCAATTACCATCCGAGCCAGATCAAACGATCGTCGCGGGCCGGTCCCCGCGCACACCTGTCCTCCCCTCCCTGAGGACGTGGGAGGAACGTCCTCACCCGCCGCGCCGCCTCCGGGGGCGGGCCGACATCATTAATACCGCATTAGCGCTGGGAGAATCGCGTTAGCCGCCCCAGACATTTGTATTAATCATGGTGACTATCTAAACTGATTAGTCAGCTACTTGGTTATCGTTAGGCGTTCCCCGACGGTTGGACGACAGGCAGCGAACAGTTAGCTGAGTTAGCGGAGAGCGCCGGGGCTCGCGGGGCCGACAGGTCAGGTCGAGATGACGGAGGCTATATTAAGTCGGCAGTGGCAACGCGTAGATCCGGGAGAGATTAGCAGAGAAGTTGATGAACAGCAGAAAGGGAAAGTCGCGGATAACTGCAAAACAAGATTTCAGGAGACGAACAACGATAACAACTGAATGAAAGGGTCAACTAGCAGACAGCCAAAAAAGTGAGAGTCAAACAAGGATATCCTCACGTTTCTCGTCTCGATAAGCACGATGAACAAAAGCGACCTCCCCCTCCCCGTCGATGAGCAAACATCGAAAGGAGACGGAGCGGACGTCATCCCTTGGCCGATTGACCGATCTGAGAGATGGGGCGGGTATTGCATCAGACCAGCGAAATAAGTAACAACGCCATAAAGACGCCACTCCGTTCAAGAATCGGCGACGGAGACAATCAGAAACCTTGCAATAGCGGAATCACACAAGATCCGGAGCACGTTCCTGCTTCGAAATGTCAGAGAGCAGCTCAAAGGTGACAGGACAAATGGCTTATTTGCGTGGATGAAAACAGGTAGTACACATTGAAATCACTTAGAGCCCGTCTAAGAGCAGACGCCTACGTCAATTTTCGCCAGTCCCCCGCAAACGAACCTAATTATTACTAATGAAAAAAATTAAGTGCGGACATTTGACAAGACGCCGACTCAACCCGTCTCCGGCGCACAGGACACCGGAGTGCCCTTCTGTGCCGTTCGGTTTCTATGACAACCGGGCACGCCAGGCCGAGTCGGCGGCCCAAAATACAGCCAAACTGTTAATTAGCCTTGGAACCGGAGCCGGCGAGAGAGGCGGTCGGTCGGCTGGTTACATTTGCCGGCGGCTCCTTGTCGCGTTCGGTCGATAGGTTCTCCAAGCTCGGCCTCTCACCGGGAGGCGTCTCAAAGCGCGCCGGTCCCGTCTGAACTGACTGAGCGGGGACCCCCCGGCGGCAGACAGCGCCCTCCCAGCGGCACACGCCGCACCAAACTTCCTGCATTAACCACACACAGCCGCGCCGCACCGAGCATCAACTCGGCTGAGCCGTCGCCAAAGAATGACTCATGGCGGCGGCTGATTCTGTGAATGGCTCTGCATATGCAATGCGCCGGGCCCGTGGCGGCGCAGAGGCTGAGCCTGAGCGAGTGTCCGTGACAGCCGAGCGCTGCGAGCCGTCGCCCGTCGGACGGGCAGTGGGGACCTGCCGTCCGCCACCCGCCTGTCCCCGTCACAGCCACCGGCCGGGGAACGTAAGGCGTATTTCCGGTCCCGTACCAGAAAGTTCGCTACACGGCATCACTGACTCTACCACCTCCCACCGACCACGGGGGCTTCAAGGGACACTCACCAAAGTCGGATGTTTACCCGGGAGCAAAGCATCTTACTCTAGTCACGGAAACATCACAGACTCACGCTCACCACCAAAGCGTCCCACTAGGCCACAACAACCAGGAAAATCTTGCAACTCGTTTACCCTTTGAAACATCATCTCAACTTTGCCGAAGGGATCCCACGCAACATGCAAGGTAGGCGGATTGGAAAGGCTGAGGAAGAGTCGTTCTGCATCCAAGACTGCTTGTTCTACCTCCCTACCACCACCAGGCACTACCTTCCATCGCCATTACCGCTATCAACGCCAACACCACAGCCCGCCGCCGCCACCGTTGCCGTACCGGCCTCCCGCGGTGCGGCTGTCAACAGAGCTGGAACTCGGCGGCCGCGGCACCATTTTTGCCCGCTGAGAAATGGCGGAGCGACGTCTTACAGCGGCGACGGCGCCAGGCCGTGACAAAGTCAGCAAAGAACCGGCACCGAAACGACTGGCGCGACGATGGCGGTGACGGTTGCGGTTGCGGTTGCGGTGACGGTGAAAACGTCGATTATATGAACAATTAAAATAGCAGGAATCCCATCGCCGGCCCTTTCATACCTGAAACAATCTTCAGCAGTACCACTTTCTTCCTAAATGCCTCTCATCACCTGTATCCTGCTATGTAATGTTACCCATCGAGCGAATTGCTTCAATGCCGCACACCGCGAGAATTACACGACCTCACTGTGATCTCCCTAAGCGGAATGACTGTGAAATGTATTCGCCATAAGCCGCGTAAGCGGAATGGCTGTGAAATGTGGCATGTGATTAGTCGGAAATGCGTCACTGGAGCGGGATAACACACTGGAGCTCGGCGGCAGACGACACTTGTCTCCAGTCGGTGAGACGCCAGCTTGATGGGCGGATGGACGGACGGATGGCAGCTCCACGGGCGGGCGAACGGTAGTTTCCAACGTGTTGGTATGTGTCTAGTAAGACCGCGACGGTTCCAGGCATAGCATGCGCTGCTTTACGCGATACATCAGCGAATTGTTGTGCATTTGCGGATGCCAAAACATCGTCAGTGGAAACAAACTCGGTCAAACTGCAACATCAATCTCATCAACACCGTTACCGTCATTATTATCATCATTCACCATCAGCAGCATCAGTACCGCCGCGCCTCGATCATTAGGCGCGATAGGCCCGGCCCCATCGGGCCGCTGAAAAAAGCCGTCCGTGCCGGCTCGTAGCCCTCCCTGCTGGCTCCCTCTCACGCGAGCAGGTCCATCGGGAGATGAAATGGATAGACGGCCGTCGTGCTCCGACATCGACCCGACACTTTGAGAGAAAACACACAGTCGCTGTGTCGAGTAGTACAGAGGCTGTGACGGTATCCCTCTGTATAAATCCGCGCCGGTGTTCCACCCGCAGAGGAGGCTCCGTTCCGTTCGGCGCCGCCGTCTGTCCGGCCGGCCCCGGCCCGATACGACAGGTCGGAGTCGTGCCGACACGGTCGCGTGACCCGCCGCGCCGTGTAGGTCGGAGTCGTCCGGTCGGCCGGCCGTCACCTCCGTCGGGACGCCGGCCGACTATCAGACTTTACGATATCAAAACAACTCCGCGCGTCCGGTCCCCCAAGATGGACGCTCCTCCAGCCAAAGGAAAACTTCGTTATCGTAATTTGTTTTCCGTCCGCCGGCTTTGATTCATCAACCTCCGCATTTGTAGGCTATCTTCGCGGAACCCTTTGAATCAGCATACCGCAAACCAATCACCTAATTAATCCAACCTTCCATGCTAAATTACCTGCGAAACCTATCCAAACTTGCGCCGCACGTAAGGCCTCCCGGAGGTAATTTCTGAGCGTCGCGGACTCGGCCGTCCGGCTGACCGACCGGCGGCGCTGGACAGTCACAGTTGCGTGCCAGGGACCAATCGATACGCGTGTCGTGCCGACCGGGCAGCTTTTTACACGCGCCTGGTGCCGCCGAGCTGGATTTATAATTAGCTAGCAGTTCGGCCGGCGGCTCAGCGAGGCTGCCCAGGATGCTGACAGCTTGTCGGACAAACAGCATACGAGAGAACTGAAGGCACGAGAGACGCGGAGAAGAATACAACACGTAAGTGATTGGGGCGCCTAGGCAGTCAACGCAGGATAGGTGACTGCTGACGCTCGTTTTAGCTTACGGCTGCTTCTGTGGAGATAACATCAATGAGACAACGGCACTGAAGCCACAGCCACGTGTTGCAAAAGCGTCTTCCCCAAATACACACAGAGACAGACTGTTCGCTACTTAAGCGCCACAGGTAGCGTACGGCTTATTCCGAGCTAGTTTTGCCAAAGCCGTGACCTTATGTCTTTTATGTCTCGGGACATGACCAAGAAACAAGTACTGAGCTATCCTTGTCTCCGACAGATAAACTCGAACCCACGTGTATTTTAACCCGCGCGGGGCTGGGGGGGGTAAATTTTACCCCCCCTCGCGAATTTTTGCGATATCTCAAAAACGGCGGCGCGCAGCGCCGCCAAACATTCAGTACCTTTTCTGACATCAATTTGACACGTTTCCTGAAAATTTGAGCGAAATCCGTCGGAAAATTTTTGAGAAATTGACGTTTTAGTGACGTCATGTTCGCCATTTTCGCCTCAAAAACGGCAAAAGTTCAAACGCCGCTAACATCTTCATTTTTAAAGGAATCAAGACGTAACAAAAAAGGTTATACGTAATTTTACTTTGTCTATCAAATGGCTATCTCGGTTTTTTTTAAATTTTGGATTTTGGCCTAAATTTTTCAAAAAACTGACTTTTTTGGGAAAATCATTATGAAATCCAAAATTTTGAGTCTATCGAAAAAACCGGAATATATGTCAGAGAAGTGGTCTATGTGCACCTACATACCAAATTTTAGAAGAATCGGTTCAAAAATGTGGGAGTTATTCAAAATTTTATGACGTCACGACACACAAAATTTTTGAAAAATGACTTTTTTGGAAGTTCTAGACCTCGTACGGAAACAAAAATAGCACCATTCGATTCGCCGTGAAAAACTGCATCAGATAGACACCTTTTTAGGCCTTAACAACCAACTTCAAAATTTGACCTCACTTGACCTGACCTTGACCTGACCTCGACCTGAAATTCATCCAGAGGTGGTCCATATCACTTATTCAGTGTGCCTATTGAATTCTATGAGTAAAATGACCCATAAAACATGTGTCGCACATGCCCTTTTCTATATTTTGTTTTTTGGTGACCTGACCTGACCTGACCTTGACCTTGACCTCTGAATGATATTGTATGCAACGAATATTGTCTTGGTAGCCTAAGAACACGTTTTGGGCGATCAGTCTCAGTCCATGACTCCATTCTTCGGCAACTACGGTGCAAGGCCGATACTGTAGAAACTTGCAAATTGTACCCTTGACCTGACCTTGACCTTGACCTCAAACTTTAAATTAAGTACATGTTTTTAGTAGTTCGTGACGAGAGCTTTCGATTGGCGTTTGAATTTTCCAAATCGGACCATTAGTTCGGGAGATAACAGGGGGGTAAAATTTACCCCCCCCCCCCCCAGCCCCGCGCGTTCGGCTGGAGACCCCAGCCCCGCGCGGGTTAACAGACCAGTCAGTCAGCAGCACAGCCAACTGACCTCTACCTGGTTTGACCTATGATCGTTGCCAGGGATAGCCTCCCGCGCTTGACTCTGGAGTAGCCTCGTACATCGGTCTGACTTGACCTCTGACCTCAGCCTGGGTAACCTCTCGCCCAGCACGGGTACTGACCTTGCACCTTGACCTGGGTGTGGGAGGTGACGGTGCCCAGTTCGCTGGTCGCCAGACACGTGTAGTTCATAGACTCCCTGATGTTGTTGAGCACCAGGAAGGCCCGGCCGATGGGCGCGTTCTCCTTGGGTGACGGCTCGCTGCCCGGCTCCTGCGGCACGGAACGACGGTCAGAGGGTCGAGGGTCGCGGGGTCGGCTAAAATGGGTTAGGTAAAAGGCAGTCAAGTTCGGTCCTGGCCTAAGATCACACAGTAGATCAGATGTCAAGTCACCGGGGGGTAATCTAGAGCTATCGATCAGCAAGCTGTGCGCAAATCTCAGAAATTAGGGTCAGATAAAAAGTAAGCATCAGCATCGGCTGCTAGGTCACAGCACTGATAGCGAATACTGTCTACGAAGTACGATACAAAGAGTTTTATCAGGCGTAAATCAGCCTCCCATTCTTCCCCTCTCTGCGTGCGGCGATCTCACCTTCCTCCAGCGGATGTGCGGCATTGGCGACCCCACGGCGACACACGTCAGGTTGAGGCTCTCGCCGGGCAGGACCTCGTACATCGGCTCCGGCGGGATGGTGAACGACGGCTTCACCCGGCGAACTGCCAAAGAGAGGGGTTGGTTCAGGTCAGGTCAGACAGACAGTCAGACGGGGATGGAGTCGGGTCACACAGCCAGGCGGAATGGTGAAGGACGACTTAGCCCACGAACTGTCGGGGGGAGAGGTCAGGGGGAGGCAGGTGACAGCAGGCGGAGGTCGGTTAGATGGCGAGATGGGTAGTTCAGAGTTGTTCCCCGGTACCTGAATGTCAACGATCAGATAAAGGTAAGAGTAACATCAAATCAACTGCAGCGTATACCAAAAGGTTTACAGGAAGAGTAACTTCAACCAAAATGACATCACTCAAATCACTGACTTATTGCTGTCGTTTCGAAATCTCACCATTGCTGTCGAACGTGCTCAGCCGCCAATACGACTCCCTTCCCACGCCCGGAAAAGGTCAGATCGACAGCCTATAGGAAGACGACAAGACAAGCCCGTCACACCTGACATTCGGCCTACACTCCCACCACTGCGCCCTCCGCCCCATCGGACCGTCGGCGCGGGCGGCGACCGGCGTCTGTACAAACCGTCACCATCACCGCCGCCACCTGACGCCATTCATACGTGAGTGGCCGACGCCCCTGGGACGGGTCATGAGGAGGTCGGCCGAGAGAAGTTGTAACGGCCGCTGGTGGCTGAAGTGACGGGAGAGGTGGTGGGCGGAGGAGGCGAGCGTGTACGAGCGGAGAGGCCGGCGGAAACGGCGGCGGCGGTGTGGGTTGGAAGGGCGGTGGGCAGCAATGGTGGGCGGTAAGCGGTGGGTGGTGGGCGGCGGCGGAGAAGACTGAAGACGGTCAACGGTCGGATGAACTTGAGTCCCTAGAGTCGAGACCTGGGCGCCGCCGCAACTTTCTGTCCGTCCTGAGCCGCCCCCACGCTCGCCACCCCGCCGCACCTGCTCCGCATTACGACACCGGCAACTCCTCCATCCCAACTGAACCAGCTGTGACCTGACCCTTCGAACGCTGGCCGGGGCGAGACGGGACGGGACCGGCCCCACCGACGGCGGCGCCAGCAGATGAACGAGACAAGTCGTCATGAAATGTGATAGGACGACTGTGGAACGCGGCCGGTGGGCGGCGAAGGAAATTGAGCGGCGGCCGCGAGAAAAGATGGCTGAGAGAGAAGAGAGAGGTGGGGTTGGCGCGGAGATGAAAAGAGAGGAAAGGACAGAATCTTCCCTCTTCCTCTCTGGAGGGAGATGTCTGGAGGTGCCGAAACAGACCGCCTGCGGTGTGCCAGCAGTAGCGGGGACGCACTCGGAGGAGCCTAACAATGAGTGACATGTCGGAGACAAACAAAACATTCTGGTCGCTTCTAAGCCGTCTCTCCACAGCAAACCACTGTGCAGAGCGCCAAAAACACGTTAAATCCGTCGCAGCTACCAAGGCGGAAAACACATCTGGTAAAGTCCTTCAGCATGCATGTCCGAAGTCCAAACTGCACTATGATGCTGCAGTCTTAGCAGTCGATACCGGGGCCCGATGTCAGGGCCCGGTGTTGCAGAGCTCAGAGGCCAGTGTCAGGGCCCGATGTCGGTGGTCGCAGAGGCGGCCCATACCGTCCGCCGTCCGTCGCCCGTGGGCACGTGCCGTAATGCCGGTCAGCCATATCGCGCTCCGAATATATCTCCGGCGGCCTGTATATGAGAACGGGCCCGTGCCGCGCGCCGATCTAATTGAACGCCGAGCGTCGGGCCGGAAACATCGCTCAAATACCCCCTCCCCACTGACCCGACCTTCTTCCCCCTATTGGGAGCCAGTATGGTCTAATCTAGAATCGTTGTAAAACGCGTTCCATTCATTCGCCTTGACCAGCATTCAGTACAATGTATCCGTTACACGACCTACCCGACCCACAGCCATTACAAGATCTCCCACCACCAAAGGACTGGCCTCCAGTCTGTCAGCGGGTGTCCATCACAGGGCTAAACTTGCGGTCACGTCTCGCTCCGAGAAGACAGGGCGGAGAGCTCTGATGTCGGCGCGGCATCCGGTGGCACATTAGTATTGACGTGAGAGGCAGGAACTAAGGAGCTGGCGACGGAGAGCGTTTGATCTAGGAGTGGGGCGCAGCATTGACATGGCGAGCATAGGTCGGGGATAGTGTCGAGTGTCATACACAGTGTGTCAGCGTGTCGGCTGGTGTAAGGTGTGTTTGAGGGCGAAGGCTGGGAGGCTGCAACGGATAAGAGTCACTTGTCAGTGCGGTAAGCGGCATTGAGGAGGAATATCAGGTGCGATGGCCGCACACTTCAGTAGCTACCACGCAGTAAATCTTTCCCCAATAGCGGATCACCTATGCCTGGGCATACCCATTACCCAATACCTACTATGAACGTCAAACCCCTTGAGACCCCACTTTTTTGCGATAATTTTTAAATGCGTCAACTTTCGTTGACAATATTCTGGCAATGCATGTTTCAGAACCTGCCGAAACTTTTATTACTAAGGTATTTTGACGCCAAACGATTATGGAAGGTACTTCTCATTCACTCGTAATGTTAAGGTCAATTCAGGCCCGGGCAGAGGCTTGCGCTCGGCCACACTCGAGCCCCGCCACCAGCGCCATCTGCTCTAAATGCCATCTACCAGCGCCCGCTACCGCTACCAGCTACCGCCCACCATCAAGCCTGAATGGAGCGAGAGACGCGAGTGACCGGTCGCCGGGCTGCAAGGAGCGCCGGAGGGCTAGGGCGGAGCTTAGCGCTGACGTCATTACGTGGCTCCGCCCCATGAGCGCGTAGCCTCTACCCAAACAGCAGATTCGTTCCGTGAAATTTAACATTACGAGTGAATGAGAAGTACCTTTCATAATCGTTTGGCGTCAAAATACCTTAGTAATAAAAGTTTCGGCAGGTTCTGAAACACACATTGCCAGAATATTGTCAACGAGAGTTGACGCATTTAAAAATTATCGCAAAAAAGTGGGGTCTCAAGGGGTTTGACGTCCATAGTAAACGAGCTACTCATGATAAGACCCCGCGTTGCTGTTGGCTGAGCCAATGAAATCCTCCTCGAGACGCGAACAAAGCCGGTCTAGGAGACCGCTGCTCCACTTCGGCCCAACTTAAATGCTGTTCTCTACCACATCGACGGAGAAGCGAGGACTCTTCTTACCTCGAATCACAAGCTCACCTAAACCCTACTTACATAGAAGTATCACCTGCCTCGACAGCTTAGCTCTATTCAGTCCACTCGCTCACCTTGACAGTAAACCCCAATAGGTTATCTCACCTCAGATCAACAGCTCACCTGGTATGTAGACAGTTGAGTCCTTGGAGAACACTCGCTGTTCCCTGAGATTAGGGATCTCCGACTCCAACTCACTACGAATGTAGGTGGTCGAGCCTTTGGAATAGGCAGTTTCCTGACTAATCACTGAGGTATCCCTAGCTCACCTCGTATGTAGACGGTCGAGTCCTTTGGAGTAGACGGTGCCCTGACTAATCACTAAGGTATCCCCAGCTTACCTCGTATGTAGACGGTCGAGTCCTTGGAGTAGGCAGTGTCCTGAGTCTGACTAGCCACTGAGGGATCCCCAGCTCACCTCGTATGTAGACGGTCGAGTCCTTGGAGTAGACGGTGCCCTCGCTGTTCTCGGCGGCACACCGATACTTGCCCTGGTCGCTCACCACCGAGTCAGCAATGCGCAGATCACCTGAGGAACAGACGGACACGGCTGGTCAGAACAGTGACACGGGGCACAGTCGGAGAGAGATCAGGCTGATCTTAGACAGATAACGGCGGCTGAAAACGAAAACTATCAATCAGAATCGGCGAGGATCACCTCCAGACCGAATAGTTTATCTCGAACAGCTTTCCCATCATTAAATCTAATCATGTTCTTTGTCGACATACGAAAAGTCGAGAAGAGATCAAGGTCAGGCATCAACTAACAGTATTGTATTCACTATTTCAACTGTTATTGTGAAGTGGTCATAGGTCAGTCACATCGTCGTGTGAAGTTCAATCTGCATAAAGCACTGTTTGGCCTTCTGAAGGGCATCGTTCAGCAATCCTCGACAGCAGAATAATACTGGGAGGCCAGCTAATCTGCCACTCAATGGTTAACTGCCTTATCGTAGGAAAACAGGGTCTTTGCCAACAGCGCCAAGAAGGAAAACAGTCCAGTTAATTAACCCGCGCACCGACGGGGGGGGCGGATATCCGCCCCCCCTGAGATTTTTCGCGAATAGCGGGAAAACCGCGGCGCGTAGCGCCGCGAAATTTGGTATGACTATTCCCTTATCAATTTTACACATGGTGTGCAAGTTTGAACCTCCTACCTTTCAAGGTCAGGTCACCAGGTCACTTTGAATGACCCAACCTCAAGTCACTTTTTTGCAACTTTGTCACCGTGCCAGAGCTACAGTAGATGTCGGAGGCCTTTGAAAGTCGCAGGATGTTATTAGGTCATTAGTAGCTACAATTTGTATATCTCGGAATTTTGATATCGGTGACCTAAGGTCAGGTCAATTTCGCGACCTCCCCATTATAAGTCAATGGGGGAAAAATCAACTCCCTGTTTTTACCACTAAAACGGGTCGGAATGGCCCCATATACCATACATGACTTCATATACGATCAACCTTCACTACCTTGAGGTCTGTTTTGCTGTTGGGCAGCTGTGAGGTCATGTGACGTCATCAAAGGTCACCAAAGGTTTTTGGCCAATAACTCCGTACAGGAACAAGATACAGACGCGTGGATGGTCTCATTGTGTTCAGCTCGTCAAGACGCATCGAATGATATACATGATGACCTCGAGGTTACGTGACCTGAGGTCAACCTTTGACATTGACCTTTCGAGGTCAACTTATATATCATTCGATGCGGATTGACGAGAGGATCACGATGATGCCCTTAGTTTGTTCCTATCTTGACTAATTCGAAAGTTATTCGAGAAAAACTCTCTCCATATTTAGCGCCGCCATTTTGACTTTTTCGACCCCTGTGACGTCATCTTTGACCTGACCTGAAAATGACCTTTGTAAAAATTGTAGATCTTGACCGTGCGTATCCGATGCCGTTTACTGCTTGTCGCTATCTTGCTTCGTTCTCGAGATCTCAGGGGGGGCGGTCATCCGCCCCCCCCCCCCCCGTCGGTACTAAGTTGGCGCAGACCCCCGTCGGTGCGCGGGTTAAGTTATGTTATCAGCACGGTTTTTTAATAATCGTTGTGATTAGTTACAATAGACGGGAGTAGATCACGCTTGCAGTTCATTTAAGCCGCCAAATTAAATTAAAGCACGTACGCTCCAAAGAAGTTTGTTTTACGTCCCATCAAAAGTGCTGCTTTACTTCAGAGTTCACCCATCCAGTCCACTGACAACTCAGTATGTCGTTCTTTCATAAGACTTAGCTGTACAACATTTGCCGTGGAAAAGTTCACAGAAGTGCATCGTTCCCGGTGGCTTTCATGCAATTTGAACGAGCACATCTTCCCGGAGCATCATTCACTTATCAATTGGAAAAGGTCAGACATCGACTGTTGATCTTTGAGCCACCGAAGGCGTCCCAATCCGCCGGTATCACCCCCTGGTGGGTTACTGGCGCCCCTGGACCGCCGTCCCGACCTGACGCAACGCGTGCAGCGTGGCACCGCCCCCTCACCGGTACGGGGCCGGTAGGATGACCGGAAACCATGGCGCTGAGCGTCAGAGGATGGGCAAAGGTCAATGGAGATCAAAGTCTGTCCAAACTACAGCGGCCGGCGTAGGAGATTGAATGGCACGTAGACTGTCCTGTTTTGTTGTGGCTATTAATGCAGGTCGTCATAGCATTGCGACTCTTTATGAGTTGGGGGCTAGTAGAAAAAATGATGAAAGTCTGTCAAAATTTGAGTGTGAGCAAGGCAAGCATTCTCGAAAGTCTTTGTCATGGGATAGCTCTTTAAGCTCAGAACTGAGAACTGATGATGACGCCTGACTAAAATGAAAAAATCCGAAGGACAAGAAGACCCATTCTAATTAGAAACTATTAGAGTGGAGCAGCCTTGAAACAACCACATTCGCATTCAAGCAAAGAATCAAGCTGTGATACAGCAGTAACTACACGGCTCTCGATACCCTCGGTATTTGGCCGTCGCCGTCCCGGCACGTGTCGCCGGCCCGACCCATCGCTGTCACCGCTATATCGGCCGGCGAAGATCCATTGCCCAGCGGACACCGCCGCGTCGTATGGTCCGGTCGGCGGCTCGGCGGCCGACAATCGAGTAATCCCTGCAACAGGCACCTGGCGGCGCTCCCACGGCCCTCGGCCGGCCGCGTCCCACGCGCGGGGGCGCCGAGCAGAGCCGGCGCAGCCCCGAACCGTGATCAATGGCGCGGTAATATGCCAAAAGTCTGCCCCGGTAGCGGGAACTGCACGCTCGCAGTGCCCGGCGCTGGCATAATGCCGCCGCCAGAGCGGTAATATGGCCCGGGCGGCGAGCCGTCTGATTTGCGTGTCCCCGTCTGACCGACGACATCCGGGAAATTGACTTGATAAAATCAACCTTTTCAACGGGATATCGACATCAAATATCGTTCTGGCGGCCAATTTCCCAGCTGGCAATATCGCATTATATTGGAGCGTGTATTTGAAAGGATTCTCATTTTGCGGCTTCGAGCTGAAAGCCGGTTGGCCGGCTCACTCGTCAGACGTTCTAATTTCTGGCCGCTCACAGTCGGCCCATCTGGGCTTCCTTTCTGCGCGCCGGCGGCCGGTGTGGGCCCGCCGCTCCGGCGCACCGTTCGGCCGTGTCGTCCACCCGAGCACGCTCTCCCGCCGGCCCCTGTCGTGTCCGGTCGGCCCGAACGGCCCACTTGAGTGCGCCGTCCGCCCCGTACCCGTCCGGCCGGCCGGCGGTCACTGGCAGCGGGAAAACAGCGCTCCCGGGTGGACACAGCGCCCTGCCGATACCGACAGCGCGCGCCGGCGACCAGAGGACCGACGGAATCCAAAGGATCAACGGACCATAAGACTGCCGGGTGGAGAGATGCATTGATTAGAAAATAAAACAAAAATAGAAAACGAGAATGGTCCAATGAGGCTTCGAGATCAAACGGTAAAAAACGATAGCATTTTTCATAATCAACAGCAATGTGATTGAAGATCATTCTTAGACGGTTTCGAAATACCTGCTGTCCCAGACACTACTGTCACAGACACCAGAACCCAGAAAACATTACTTTTACTCTGCTGGGTACTGACACAACTGTAAGTCACAACGATATAAATCTTTATCGCAGTACACTTCCTGCAATTTTCACACACCGACAATCCCACAGTCCAAGTTGCCGAGAATGCGGGCGTCCGTCCGTCCGGCCGCGGCGGGCGGGAGGCGCGGCCATTTCCCAGTGACCCCCGGGGCTCAGTGACGCCATGATATACACCAAAGTGCCGCTGTCCCGCTTTATTGGACGAAAAGATAAATGGCATTCGTGAATTTTATGGCCGCCTCGGCCGCGACCCGGCCGTTTGATAAGGATATACTGGGCGTCGTCAAAGGCGGCGCGGCGGCGGCGGCGGCGCGGCGGGAGGCCGCCGTCAGTCGGCACCGGCGCTGGAACGGGCCGCCAGCGAGCGCCGAATGGAGGTGGTAAACGGCGGCGTAACTGGCGCCGCGCAGACAATGAACGGAGAGCGAAACGGCGGCTTTACCGCCGTGGCAAAGACACTGAACTGGAGGAAGAAACGCCGATGTCACCATTGCAATACAGGCGATCAATTGGTGAAGTCAACAAGGAAGTTACCAACGCGGCATCCACAACAAACTTGCGTGGCAGAGCATCAGCATGGTCAGCATCCTCGTCAAAGGTTCTAAAAACAGAAAGCCGGAATGCTACCAGCTGCCAGCTGGGAACACTGGTAAGATAATGTTCGGCGCCATTGTGGTAATGCTCCGGTGTGTCGCCCCCGTTTCCACTGCCATTTTGCCGCCGGTCGTCCGGATAGGCGTCTCAGCGCGGCCACCTGATGAAGGCCCATCGATCAGCCACGCAGACCCCAAGACAGAGCCACAAGACTGGAAAGGGTGCTAATTCGAAGGTACTGTCACACTCACACAACCCCGTCGTCGGGAGGCACCGGTCATCCTTTGTGTGTTCGTCAGTGGGATTGCAAAAGATGCACAAATTGATACCGATGTTTACCTTCCTCTACAGACGTTGATAATGGAGGCAGAGAAATGGGTGATTTCAAAATAAGGTTAAATGGAATCGCAGCTTAGCCAGGATAGCTCAACAAATACAAAACAGCTACAGGAGCTTAATGGAGAGTTGCGTCAAGACAGGCAGCGACCTTGTATCATCTGCAAAGGATCGACATATAAAATGCACCGGCCAGAAGGACGGTTAAAGCAAGATAAGCAAACTGAAATAACAAAAGGAAATGACGTACAAAATGAATACATCATACAGTGCAAAGAAAGACTGAAATGCAAACAATGCAACGCATGTTATTTCCAGGGAGTTTGAAGTAAAAAGGACAAATGGCAGTTACCGTATGTCATAAAGATCTCAAGGCGTCAGCAACAAGGCAAATAGAGACAGGCCGAATGGGCGAAACAGTCGTAAACCGGGCGAATATGAACACAGGGAGCGTTTTCTGCCGCGACAAAACAAGACGATCCACAGTAAAGCACAAATGAAAAATGAACGCTTGTTTTCACCCTCCTCGGGAATGCTATACGTAGTATGACTTAACCAAGCAGATAAATAAGAGCATATAACTGCGTATAGAAGCGGAAACAAACAGACGTACGCCTAATTGGCACCATAAGTCATCTCGGGGAAGCGGCGATAAAAGGCTTACAACGAAACGACAATGTCCAGCGGGGGCGAAACGAACGCAGCAAACTTCCCGAGAGAAGAGTTTTAACTGGTGAACTTTGGCGACTTCTCGACACACTGCACTCGCCGGAGCGAGCCAAGCCAAGCTAGGCCAGCCCAGCCCAACCCCAGCCAGCCAAGCCGAGCAGAGTGAAGCTCGTAGAGACCGGGGCGACTTCTGGGAAGTCCAATCGGTGCCGGTCCGACTCCTCAGTCGCTGAGATCGTACCGGGCCATCCGGGGTGGGCGCCGGGGGACCGTCTGGAATCCAGACACCACTCCGCTACCTGGAGCCTACAATCGTTCCCAGCGCTGGTGTCGGCAGGCCTCGGACAGAGTTGGCTCGTCTCATGAATCCGGTAGTTGACAGTGCGAGCAACACACTCGCGAGACGCTTGTTTCAGTACGGATAGGTTCGAAACTGTTTGAGCTACACGAACCCACATCTATCGTTTGACAGCTCTGCCTGCTGGTCACTCGCATCGGTCCGCACTTACAGCCTATATGCCTACGGCTGTAAACAGACCATAGGATAGGTGCTGACAATATGCATTATGCATACTCCACGGGATGGATCTAAAGACACACCTCAAACCCAGTATGACGTGGATCTGGAAATTAGCAAAAACCGTAAAAACCAATCATTTAAAATTCGGACCTAGGGAGTCAGGTGGCCATTTACTCACCGAAGGACAACGGCAAAAGATACTTTGTAATTCCGGCATGCCCCATGCTGTCCCATGTGCTGTTTAAGTCAGGAAATACGGCCAAAAGGTAGCATTAAGGACGCATACGAACCCATTCATGAGATGCCATTTTACTCGGAGAACTAAGCCACACTCAGCTCCTTTCCAGTCCAGCTGAGCCACTTGGCATCTAACTGCGCCCGCCATAAGTGCATTGGATATGCGAAAGGCTCAGTCTCTGGGAATACTGCGGTCAAAGGTCCACATTTGCATAAGTTAGTCGGGCTCCAGTACGCGCACTGTATTTAAACTCCCGCTCGCCGCCCACCTGCCTCACAGCGGGTGAAACTATAGCCGGGGGACGGGGGACGCGCCCCACCTCGCCGCTGCTGCCGCTCCGGCCGGCTCGTCATAGCGTGTGTTGATGGTCCGTTCACCGCGACCGTCACCGAAATGGACCGGGCCGACCGTTCCACGGGGCGCCTATTTTGCATCGAAAAATCGGCTGCGGTGGTTACTGCGGTTCGAAGGGAGCGCGGTCGCCATTCAATCTCGGCCGCCACGCACGACGGTCGTCAACAAGTCAATTCGTCCGGCCGCCGAACGATGCCTGGACCACAACAGCGCAGGTCGGCGCAGTTCGGAGCGGAGGGCACACGTCAGTGGCGACACCTCCGGCGGGCGGACACAGTGACCCGGCCACAGCCACAGCCGCCACCAACAGCGACAGCGACGGCGACGGGTCAGCCCCCACGGCACCAATCACCGAGAAAACAAGGCAACAGCTCAAAAACCGGCCGACATTCGGGCGCACAAACAGGCCCTCCCCGACCGCCGCCACGCCGCTGAGCGACCGGCGCGGCACTAACGACCGCACTAAACTCTGCGACACGACGGTGTGTCAGACGAGCGAACGCCGCGAACGGCAGCGCCGCGGTGTCACGCGAGCGCCCAGCGCGCGCCGAGAGGCTGTTCGGGCGCAACGCCGAATGGGTCGTAAATAGCCGGGGGACGCTGAAAATGTCCCCGGGGAGCGACGCAGCGGTGGTGGCAAGGGAACAACACCGATAGCTGATCCGCTAAGTAGAAACCAGCAAAAAAGGTATGAAACAGTAAACATAGACATGAGCTTAGGAGATCTATAGCACATCACTAAGCTATAAACTACAAGAGAAAGGCTACAAATGATTGATGAAACGATCCAAGTCGGGTCACAGAGTGCTCGGGTACGACCGGCGGCGATCGGCTGGCGGCCGCCGGCGGATAGTGGGCGGCGCTGAGCGCGATAAAGAGCCGCTAACGGCTGCGCGGCGCCGGCCGGACCTCGGGCGGCGCCTCGGCCGGCTCCCAGGAGGTCGGCGGCGCTCCATCAGCCGATTGGCAGTGCCGGCCGCGGCCCAGTGTCCGGGAGCAGCTGCGCCGGCCGCGGCTCGCAGCTGGTTAGCCGTCACCGGCGACGGCGGTCGGCGGACCGCCGTCCGCCACGAAGAACTGGACCCGGGATCCACTATCCCTCCCAGCCTCTCCTAGCGCCGACGTCGCAGCCCTCTCACACTGCGCCGTCGGTCCGCCCGTTCGGCGCCGCCGCCGCCGTCCGCAGGGACTGTTTACTGCCCGACAAACAAGGCAAACTTGCCCGTCGGGCATCGCCACCGCCACGGCCGACAGGTTAATCATGTTTGTCACCTGCACTGTGGAGCGGAGACGCGCCCGCCCGGCGTCGCTGACGCCCCATTGCACCGCCGTAAACTCCAGGCGGATGTCAGACATGGCAGCAAACTTTCAGCTTGACACTTGAGCCCGTCGTCCGAACTCGTCGCGAAACTACACATTTGTTGCAGCTCGGATTACGATATATTCCAAACGAAACGTCCGGCTCCATTCAGAAACGTTCAGCCGAAGAGAATCGAAGACAGCTCGCAGCTGCAGTGTAGATAACAGTTTCCGACTTTCTCCAGCGGCGCTGCCGCCTCCCGGACGCTCTGCAATATCTGCATCGGAACCGGGCGCCGGCCGGCCGGGCTGCTCCAATTGGACACGGGATTCTCTCAATACGGAGCCGTCAGCGAGGCGCGCGCGGCCGCGGCGGCCGGGCGGGGCGCCGGGCGGGCGGCCGGGCGGGCTGGAACTCCGGCCTCCGCGACCCAGCCGGCGAGCCAAGGAGACCCATTATTCCATCATTAGGGGCGGGAGAAATGCGGGACCACACGCCGTTTGCAAACAGGTTCGAACGGTGGATTCGGTTTTCATCAGAGGAGCGCGCGGCGAGTTCAAACGCAGCGCACAATGTGGGGCGTGACGGCGCGCCGCGAATATGGATATATATGAAATGAGCTGGAGCGCGGCGGGCGGGCGGCCGGGCGGGCCCGCACCGAGAGGAAGGAGATGAAAACAGTCAGATTGAGAAACGCCAGATTGAGCTGGCGACGACAACAAAGCCGGTTGTGTGGTGAACAGACGAAAAAGAGCGAAACAGAACAGCAGACGGATGAATCGCCCAGAATGAATCTGCGAATCATTAAGCGACAGCAAACAAAAGAACAGCGGCGCACTGGGGCGCGAAGTAAAACCGAAAAAGGTTGAGGAAGCTCAAGTTCTTAGAACTTTGGAACACTATAGAGTCTTGGAACAAAAGCAGGTACTAAAACGAGAAAAGTTTCAATCTCCTGTAATCATCTAACAATAAACGGGCAGCCACTGACTTTACCGGTGATAAACTTTATACTAGCGGACTGCAACATTTTTAAAACGCACATTTTACGCATGTTGGGCCGTAAAGTAAAACATTAAACACACAATCGACCCATGAAACCGAACCGATCAAAGCGAAACGCAGTTCACTCTGGTGTCCGTCACTCCGCGGTCTAATGCTGAATGGTGTCATAGCTACAAAATGACGGCTACGAATCTCAGTCTGCCTTGATAAACATAAAAACCGAGCCTTTGGTTGCTAATACCTGCAATGTTTCTGCTATTGGGATGATGGACGGTTCTTTAGCCACAAAGCGTTGATGTTACATATCTTTGAAACGTTCTTTTAATGTTAATGTGATAACATCAAATTTTACCTTTCATAGAACCCTTGAAGCCACATTGAGTAAACAGGCACAGCTTGCCTTACTTGCGGAATTACCGCGAATGAATACCGTGAGCGGAAAACTTTTTTAATCCAATTTATGAATCTGAAAGTTCCGAAGTCGTGCGGGGACTGTTTGCTTCTGTTTATGCCAAAAATCACCGAAGGATAAGCCGCGCGCTATGCCACAGCACCTGCACAATGCGGGCAGAGCACAGGGCTCGTATTCGGGCGCTACTGAGGAGTACAATGAGTTACCAGTACGGAGTAACATGGCACCAGACCAGACCCCGCCCTGACTCTACCCCGCCGTTACCCAAACACACTGACAAGCCGTCAGGGAATCCGTCCGGTAACGAGCCGACATTAGCCGAGTGTGACGATACCCTCCGCACCTCGTAAAGCCGAATTAGGCCGGGTCGAGCCTGACAGCGTGGGCAGGCGGCACTGCACGGCACGGGCCGCCGAAACGGACACCCGTCCGTAGGTGCGATAAAGAAGGCACGTAAAAGAATCCTGACAAATTAGAAGAGTAGTGATCCGGACACAGTCGAATGGATATTCTATTCGAAAAGGTAATGATTCAGACTAAGAAGCCCACAGAAAACAAAATTGACGATAAGAGAGGCGTCCGTATGGAGAGGTGAGCAAACCGATGCTTGACTGCAAAAGCTCGGGGCGTAAGTTTTTCTAACAAGTTATCCATACACATTACACAATCGTGCGCTGTGCCTGCACACACCAACTTTTTCATGCACACTATCACCATCGCTTTTCTATCGGCCAATCCTTTCACCAGCATCACCATCTACCAGCAGACGGCGACCGCCACCTCCGGCCGTGCGTCGCTCGTGGCGCCCCAGCCCCTGTTGCCGTTAGCTCCTCGGCCGCTGGCGGCTGGCTGATGGTCGGCGTTTCGCCGGCCGGGTGCGCCGCACTCTGCCGAATGGCCGGTGGCGGCCGGCTCCATTTCCTTGATGTGCATTTGCACCCGGTGGCGACGTGTCATTTGTCAGACGCTCTGTCTTTGGCGGCGCGGACGCCGGACGTGGGCCCCCGGACGCCGCCCGGCCGCCCGGTGCGTCTGGGTACAGCGGTCGGTTCGGCGAGCTCCAGCCCCCGCCGCCGTTCCCCGAATCATGGACGTTAATCAGAGTCGTATGCGTCATCGGCGGAGCGGTTAATGAGCGATACTTTGTCGACAGGGTTATTTTTACCGCGTTATAAATCCCCAGTGCTAATGACCCAGCCTTGCTGGCTTTTTGAAAGAAAAAGAACACGAATCATGACAAATGTCAGCATTAATGACCGCGGGCAGTTTTGATTACATGGAACTACGTCATCAATGCTCTGTCTCAGACATGCGCTGTGACGAAGAAAAGGACAATAATTTGTGTAAAAATATTCACATGAATGGTGAAATGAGGTCACAGTTCTGGAATGCGTTCTCATTCAATTGTAACCTAGTACACATTACACAAACCTGATAAGCAGAATGAAGAAAAAACAATGGCCAAGAAAATAATAATGTTAAAACCACGGTGTTTTTTTTAAGAATGTCACGAAAGAATACGATGACTGACGGAAGCTACGAGAAGACAGCAATTTATGAGCATCTAAAGATCTTACCAAAATAATAAAATTAAACCAACTAATAAATATAAAAAGTATCACATTTGGCCAGCAGGCAGTCGGTCCCGTTAGGACATTCAAACACCACACCACGCTGCCGCGAGCCGCGGTAGATGGCACATTCCGAGCCGAGTGGCTGACCTTTTACGATCAGCCGGCATGCAAAGTTGTCCGCCCAAGTTAGCCCCTGCGCCGCCGCCCTAATCTCGTATGCAGCCAATCAGCATTCAAAGGAGACTGTTAGCGGCTATGTCGTAAATTTTCTCGGCGAGTGTCGGTGCCCGCTCGGCGGCCGGCTCACTTAGTTCGACATATTGATAGAGCTAGTTAGCCACAACGAGACGGTGAGCCATCTGCTCCTCTGGCGTCCCGGCGTCCCGGTCCGACCGGCAGCGGAACCATGGTCCTCCCGCCGAGTTGGTCCACAGTGGACGGCTCAGGGAATGAGCTTTGAATTCCGACATATCACTATGGGATCACTAAGAGCTGCCCGTCGCCCTCACCCGAAAACGTCACATCAGGAAGTGACAGTTGTAATGGGCAGGAATGATGATGTGTGCCATGACTTGATATTAAGTTAAATATATTGAAAGAAAAGGTCAAGGAATGCAGTTAACCCGCGCGGGGCTGGGGTCTCCAGCCGAACGCGCGGGGCTGGGGGGGGGGGTAAATTTTACCCCCCCTGTTATCTCCCGAACTAATGGTCCGATTTGGAAAATTCAAACGCCAATCGAAAGCTCTCATCACGAACTACTAAAAACATGTACTTAATTTAAAGTTTGAGGTCAAGGTCAAGGTCAGGTCAAGGGTACAAATTGCAAGTTTCTACAGTATCGGCCTTGCACCGTAGTTGCCGAAGAATGGAGTCATGGACTGAGACTGATCGCCCAAAACGTGTTCTTAGGCTACCAAGACAATATTCGTTGCATACAATATCATTCAGAGGTCAAGGTCAAGGTCAGGTCAGGTCAGGTCAGGTCACCAAAAAACAAAATATAGAAAAGGGCATGTGCGACACATGTTTTATGGGTCATTTTACTCATAGAATTCAATAGGCACACTCAATAAGTGATATGGACCACCTCTGGATGAATTTCAGGTCGAGGTCAGGTCAAGGTCAGGTTAAGTGAGGTCAAATTTTGAAGTTGGTTGTTAAGGCCTAAAAAGGTGTCTATCTGATGCAGTTTTTCACGGCGAATCGAATGGTGCTATTTTTGTTTCCGTACGAGGTCTAGAACTTCCAAAAAAGCCATTTTTCAAAAAATTTGTGTGTCGTGACGTCATAAAATTTTGAATAACTCCCACATTTTTGAACCGATTCTTCTAAAATTTGGTATGTAGGTGCACATAGACCACTTCTCTGACATATATTCCGGTTTTTTCGATAGACTCAAAATTTTGGATTTTATAATGATTTTCCCAAAAAAGTCAGTTTTTTGAAAAAAATTAGGCCAAAATCCAACATTTTCAAAAAACCGAGATAGCCATTTGATAGACAAAGTAAAATTACGTATAACCTTTTTTGTTACGTCTTGATTCCTTAAAAAATGAAGATGTTAGCGGCGTTTGAACTTTTGCCGTTTTTGAGGCGAAAATGGCGAACATGACGTCACTAAAACGTCAATTTCTCAAAAATTTTCCGACGGATTTCGCTCACATTTTCAGGGAACGTGTCAAATTGATGTAAGAAAAGGTACTGAAAGTTTGGCGGCGCTGCGCGCCGCCGTTTTTGAGATATCGCAAAAATTCGCGAGGGGGGGTAAAATTTACCCCCCCCCCCCAGCCCCGCGCGGGTTAAAGCCCATGCAGAAAGGTCAAAATCAACGAAAAGCGGCTTGTGCTCAGCATCGTTTTCTGTATGTTCTGAAGACAAGCTAGCCATCGTTCTCGCAGACCATAGCACTGCGGAGTGTGGACTTCTTCAGACTGTTATCGGAGACAGCGACTAGAGCACATTTATAAACACCCAAAGCCGACAGAGCGCATCCACTGAAACACTTCCTAACTGGTGAGTGGAGAGCGTCCGCCACTCCGCCGCGGGAGTGGCCGTATCCCCGTGGTCAATATCTTCTCAATGCCAAATGGGCTTCCCATGTTCGCCAGAGCGCACGATCGCTGAGTCTTCACCGCGCGGCGTATTTCTCACAGTTTATTCCGCGTAACTTTTCGGCACAACTTGGTAAGAGAGGCCGTCCGCGGCAAACGCCATCTTTGAGGATTTTACGAGGCTGTTTTCTCCAGCCAGCTGTCTTTCCAAGGCGTATTTCACTCTAGTGAATTTACTAACAGACCCTTGTAGCCACGTCATATAGCCATGGCCCACATCCGATGCGTCACCGGTTCTCGACCATCGAACTCACGTCTCGACCGCGACTGATGGGGCGTCAGAGCGGCGCGGTGCCGGTCGGTTGACTTCCATTACACGGCGGTCGGGTCGGCGGCAAGTAGTGAGCCGGTGCCACCTATCGATCCCGGGGCACACAAAGGCTCTGCTGCCAGGTGACACGCCGAACAGCCTGAGTTATTTGAGAGGGAGAGGGGAGAGAGAGGAGGAGAGAGGGGGTGGAAAGAGCGAGAGAAAAAGAGATAGTGGTGCAAGAGAGGGAGGGGAGAGAGCAATGAATGTGTAAAATATATTGGATGAGATGAGAGAAAAACAGAGCGAGGGAGAGAGCATGGAGAAGTGAGAGAGAGAGAGAGGGATGGAGGAAAAAAGAGAGAAAAGAGAAAAGAAAGAAGAGAGAAAACAAAAGAAGAATAAAAAACTCAGAAAAGTTGTCTCGTACGGACGAGCCATCATCGGCTCTCTGCTGGGGCCGAGGCCGGGCGGCTGGGCCGCCTGAAAGGTAGACTGTGCCGCACGACAGCCGTGTAGTACGGTACAGCCTAACCTCCAGGCAGCTGCGAGACTCGCCAGTCCGAGCGGTACACGGGCTGAGAAACAGCGCTTTCTCTGCGCTCCGACCGCTTTGTTCCGAGGACTCTTCTAGAAACGGAGAACGGAAAATCGGAGAGCAGGGTGGCATGGAAAGTCTGCGAAACATATGGAAAGGCCATCGGCGCCTACTTGGGCCAAAGTTGGCCGGGCGCGCCTGTGAAATGTCCTCCGCCCGTCGGCTCCGGCCGCCTCTCTGTCGGACCGGACGCCACTGGGAGACGTTCGATGCGCCGTAGTCCACACCTGCGGCCCATCGGCCCCGACAAACTACAGCGATAGACGCGACTGCCGACCGGGACACGTATCGACATGGGAGGGGCGAGCCATGAGTCCCCCCCCCCCCCGGCCGGGGGATGGCGAGACGTCCCGTCCCGCGCAGACGTCCGCTGGGAGTTCTCGGGGAACAAATGGACACGCCCAGTCGTGGATTAAATGACGACAAATTAGGCAAACGGAATTGGATCTTATCGGATACAAAGCAAGCTGAGTGCGGCTGTTCCTAGAAGAGGCTGCGAGAGCCTGCGGCACCGTATAACCATAGTTCTGAAACTGCAGTGGCAGGAATAAAGGCGTCATACATTGCACCCGGTCGATCCAATATGCATATGAATATCATTATTCCAGTTACTCAGTACCTGACAAAGGCTAACCCGGAACCAACCAGCAACTTTTCTGAGAAAGTTTAAACGTCAAAGTTAGCTTCAAATATGGTAGGTGCGCCTACATACATTTGAGCGGTCGACGTAAATTTTCCGAATATTTTTGTTTGCCCGTCGAGGGAAAATGCTGCACAAAAATCAGCATACCCATGAGCACATCGGTTGTCAATCTCGCACCTTGGTGCTGCAAAGTGCAGCAATAACCATCGATTCGCGTTTTCAGCGGTCTGACGCTATTTGTCACCGATTTCGGAGCCGGTCACTGTCAAGTGCCACGGCGAAGCGTCGTTCTCGCCGCCGCCGCGCCAAACACGCCGCATTGGCGCTACTCGCCGCCAGCATTATCCGTTGATCGGCGTGCGTTTATCAGGCTCACGGCAGTTGGCTGTTCGGGTCAGTACCGAGGGAGAGGGTGGATGAGTGCATAGCGTTATCAAATGGATGTGGTGTAGACAGGGGCACCTAACATTAGCTATGAAGTGAAATGGAAATAACCGCGCTTTCGCATTGTTCCGAATGGCAAAGGAAAATTGACTGTTCCTCACTTGATGGGTAGCCTCATATTCTCAACCACTAACAACACGTTTGTTTTCAAGGTTAACAGGTCATATGAAACTAATTCACTTCCGCAAACCGGCATGCACGCATTGAAACAAACAATCAGCCAGTCATGCAAAGTTCGAATTCATTACTTGCAACTGTCAACGAAGCAAAACTGTTTTCATGATATGCCGACACAATGAAAGGTGAATGTTGTGTTCATAGTCTATTACAGTGACTGATATGATTATGCTTCAGGGTGGTCGGTCATTTAATTGGCACCCAGCTTGTACATAGTTGTATGTACAGTCCACAGCAAAAGTAATGTGTGGTCTCAGTCATGGGTGTGTTCTGCTTCTGAAGCTTAGGAACGATTAGCCAGACTACAATGAAACTTTGAATGTAGCTTATATGTATCCTCACCCTTGCAGCTGCAACTTTAGCTATTGACATCTTCTTTTCGATCACTCCGCATTAAACAATCGCCAGTCAAAGCCAACCGTTGAGATTGGTAAAACCCTACATTACTTTAGCGGTGGGCTGTACATGTACATCTTCAAATTTCATCGCCAAATGTGCAATGTACAAATAATATTGTCTGGCGATGCTTGTATGTATACGCTTAACTTGAGACCAGGAAATGAAGAGAAATATGCCTTATGCGCTGAAACTCGCCGTTCATGTCCCCTTTACGCGCCGGAGCTCACCTCTGTTGGGCTCGCCGCGCAGTCGGTACCGGCTGTCGGACATGTTGACCGGCACGCCGTCCTTGAACCAGTGGATGGTCGGCTCCGGGTCGCCCGTGGCGCGGCACCGCACCACAAAGTCGCGGCCTTTCTCCACCGGCTGCGGCATCGGGTCCTGCGTGATCCGCGGAAATCCCGACGGACGCACGCTGTCCGCACCTGGGAAAGGCAGAAAACGCTGATTAAAAACACATCAGGCACCTACGAACTGCATCAAACGCAGCAATGAAACACACTAGAGAGAATCGTAGCGTTTAGCGAGCGTCCAACAGCGCTCCGGGCCGCAGTCAGGCCGCCGCACAAGACGGACGGCCGAAGTTGTCGTGGCGTGCCCTGCAATCTGGCCAGTGGCCGGCCGGCGGCCACCGCGGCGGCACAACACCTAAATCACCGGCGCCCAGCGCGAGCGCGGACAATATTGTGCCGTCGCCGCGGGGTGGACGGGAGGGAAGGGAGGGAGCACCGGTGAGCGGCGGTCCGGCGGAGAGGACTGGGACGGGAGACACGGGACAGCGGCGCGCTCCGTGACCGCTGTCGGCGCCGACGGCCGACGATTCCACGGATGGCCGGTCCGTCTGAGCTCCAGCTCCGCCGCCATCGGCGCCGCTCGCGTTACGACGCCGCCATTCGGTCTCAAAGCCAGCCGTCATCGTATATTAACCCAATTTGCATTTGACAACCGAATCTGGCCTCAGAAGTCGGCCTCTGAGCACACAGACGGTCCGATAACCTCGCGCGGAAGAATGGCGACCGGTGCTCGGTCGACCGGCCGCCGCCTCCAATATGGACGAGATCGATAGCTCTTCAGTGACGGTCCGGCGCCGCCGGGTCAAACACGGTCAGAGGTCGACACCGCACAAAGCCGCCATTGTATCCGACACCCTCGCAACGACATCAATGATCCTCGGAAACAGGTAGGACCGAGTGCCATTAGCCGCCCTTACAGTGCTTCACATACCACACAGGACAACACTCGCCAACGCCCGGGCTTTCCAGCACGGCGGGCGGCGCGGGGAGTTAGATTCGACATCCGGGAGCAGGTAACTCCACTCCCCTTTCTTATCAGCCGAGCCGGCGCCACCTCGCTGTCACCACCGCGCCGTCCCCATTCCATCTTCCTCGGCGCAGCCGCGTCCCGTCCTCCGCCAAACGCACTTTAACCGTTTCCTTCCGGCGCACGTTTCCCGGTAAGGTTTAAATTAGGCGCTGACAGGTCTGACTCATTGCCTCCCAAATCGAATAACTAGACGGGCACCGCGCGGCGGCGCAGCGGGCTGTCCTGGGAGGGGCGGTACAGCAGCAGTAGTGGCGGCGACAGCGGCAGCGGCAGCGGCGCGGCCCAGGGTGGATAAAGTCTCCGCCCCAGTGGATTGGCTGAAGAGCAGTCATCTTTCTATAGTCCCTGACATTCTGAAATCACTCCAGGCACTCAAGACAGCTCCAGTCGGTTCCAAAGTAGTTCAGTGCATAGTTGAATAGCTCCGGGTAGTTCTGTTTGCACTCCTATCCATCCTCAGACATCCAACAGTCCCAGCCGTCTTCAAACGTCCCCAGCTGTGCGGAGCGGCCTCCAATCGTCTCTAATCGTCCTGGAGTATCCCCAGCTGTCTCCCGTCCAGTTCGCCCCACTGGATGGACTCGGCGCAGAGGAGGCATCCCGTCTCGATCGATGAAGACGGAGAGCGTCTGTCATCCGAAACCGGCGACGGCCGGCGCACGGTCCGCCCCGGGGCGGAATGTGGGGCGCCCGGGGTGACATGTGGGGAGCTCCGGTCTGCGGCCGGGTCACATCACTCCGGCCGATACGGAGGCGTTCAGACGGAAAAGACGAAAAGGGTACGATATGAGTATTATTATATTTAGAGCTTGAGGACCTTTGACTGCTTTTCACATGCTCTTGAGAGGTTCCGGGTCCTCAAGAAACCCATCACATAAAATTCTAGACGGCGTTTCCGCTGCCTGATTTCCCACAAACGTCCTATTGCAGGAGGCTATAGCTGTGATCAGAACTGACCCACTGTTGCATTGACTGCGCTGTCGTAAAACTGTGGGCGCCGGTCGGTCTCAGTCTCCGCCAGTCCCGCTGTCTCCGGCCGCCTACTGCGTCCGGTCTGACAATGGCGGCGGGCCCGTTCGCGGTCCGCCCGCCGATCCGACACCGTCCGCAATGAATATAAAGAGCGCCGGTGCGGCCACTGCTGCCGGGAACGATCCCCCGGCGGCGTCCAGGGCCGCTCGGCGCACTATAAAACATCGCGCCACCATCCCAGTGGAGAGGCGCAGTGCCGGCTGACGGCCGCCGCGCCCCGACAAAATGGACAGGGGAGCGGTCTATGGGGCAGTGAGGAGACAGGACCAGAGGGACCAGCCAGGTATGTCTGCCGAGTGACGTCGCAAAGGTCTCAACAGTCCAGAGTAAAATGTGTCTCACGGCCAGATACGTAGTTTGTGGGGGCTCGTGCTGTCTGAGCTAACGATGCGTCACCAATGATGCAACATCATGCCAGACGCATCATTCACAGCCAGCTTTACAGTCATGAAGAACTGCGCCTTCAAGCTTCAACAGTCGCACTGACAAAACGCAGGCGCGGGTGACGCTGCTGACATTGCTGACACGCCCTCTGACATTAAGACCATCAGGTGAACAACTGCGAACGCGGCAGCGACGGCAGCACTCCGAACCCACGTCATCCGGGAGCTCATCTATCAATGAGCAGGGACGGGTAAAAACGAGCCGGTGCCGGCAGCGGCGGTGGCGCTGTCACCCGTCCGTGCGGCCACCTGCGGCCGGGGGTGATGGATCGGCGGAGTGTGGCACGCGACCCACCGCGCAGGACGGTGACCGGACGGTGGGGAGCGTCAGTCGGGAGCGGTGGCAGGGCGGGTTAGACAGGGAGATGTGGCGGTCCGGCGAGGTCGTTTAGCTTTAGGTTTGACCAAGATACATTGTATAGCGGGGAGCAGTACGGTACGGGTTTGACGAGGCCCAAGGGGACAGGATCGACCAAGGTGGCCTTCAAATCGGGATGTTATGTAAGCTACAGAGTCAGACATTAACTCAATGGTGTTTCTTGCTACGTAGATGCTTACACATCACATACAGACATTGGCCTAAAAACCGAAAGGGTAGGCTAAGATGCATGCACTGCATGACAGGCAAACATTTCTATTTCTTTTGAGGATCCACTAACATCTGATCTAGCCTATTCCGTCCTCCTCAATGCGGAGATATGACAGCCTCAATACTACTTACAGTAGCTTCTTGATTACGTGCCGGCAAGAGCTGAATGGCCTCTCTGCAGCGCAGTAACATAATCCCAGCAGACATCAACATCGAGTCAGCTTCAGCATCCAGCAGAAATGACACCGGTCTCATAGAGTCAACATTTCCAGAGCTGGTCGCTTTCATCCAATCCTACCGCCACAGACGTGACCCCGGTCTCTCCGACATCTCCTCGAGTTCACATCGGCCAGAGGTCACGACCCCGCCCCCTCACACCTACCCCCCTCCGGTGCGGAGCCACCTGGCGCCATCCCGGCCGCTCGTTCATTGTAAGGAGCACAGTCGTAAGGCGGACACAGGCTCGCCAACTTGCCGCCACTTAATTTCGGCGAGTAGCTTTTCGGGTCGTGAGCAGGCCGTCGGCGGCGGCCGCGGAGCCGGCGGTGGCGGTCCCCGCCCGGCCGTTACAGCCGGGACTCGAAATGAAGTCGCTACACATGCCCACATCATTCAGCGATAAACCACCATAAAGTGTGGCGGCGGCGACGCCAGGTGCGACACGGCACACTCCGACAGACGGCAGACGGCACGCCGCCGACCAGGGCGGGGGCGGGGGCGGGGGCGGCGAGACGTGCCGTGGGCGGCAACGGCGACCGAGACGGAGCCACGAGTCGCTCACGATCCCAGGGGCGTCTGGGAACTCACGGGCTGAAAGGTGATCGGGCACGGAGCAATACTTCCACGGACACCAAATGGCGCAAGACATTCACGTCAAAATCTTGGGAGAAGAGGATTCGGTGTGCAGCAAATATCACTCAATTTTCCGTTGCATTCCCACAAATCGTCCCGGAAGGATCCAATCTCTCCTCTGACGTTCCGGGGACGGTCGGCGCCGGCGGACGCAGCCGTCGCACGCACAGCCCATTCCTTGGCCGGCCGGCGGTGACGAGAGGACAGATTTACAACCGTCGCTCGACCGAGCCGTAAATCTGAGTTTCCATTTATGCGGCGGCCGGCGGGGACAACAGGTCCCCACCGGTGTGGTGACGCTGTCGGCCACAAAAACAGCGGCACGACAGGCGGCGGAAATTGGCGCAGCGGATACAAACACGGCGCACGGGGCGATTTTACGGCGTGAGTCGATCGCCCGACCGTCGGCAACGATTGGCTTTCACGGCGTCGGACGGACAGCAGTGGGGAGACAGCGGCCGGCTCGAACTGCAAATTAGGCCGAGTTAACGCCGGAAAACACACTCAGTGTCACGGCCAGTATGACTAAACAGAGCAAATGAGCGCGGCTTGCGAGTTCGTCCGAGCAACAGACGGCTGTCTGAAGGTCAAAGGAGAAAAATATGGTAGTGAAGGACAAAGACGAAACAAAGTTTTGAGATATGATGAAGCTTTTGCAGCCGAAACAAAAACGTACAAAGCGATGAGATAAAATAGAAACGAATTGGAATATGGATGAAGTTACGATGAAGATCAATTACGGTCGGAAACAGCATACATATAACCAAACATATGCATGGGTCAAGCAAACGAAAAAAAGTAAATGATTAATATTCACCGCGTCACTCCCAACGAAGGGGAAATGACATCCCGGGGGAAAAATATGTCAAATCATAACAGCCTGACATATTCAAACGCAAATCACTTCCCCACACCTCGGTGCAAATCAGAGTCGAGAGCGGCGGGTGCTGATATCAGCCTGCTCGGACCATTGACGGGCGCGGCTCTGCGGCCGGCTCATCCGCCGACCGGCAGCACAAACAACCCAATTCAAATGTGGCATCAATCCGGCGCCGAACCCATCCTGGGGAGCTCGCCGCGCGGCGGGGGCAGCTCCTTGCCATTCGGCGCGCGCCGGCCCATCCCGGCCGCGGCGCGCTGTATAAGCCCACCATTCAGCACCGGGAGGATCCGCGAGGATTTCTCGGCGAGCGGCGGCCGATCGAGCACCCTGTACCGCCGGCCGCGGCTGGGCCTGATCGCTCCATCCGCGCTGATCCCCGCCGCCGCCGCCGCCGCCGCCGAGCGGGGCAGACTTGTTGAGCCCGACAGTCGGCGGTACTCAGGGTCATCCGACGGACCCGAAACGGGACGCAGCAGCAGCATGCAGCCCACATACTTTGGCGAGGTATGAATGAATGGAGCTTGCAGTGATTGTCTTCTCATCGCAGCGTGTACACTAAATTTTGACATTCAATGAATCATTTGGCTGAACTGGTTTTTCATTCGGGCGATTATAAGGCTCATCGTTCTATGACACCAGGGACAGCCAAAGCAGGCCATCATCCACTAAAAACGGCTGAAGGTCTGCAGCCATCGACAGCTCGTTCGTTAGAACAGATCATTCTATTCGAATTAAACATTCCTAGTGAAACAGACTTTCAGCAGATTCCTTCTCAAATATGTACGCTATTTAAACATCCCATTCACACTTCAAATAAATGACTCGATGATTCGTTTCACATCGAGTTCGAATTTACCAACGTAATTAGTGACGTAATCCGTCAACAGATCCACCTAGATCGTCTCCTCAATGTTCGTTGATACAAGTGCCGACAGCGGTCCCTGTGGGTCAGTACGATATCCAATGATTTGGCCCATTGTCGTTGTCTAGACGATAAGGGTGTCTGAGGCATAGTGAAGTGGTGTCTGAAACACCAGACAAGCTCCTTTCTAGAAGGCAGTGTAATCATATACTCAGATCTGGCTCTCACGAATCCCAAAGGGTTCAAACTTGCAACAAACCTTAACCGACAACAACAAGCAGTCCCGGTACTCCTCCCCCCCCCCCACACACACACATACACACACTCATCTCCCGCTTTCACCTACCTCCGATGACGGTGAGCGAGGCCTTGGCGCGCACCGGATCACCCACGCCGTTCTCTGCCACACACTCGTAGTCGCCCTCGTCAGTCGTGCGGCGGACCGGCTCCACCCAGAAGCCCTTGCCCTGCGGGAACTCGACCAGTAGGCTGGGCTGCAGCGGCTCGCCGTTACGCCACCAGGTGATGACCGGCGCCGGGTCGCCGCGCGCCCGACAGAAGAAGGCGGCCGCCTCTGAGTAGGGCACCTTCTGGTCGCGCGGCTCCTCCGTGATCACCGGCGGGTCTGCCGAGAGGAGGACCGAGTCAGACAGCGCCAGCGGGGGAGATGGGTATCGGACGACAAATCACATTACAGGGATAGAACACACAAATCACATTCAATCAACTGAACAGTTGCGACAAACGATATTCCCAGGGTAAAAATAGTTTAATGAGCCTCCGTTGAGCCGCCACGCCGGTCCGGGCCGCCGTCGAGATCCTGGGACATCAGACGAAATTGTGGCAAGGTGGTGATATTACGTCAGGTGACGGATGACGACACACCAGTCTGCTGACGTCACCCGTCGGCCGTCGGTCCGCTCATCACCTCCCGGTCAGCGGGGCCGATGCATTCAATAAGAGGACGGATAGCCGATTGGGCCGGACGACCGACAGCAATCGGCCATTGGTGACGCGTCTGTCCCGAGCTGAGCTCGCTTAGCTGAGCTCCCGAGCTGGCCGTGCAGGGCCAACGGGGAGCGATATGTTGGGAGGGGAGGCGAAAGGGGGTCAAGGGGGAGGCGACAGGGTCCCGGCGGCGGCCCGGACTCGGCGAGACGGCACAAAGTCGGCCACACAGCTCAACTGGCGGCTCGGCCGATTCGAAAATGACTCGGCGAATTCGCAATGACGCGACCGCGCGCAGAAGCAAACTCAGCACGGGGCCTATTTTACGCCCCAGATAGCAGCGGGCCGCGGCGCCTTCATTTTTCTCACAATCTTCGCGAAGCCTTTTCGAAGTCGGCCTCACCCCAGCTATTCTACCGGAGATGCCTATGCGCTGGTAGATCAGGCATACGCTCTGAACAACGCATTAGTTTTAATAAACTTGGCGTACTTGCGTCATTCCTACTTTGCACAGCAGTAAATCTCAGAACGGATCTCCGGCAGAGCAGTGTTCGTTCAAATCATTTCCCGGCGAGACCCGACCCGGGGGCTCCGACAGAGGCGGACAGGCAGCCGACGAACGCAGACTCTTCCTTCGGATGTTCAGTTCACTTGCAAAAATGTTTCAAACGGCACACAAGGTTGCCGGAACTTGGTGTCCACAGCAGGACCAAATAACATTGAAATAAGTCACAAGCTTGGGTTTCTATGATATTCCGCAATCTGCAATTTTCAAATGAAGCCAAAATCCAAGTCGACATCAATGATATCAGCCGAAGAAGTCCCAGTGTCGGCGCCGGCTGCGTGCCAGACTCCGTCGTCGCCCGGGTCGGATCACACCGCTACTCACGCGTCAAATACTTGATGAAATGCAGATCGGTAATGTTTGAACCTGCAATGGATGGAGCGGCACGTAAAACGGCCGGCTGTCGTGGTGCAGGCCGGAACAGACGCGTCATGACCGCCCCAGAACGGTGAGGGCTACCTACATGTTATACATATGTGACAGTGACAGGCACAGGGACGGAGGGTGCAATTGATTTAGACGGCTCACTTGCGAGTGTCGCATCTAATTGCAGCATGTCTCGTGATGGCATTAAATCTCACGAGAGGAGGTTAAATATTCTATCTGAGCTTCCCAGCTGCACTTCGAGCGGAGTGAATAAAACATCAAAGCGGTTGTGGATCTCGCTAGGCCAAGCATACAGCTAAATAAGACTGCGTTTCGGATATACTGGGGTCCGTTTCGCGTCAGGCAGCACTATGCATCCCCTGGCACATTTTTTGCTTAGTTTAAAAGCGACTTGAAAGAGCCAAGCGTGATTTGTAGGTTAACAGATTTGCAGTCGAATAATTTTGCCAGATTCTGAGCCTTCTGCATGCTCTAGTAATGTTTTCTGTTCCTTCTGAGCGGATTTTGCATGAGTCAGCTTCATAACAACCACGCCAATCGGAGACATTTCAGGCTCAACATTAGGCAAGCCAGCTCATCAAAAGCACCGTGTTGAGTGCCAACTTCCATCCACCCATCTCATCTCCATCTTCGTCAATTCTTATCTATCTCCTACCTCTCCTCGTTCGTCACGCCCGCCCGCCTCATCCCCTTCTCATCCCACCCATCTCGTCCAGTCCCGGCCGGCCCGCCCCCGCCTTCACAGCCCACCTCCTCTGCGCGGCGGCAGAGGCTCGGCGGCCGATTTCTGCCGGCTGCTGTCAGTGTTTTTGCCTGTGCGTCTCTCCGAGCCGCCGGCGGCGACAAACAGGTCATAAATCACGCCGCTAACTAATGGCCGAGGTGATGGCGACTGTAATACGACCGCCGCCTGCTCCGCGCGGTCGCCACTGTCGACGTCGTGTCGCCGCCGACGCCGGCGGCTGAGGGCCCGCCGAGGGAGGCTCCATCACGCGCCGTGCACGCGCCGCTGACAACGGAGCGCCACCGGAGCCGCTCAGCCAACACGAGCGATGATTAATGGAGACGGCGCCCCGGGCCGGCACAGGACGGGTTGAGACGGCGACAGACGCGGGCCGAGGGCAGGCTGGCTGGGGAAGTCCCCGAAGATGAGCCCGGACATTACACGGATGAGGCATTGAGATAGTGCACTAAAATTAGAGTCAGAAGGCAGGCGGTAGACGAGCTGGACCCTCATAGTGGTTCATAGGGAGGAAATGAGGTCCATCCCGCCACTGAGTGGAATCCATTACCGTGACAGCCGTTGACCCAGTCCAGACCCATCCACTGGCGGGGAACCCCGCACTGAAACGCTGCTAAACCACTCGTGTTTATATAAAACTAGCACCCTGCCCTCGGCCAGCATCGCGCCGACGCAGCTGTCGATGCGGCGCCTGATACCATAGTCGATACGGCTCACATCGGCTGATCAAAATTCGCCGACCGTGCGTTCGCTGTCGATCGGGTGCCGGGTGCCGACGCGGCGCCTCACTGCGAGGAGCCTACTCCACCACTCCGCCGCACCGCCGCACAGTGTGGCCAAACGCCAGATTAGCGCGAATTTAATCAAAAAACGAATGTTGGAATTTTGACTTTTTATAACTATCAGTCGATAGGAAATTGTCCAAAGTATGTAAATATCACAATACTTTGGTTCAATGTCTTCCTTTCGGTGTCCAAAAAGCTAGCTAAAGTGGACATACGCAATGTCGGTCCCGGCTGTGCTGAAATCGTCGAAAACCCGCGTCATGTTTACAACACATTTTGGCGTAATTGTCGGAAAGGTTTGGAAATAATTGGAGTGGCATATGACTACTGAGCCTATATTTGATAGTATACCCGAATTCTATAGGTATCCTTGGACTAACCGATGAGTTATGCTCATTTGAAAATGACCTTTTCAAACATCCCCTGAAAACACTGTCCATCTTAAAAACGTAGAGATATAAGAAAATGGCCAAAAAACTCCACGTCAAATCTACCATGAGAAGATTCGCCACACTTTTCTGGACATGACCCATTCAAGAAACCCTGCCCCAACTTGCCCCCCGGCCTTTGGCTCAGCTTTGAACGTATCGGGTTGGCCCGCCCGGGGAGGTCCGGCCCGCCCCCCCCCCCCCCCCCCCCGTCCGGTGGGCGGGGCGGCGGCTCCGTAACGTTACGCGGATGGCTCAAACGCTGTATTTCTGACTTGTTATATTGCAAAATACGGTCGCCAATGAATAAATCTTGACAATTTTTCAACCCTCGCCCATATAGGGGGTGAGGGTGGGGGTCGAAAGGACCCCTCTCGGTTTCTCGCAAAAAGCTCATGTAAAAAGCGGCCGATCGCGACGAAACTTTTAGTACCATCGAGTTTATCAATTTTACACCTACCCATTAAATGTCACGACCCTGACCCCAATGACCTTTGACCTGTGACCTATTTCTCGAGACCATGTTTGGCCGGAAGCGCGATTGGGCGTATGTTTGCTTGCATTAGCCGCGCGTTTGCAGTCTTTTCGTGGTTTCAAGCGTCTAAACATGTGATATTATGATGTTGGTCCCATGCATTATGGTCGGTGTCAAGATCACTTGAAGGTCAGGTCAGTTCAATGACCTTTGATGACTTTGGTTCACCTTTTTTAGTTTTACATGCTTCCAGGCTAGTTTTTGGAGCTGATTTCGAATTTAGTAACCATTTGAACATTTAGGAAGAAGTTTTGGTGCCTTCGTAACATGCAACGAAGCTGTCACTGGCGGTTGACACCTATTAATTATGAATACCCGGCAGGACTGGTTGGCCTGACCTGACCTGACCCGACCTACGTTCGCGGCTAGCAAAACACCAATACGGGCGAGGGTTAGTGACATGAAGGTGCTTATGGTGTAAGTCTTTGTTTTTACTCCCATTGCTGAGGTTCAGTTTTATCGGTGCGTGTATTTCAACAACCATCTACCGATTCATGTGCTTCACCAGGAACATTCACACAGAAACATAATTAGATGTTGATTTTTTTCAAGCAAACTTTGGACAATCATAAGAATTTACCAGAGAAATGATGGGAATTTCGTAAACGATTCCTCCTCCTAACATGCCCATCATTGCTGGGACCCACAATTTCATGCCTCTTATTTGCGGTTAAATTCCAGGATTTCGTGATCAGAGTCGGAGTCGTTCGGAGTCAACAGTTCTGACCCTGCAGTCAGAGTCGGAATCGGAATCGATTTTGGAATCCGGACCAAGACTCGTAGTCTGAGTCACCGAAAATCCATCGACTGCGTGGACTTGCCATGGCTGCGGAGTCAGAGTCCGAGTCGATCGTATAAGTCGACAGTTTTGCCCGGAGTCAGAGTTGAAATTGACTTTTGAAAGCCGTAGTCGGAGTCGGAGTAACTCCATCGACTTCACAGCCCTGGCCTGGTAAGCACATCACCCGTCGTAAGCTAGTTCTCCTTACTTTTAGAGGCGGAACTATGCCATTATTTGTCAGCAAGCATTTATAATGCATCGTAAAAGGTCTCACATAGGTTTAAGTGTCAATTTTGAAACCAGGGAACCATTTTCAACGGATCCGAGCAGCGCTGGGATTTAATTCGCGCTAAACTGGTGTTTGGCCACACTGTGCGCCGGCCGGCCGCGACCAGCAGGCGGTACATACGCCGCCCGAGCGACGCGGGCATGGCACCGTCACATAAGGCAGCGCGCCCCTAATGAAAACAATATATTATAGTTCCGGGGGGAGCCGCCGCCGCTGCGGACACCGACCGCCGCACAAAAGATGCCGCCCTAAAAGGATGAGCCGCTCTTTTAGTGGATTACGCCCGGTCAATAGCCGAGTTTAACGAGGTTTCAAATTTAACGAGCCTAACTGGAATCGCAAACATGCCTTCACCACGCCCCGCGAACGGGAATGGCGACTTTCAACGATTACTGCACAGTGCACAGGTACCAATGTTTTCTGCACGGGCATGTCTCCTAGGTGCTTTTAGCGATCAACAAAACTGAAAACTTAGCCAGGCTGGATCAAGAGGCTCACGCCGCCCTTCTCAACTACTAAAACGTCCTCCTAAACATAAATCACAAGAGCAAGCGGCACAACAAGACTGCAAATATTATGCACAAAAGCGTTCCGGGCTGTCTGGACGGCGGCGGCGGCTTTTGTGTCGGGCCGGCGCCGACTGAATTAGGCCCAGTTAACAGGGTCGTTTGTAACAGTTACGAGCCCTGACAGACAGAAGTCAGCGCCGGCTTGTGTGGCTGCAGCGTTATCCGAGTCTCGGAGACGAGACGGAAAGCCCGGGAACAGAGTGAAAAACTGAGCGAGAGTGTGTTTGGGTTCTTGAGTAGGTTAGTGACGCACAAGTCTGCCATAATGCACGGATGTTCGCCTTATTCAATAAACCTACTTGGAGCTTAAAAGTGCAAAGGACATTTCCAGAAACTGTTATGATGAAATGCATATGTGTTTTATCGTGTTTTACTGCATGTGTGCTTGTGTTAGGTGTTTTACTTCTTTGGCAAGGATGATTTACTTATCCTGACATGCCAAACAACTAATTTCGAATGCATCACTGTTTCTATTCTGTTACCAAAAAGCACTAAGCGCATCATGATGACAGCTACCGAGACGAAAAATGTTACAAAACGACAACCCACTTAGCGATACGCATGAAGACAGAGATCGGACGCAGTACTCAGCGTGTTTGAGTCAGGCGGCACAGTCTACCGATCCAGGCGTTCACACACTGCCATCTAGCGGGAGGAGCACAAACCAGCTGGACCGATTGACCGAGCATTGCGGTCATTGCGGTTCGAAACGATCGTGTGGCGTTTTATGAGATGCATTGAGCTTCTTATACCTGTTGAACGGCGACCTACGGACCCAACAACTCGAGCCATTTCCACCGCCAAACTGAATGGCAAAACCGCCCAACAATTCACGATGGTCGAAGTTCGCAGTATTCACAGTAGTTGGAAGTGAGGGCACCGCCCATAGGAGTCAGGGGTACTTTTCGATTCGACGGCACTAATGCATTGCAACACGTGTACAGGGTGTATGCTTCTATCCGGACTACGACACGACGTTTCTGGTCGCGGCAATGTCTCACTGCAGCATGCTAATGCCGATATGCAAGTCGCAGTATCCTCATTCTCACCACCGCCGCGTAACCGCCATCCTCCCCATACACCAGCCGCCTCATCCGCGCATCCAATCAACACCCGTCGCCATCTACTTTAGATGATGGCCACAAGGCCGAGTTAATGCGGCTTCGAGCGCGACAAAACTAACAACCCTCAGGGGAAATCCAGCGGGCCGCGTCAAAAGGTGCCACTGCTGACGGCGCGGTCGCCGACCGTCGACTAAAACACAGCCACCACCGGCCGCCGCCAATAAAAACCCAGCGAGATGACTGTGGCAGACACCATCACCGGGTCACCCGGGTCGGTCCGTTTCGATGGATAGCCTCCGAGCTGATGTTTCCAGCGGCCTCGGCTGTCGACTCCCGCGGGTCGGTGGTGTATCATACCCTGCTACGGGTGACGGTGAGGTCGCGGACAGAGCTCAGAGCCTATGGTGGCGAGGGACGAGTGATGCCATTGTGTGCTCATATTGCATTGTATATGACGAAGGTCGCAGAATAGCCATGCACCAGTGGAGCGACCTTATTCGGTAAATACAGTGTGGAGGCTGTTAGACTGTGGTCGGTACAGGACAGCAGACTGTCACGTTTATCACCAGTCGACATACAACGCGAAGGTTACCAGCAACCACTGGACTGGTGAAGAGTCAGACAGAATCGGGCTCAGATATCAACATCCACTCGACAGTCGGCCATCCAGACAGCGCCTCTGACGAGACAGACCCCGTGTCTGACGGAGCAGACAGCGCGGCGTCTGACAGGGTCGCGGGGGATGTCGCTGGATCCAGCTCCGGGGTCAGGAGAGCTACTGTCATCCGCTCGCCACGCTCCGTCGGCTGGCAGAGAGGCGGGCCGTCATACCAGTCACCGTCAACTCCGCGAGACTCCTGGGACGGAGTGGGACGTACGGCCATCGGGACAGCTTGCTCCAATGGTGAGTCTGTTACTGCAGGTGGGTCTCTTGTCTGCCATCAAGACAGTATTTATCGTTGGCTGTTCTGGCGTTACGGTGTACTAAACAAGTTTTGCAATGCTGCAAGTGCAAAGTGAAACGAAATTGCTGTCGTTCCATGGCATGTCATTATCGTTCTGCTTTTGATGAGCATGAATGAGTTTAATGAAGTCAGCTGCCGGTCTATTTTGCGGTAATGTTCGCATCAAAATTCAAACTAATTCTGTCCTCTGAAATAAATCATCACTCGATACCCTTCCGTCCCGTTCATACTAATTGCCCAATCCTACAAACACAACCTCTCCAAGCCCCTGCACCCCCTTTCAGCACCCTTCACAGTCCACAGTTCACACTCTTTCAGCACCCCTCCAACTCGCCGTCACCCCACCTGGCGACTCCTGGCACGACCGCCACACACCCAGCGCCCTGATTAGCCCATCGGGCCGCGCCGGCCGCTCCACCGCTCCACCGGTGGACGCTAATGGAATTTGGCGGCGGCCGGCGATGTCCAGAGGCCGTCATCGCCCGTCGCCCGGGTCAAACAAAGCACCGTGCCCTCAATGGACCGGCCGCGGCCGCCGACCGCGGGCCGACGCCGACAGCAGGGTGCAGTGTTGACCCGGCCGCCTTTTGACGGCGCGCACCGCCGACGATTGGTGCCCATTACGTCCACAATGGCTGACCGATTATGGACAAATACCAATTGCTAATGGGGCGAGTGGCGAGGCTGACCGGCGGCCCCCGATGGCGGTGCCGTGATGACAGCGCTGTTTGACGTGTCGAGAACGGGGTACCAGTGGTGTCTTACAGAGCGATGGCCTTCGATGATGGATGATAGGCATTATCTGAGCATTACTGGGATCGGTCTTCTGCATACAGCGCAGATAACATGCGTGGGGTCGCTGGAGGTTATGGAGTGACTGCGAATCAACTCCATTCGCGTCACTGCACATTCCAAAGAAATGGCAATGCTACGAGCCTGAAGTCTAACGGTATCGACATAAAAGGAAAGCATTTCTGTTGCCATCATTGCAGTCACATCGCCGCCATGACCACAATTGCAATGAAAACACCGATGTGTACCGGCGCTGCGTACGTTTCCATTCATCTCCGGCCGGCCGTGTGCTCTCAGAGACCCGGCGTGGCCGACACGGTATCTGTCGACCGGGGACCGTGTCGAGTCCGCCCCGCGCCGACCGACCGACTCGCCAGGGCGGGCCGACGGCGGCCGGCGCTCGCCCCCGGCGCTCCGCCGCAGCCATGAATCACCCAGTGACGCGTTCATCTGGCGGCCGCCCCCGCCCCCGCCGCCGCCCCCGCCCAGCAGCCGACTGCCGTGGTTCCAGGCACTACTCTGGGAGGATCACCGCATCTCCCAGCTGGTGTTCCGGGACCACCCCACACCGGGTTTCCGACCCACACCCCGATTGGTGTCGTGTACCCTTCAGTTTCCACGCGTGGACACAGACAGATGTGTTGTCTTTCCCCGTACGCGACCCAACCCCGCGGGGCCTGATTGGCATCGCGCTGGGCCGCAGCCAGCATGGGTCAGCTGACGGAGCAGCAGACACTAACATGGTGAGATAGAAAGACAGGAATGTTCTGTCCAGGACTTGGAGCAAGGAAGGACAGGTCGTCAGGACTGTCGTCCCCGACACGAGCGAGGTCGCCAGGTCAGGCTCGTCGTCCGCCGAACAGGACGGGTCAGCGGGTCTGCCGGCGTCATTTCACGACCGGCGACGGCCATTTGCGCGCCGCAGCGCACCGCTGACGGCGTTCGGGTAATGCGATTACGGCCGGGGCCGTGTTATGACCATCGGCGTGGTGACGGACGGCTGGCTGAGAACGTTAACACCGCGGCGAGACGAAGCGTCGGAGACTGACTGGTGATGGCGGCAGGGCTGAGACACCGCACACCGCGGAGAGACGACACAGTGGTGGATGACCGATCGACGGCCGACGCGGACGGAGAGCTGAGGAAACGGACGCAGCGGACCGATTCAAAACCCAATGAATTAGCCAGCACCTTGGTATCATGTACGGATCTGTACGAACCCCAAGCCCCAGCCCAGTGCTCGTTCTGAAATCGGCCAATTTTCGACAGAAGTGGCCGTCACGCAAAACAAGGGCGACAAGAGCCCCGGAAAAGGGTAAGACGTTGCATTATAAATAGACATAACAACTTCTTAATGACTTTTCTCACCAATACAACGGGATTAATGCACGCGTTCCAGCCAGTCGACCTTTCGGTCCCCTCCTGTTCAAATGTGCAAAGGCGATATTTCAGTGTCCCCGCGCCCTTTCACACACCATCTACCACGGCGTCAACGGCAGCGAAAGTCACGCCACAACACTACGGTAATCCCCTGCATTACGGGGCACCCACCAGCTAGCAGAGTTTAGCTAACTACCGTGCGCAGGCCGGCCCGCAATAGTCTGGCCGCGTGACAGCGTGGGCGCTGGGCAATGGGCATACCACGGATGCCCGAGTCATATGCCGGGGCGTCGCGCCGCGTAGGTAGCTCGCGGAACGTGACGCAGTTTGCAGAGTGTTATCGGTGCACCGAGAGGCATGGGGAAGAAGCAAGGAGCATGGAAGGAGAACAGAAACTGAATGAGATTGAATGAAATTAATTACTGAGTGGTATCACAGGCAGGTTATGCATCTACACTGGGTGGACATCAAAATCTTTCACAGGAAATCGCAGCAGGGCATCTGTCCTTAATCCCGGCGGAACATTTTGGACACATCACACATTCCGCGTCACATCAGGCTCGTAACTCCGTCACACGGCGCCATCACGAGTCACGGCGTCACGTCGTAACGAGCGTGACGGGTGTCACTCACGCCACGGGCGGCACCACCAGTCGGCGGCGAATCTGGCGCAGGGGCGGCGCGCGATCCGCTGCTCAGCCGTGTCTCGCGTGAGGTGACCCGGGGGAGGGGGCCGACAGCGGGGTGAAAGGGGTACCGGGTGGGCTGACGGCAGGGCGCTGCCCGGGGCAGACAGTCACACACAGACAATGTGTCACAGTGCAGGTGACTGGGACCATGAGATCGGCTCCGATTGGATTTCCCATGAGATCCGCTCATGAGATGTCATCCACGTGTCACATATGTACAAGCAGGAATCAAAGCTCGATGTGAGAAATCGCCGTGTCCACCATTTACCCAGCTGCCCCCAGTTCACCAAGACCTGACCGCGGAACAGCCCTGTCCCCCTGTTGGCCTGTTCCCGACCTGTCTGCAGTCCATCCCGGCTCCCACCCACCGCGCAGCGCCCTGGGCGGCCGGCCGGTGTGTAAGATTACTTCCGGCGCGGCGGATAAACGTCCAATGGTGGCGCGCTGCGGTCGCCACAATTACGCAGCGCCAGAGTCGGCCATTCGCATGCAAATCGGCCGGCGCGGCCGGCGACTCCGGCGGCGTTATAGCCCGTTCGGTGGACGCGCCACGGTCCGGCGCCGAGAGCACACAATGGCGGCGCGCCGGCGGCACACGGCGCGTGTTGACAGTCGCGCCGCGGCGCCGGCAAACACCGCCGCAAATGAAACAATCGATGGCGGCGCGGCGCCCGGTCACAGAGCGGGGAGAGGTGGGGAGAGGTGGGGAGAGGCGGGAGTAGACAGGGTCAGGTAGGGGTTGACCGGAGCGAGAAAAGGAGTAAAAGGGTGCCACAAAAAATAACGGAGCTTCTCTTTGGAAGAAAAGGCAGAGGCAGGTGGCAGGAAAGGGAAGAGGTGTTTTGCTGTATCTTGTAAGCCTCGTCGCGAAGAGAATTTTACGCTAAAAAGCAAAACAAGACGAAGCTTATTGTTCTGATATCACAGTATGACATAAAGCGTAATGCAGTAAGCAGCCTTATGCTTCAGATTTCTTATAATGCATATGCGCATTACAATATGTGCATCAAATATCTATCAGATGGCTACCGTGCCCAGCCACAACCTCCGTCGCCGCTGTCTGCTGCGAGCCCCGCAGGCCCAGACGTCCCGCCGCTCTCAACTGAGCGCGGAGCCGATTCACGCCGGCTTTGTCGCCGCCGCGCCGCCACCGCCGCGGGCCGGCGCTGCCATTGTCGCCTCTGTCGCGCCACGAGTGGACCTCGAACACACAACAGACGCCGACAGCCGCCTCCGGCGCGGACGGCCGGAGGCGGCTGTCGGCGGGTCACCACCGTACCGGTGGTGAAATGGTGCTACCTCTACGGGCAGACGTACTGTGACTGTGTGCCAAAAATGAGCAAACTATAGCTTTCAATCATTTTCGTATCAAATCAGCATCAATCACTCGGCAAACAATAACTGGAGGAAGCGACGAAAAAAAATCAAAACCTAGATATTTGATTTCATATTTATCCAGATGTTTATCCCATCGAGTGTCTGCGATATATTGCATCTGCCTGACGCCCTCAGTCGCCACTGAGCTGGAGCATCGCAGCGCTGGGCCGGGTCCGTCCAGCGGCGTAGAGTCGGACTGTCCAAGTGTCCACTGTCTACCATCAGCTACCGGTAGCGTAGAGCCGACTGTCCACTCTCTACCATCGACAGCCACCAGTAAACAGGCGTAATTCGCGCTCGGCCGGGTAGCGTTACGGCAGTGCGCCGGGCGGCGGCGTGCCGGGCGTGCCAAGTGGGCCGGTCCGGGGCGCGGCACGGCCGCCGGGTGACCCGATCGACCCGGCGGCAATCTGGGGCGGCACACGGCGGACCGCGCCGGCCGGCCTCCGGGGAGCCCACCGGCCGGACGGCTGGCGGGGACAGGCAGGCCCGGTCCGGCCCCGGCGACAAGAGTAGTACGGGAGAGCTCGCCCGCCAAAGGGTCGGCGGTTTCCCGTCCGACGAGTGGCTGTTCACTGCTCAGTTCGTCATCAACGTCACCTGCTACCACACTCTACCAGACAGACAGCAATTCGAAGATCCATCACCTGTCAAATATTAGCAATCAGGCGAAACTTCACCGGCTTATGTGAATGAAACCGACGCAGCCCGTCAAATCACCTCAGTGGCCCTGACCCAGCCCCGCCCCGAACCGTCCTGAACCAGGCCGGCGTCACGGCCGACGCTCCGTGTCCGTACTCATCAGGGCGCGCTAATCATGTAGATTATCTGTCGCGGGGCGCCCGGTGAGCGCGCTGGCGCGGCGGTAACGGCCGCTGGGCACGAGCCGCCGCGAGGACACGGCGCCAACTGACCGACTGACGGGACTGGGGTCACCAATGCTCCTAGGTGTTAGATAAGGTGAATGTCGACTGCTTCATGCGGCTGAGCAATGGGGATGAGGCCGGTCTCAGTGTCAAGTCAAGCAAGCCATCCGGTGGCAGACAGGAGCTCAGCCACATGCCGGAAGGCGGCACATGATCCGTCAGGAGCAGAACCCACGTCGAGCTTACGCGTACCCTGTTCCACTCCAATCCAGCATTTCCAAAAACCCACGATTCCGGCACGTCTCGACAGTCTCCAAACCTGCGCTGAGTTCATCACTTTATCCCCGCTCTAGCTCGGTGCTCAGAGCTCTCTGTAACACCGACAGTCGGCACCGGCCTGCTGCCTGTCCGGACTGAGCGATCGCCGCTTGGGGCCCACGGCAGCGCGTCGCTCGGCCCGCTCTCGTATTCATGATAACGACACAGTTCAGTTATTCAGCCGGCAATTTCCGCCCCGCCGTCACACCGAGCCGGCTGCTGGCGCTGCTGGCGCCACTGGATTGTCAGGCTCCAGAGCGCGGATAGGGAGTAATTCTGCTTCTCACGCCTCTGGGGTGATTGGGGACGGATTCAATGTGAAGTGATGATAGTATAATGAATATCAACTCATTGGGTTTACCAACGAAAGTAACGGTGTCTAGCAGCATCATGCCGATCATATGCTTGCAGATGAGCACGCTTCGCTGGTTGCCGACAAGGCACCAACAAGCATCTAATCTCGCTGTCAGTACTTTCCACCCTCACCGGACCCGAGCGCGTCCTCCCAGCAGGGCACCCTCGGGCCACTATTGGCCAGCGTATGCAAACTTAATTCCAGCTGAGCGGGCCGCAGAAATCTCGGCACGGAAGACTTAGCCGGCGTGGATATTATTTCATAAAGGACCCGGCCACTAAATGAATCTCAGATCGGGTTCCATTTTCCGGTGACGGCCGCCGGCTAAAAGATGACTGTGAGCAGCATTAAATTCGGGCGGCGTTCTCACAAAAAGCCAATTCATCGTGTGTTTTTGGTACGTGGCGTGACAACAGGGAGCGGAGAGCGGTCCGGCGGCTGGTCATTCGGGACCGCTCCAGTGTGACCGTCAGCTGGCCGCCACTAAGAAGATGAAATAAGGTGCCAGACCTGCATCAAGGGGGTGGCATATGTACAAGGTGAAACAGAAATTGGGCAAGTTGAAATACGGTCTAACTATGTTGAATAAGATGCAACTAAGCCACTCATTCCTACTCTCGCCTCGTCTCATCTCGTCTCGTCCCGTCCCGTCCCGTCCCGTCCCGTCCCGTCCCGTCCCGTCCCGTCCCGTCCCGTCTCGTCTCGTCTCGTCTCGTCTCGTCTCGTCTCGTCTCGTCTCGTCTCGTCTCGTCTCGTCTCATCTCGTCTCGTCTCGTCTCGTCTCGTCCCGTCCCGTCCCGTCCCGTCCCGTCTCCGTCTCGTCTCTCCTCTCTCCTCTCTTCCCTCTCCTCTCTCCTCTCCCTCTCCCGGCGATCGCCCGTCGCCAGTATTGCTCCTCCGCCGATGTCGCCGTCCGGTACGTCCCAGCTGGCTCGCCTCTGATAACATTACGGCCATGTCCAGCCGCCATCAACTTGAATAATTTCATTATCACTCGGAGCGCCGGTATTACCGGAGCGGACTATTAGCAGCGGGCCGGGCAGAGGCCGGGGGGAGAGAGGGGGGCCATTAGGAGCGACACCGAGCGACGGTGACGGCCGACCGGGGCGTGTCAACAACTCGATAACACCCATTGGCGTCAGACAGGAGTACGTTTTCTTCCGTGAGACATTGTGAGCGGATACCTAAGTCTACCAGCCTCTGTAGATGGTATTTTCATGTTGACACAGTTGAAATGTTTAGCCAAGCTTTTACCGAAAACAGTTGCTTGAATTCGTGCATCTGAGTGGTAGACAGACGCTCAGTCTTCATCGATAATACCGTATCTTTTATACCAGAGCAAACAGTTACCACAGCGACGAGCTTATAAAAAAACAGCTGATCATAAGCCGGAGCCTTGCCGAAGAGAACACACACCCGGCTTTGTCCAAGGCGGAAATGAATTTAAGTCTTACTTGAGTACGGATGCATTGCTTATTAACGGGACCTTTTCGTTTTCATTTACTCAGTAATTGATGGTCATAGAAGACAGAAAGGAATCGCCACAATATCCGTGGATTGTCCATGAATGTTTAAAGAGAAATGGACGCCAATGACTCCGTCAAATATGTATTAATGGGAATAAATGGATAGAAATCAGACCATTAACCAAGAGTAGAGTATCGCACAAATTACTGCTATTGAATACCGATAGCTATCAACAACCGGACGAGCTTGACTGTCCTGTTCAGATCACCATCTCACATAGGTCGCCTATCGCAGCAGCGAGTGAAGTTCCTCCCACACACCCGGTAGGTATAATGTCACCGCGATCAGGCCCGATCAGCTCCAACAGGTCCTGTAGCTGGCGATCAGACGGGGCCAGCCTCCGGGCACCGGGGCGGCTCCCACGCGGTCGGCCGGTCGGCTCCAGCGCCGGTATAAATCGAGCACCGACAGAGGCCGAGTCGCCACAAATCAACAGTCGATCGGCCGCCATACATCCCGCCGGGGACCATTGTGGACGATAGGAGGCGATCGCTCAGACGGAGCGGCGGTTATCGGCCGATCGGGGAAGCGATCCGTCCCCGAGCGGTGTCTGAGATGGTAGCACACGGGTCAGACGGGGAAGCGGTGTGTGCAGAGCGGTCAAACGTAGTGCGACGAGCTGAGTGGAAAGACCAAACGTGATGGGTGGAGGACTGACGAGTCTGGTGGCCATATCCATTTCCTGTCAGTTTACAGAGAAACCATCCACGGGGTCAACACCTTGTTAACACGAGTGAGATTGTTTATAGGCGACCTGCACGAAGCGCCATCCAGCCCAGTCGTGCAGCCGTTCAAATCGATACAAAAACCGTCCTGGCTCGCACTCGAACCACCGACGCCCTCCCCGGGGAGCGATACGGGCCGTTCGGCCGGTCCGACGCCCGCTCGATCACTCCCGACACAACTCACAGCTCGACACCGCCCACACCGCGGCGCCGGACCCGGCCACTGCTCTGTATCAACCCCTGTGCCGCTCCCATTTACCAGCTCGGCGTCCAGTGAGCGCCAGTGGCCGGCGGTTTTCACGCCGTATTGGAGCCACAATCGACGGCACTCGGCGGGCCGATTCGTCGCGGGTCTCGGCCACCAGTCAACGGGCTGACAGCCGCCGGAAGGGGAGGAGGACCGGCCGGGGACGGCGGCGGAACAGAGAGACAGGACAGAGACGGGAGGGAGAGAGAGAGAGAGAGAGAGAGAGAGAGAGAGAGAGAGAGAGAGAGAGAGAGAGAGAGACCGGGATAGAGGCTAGGATGGAGAGAACGAGGCAGAGAGACTAGGACACATGGTAGATTAGGGCAGAGCGAGTCCTGGAATGGGGCACGAGGGTTCAGTTCGAATATGTTTGGGTAAGCTAAGAAATGCCAGCTTCGCAATTTACATCAATTACAGGAACGGAGATGGACGCTTAGTATAATTACATCAATTACGAGAAATGCTAAAAAGTTAAGAGCTAGTTCAGATGGTTTCACATCTAATCGATAATCGTGTTATGTAGCCGTTTTCCACTGAACTCGTTATTGGACCGGCCAGCGTTAGCAAAGAATGACACTCGTTCTAAGGCTTAATCATGCAACATTTGTAGGCAAAGTTGCCGGCAAATTATAACCCGGACAAATGGCATCACTTCAACTCCTCATTTCGCCCCAGTTCCCGTGGCCATTGTCGTTAAAGAACAGATTTATGTCCAGACGGACCAATGCACAAACTTTTTCTTTTGGAAAGCGACCATTGTTAGATTTATCCGATATTGGAAAATAGCATGAACACGAAGTAAGACTTTGGTTTATCTTTCGTCACCATGCTTCTATCACTTCCTACAGCATCGAGCATCAAGCTATGCATGTTTTGTTGGTTCACTCATCAGTTAACGCGATTACTGTAAATTTCTTCAAAAGCTGCAATCGGTCGCGATAAAAGCGACATCGTCTAGTCGAAGCCGGCCACCGGTGGGATTGCCTTAAATGCGGCGTGATCGCCAGATGAAAGAGGCGGCGACGGGACGGCGGGCGGCCATCACGCCCTATTGGCTCGGCAGATTGAAAAGCCACCGGGGGGCGGTCGGTCCCGCCGCGGTCTCCGCCGGCTGGAGACAGACTCGGGGACCGGAACGGCAGACAGCAGCAGCGCGGAGGGTTGGAGTGACCCGACACAGTCTGACCGGTCCCAGGGGCTCTGTCCGAGCTGCGGCTGACTCCCGGCCAGGCGCGACCTCGGGAACGGGGCGGCTCGGCGGCTCCGCGTACCGACGCACCCAACAGGCAGCGATCAGACTTGTCAAGTATTCGAACGAGAACTTACGCATGGATTGGCAGTAACTTCAGAGCCGCCCTGAAGTTGGACAGAATTAAACGAATGATATGGATTCATTTCATGAGGTTCATTGGCTCCTATACCCCGATTAACTCAAATTTAACTAACTAGTCAGCTCAACTTCGGTTGAATGACATGGCAACAACGTCAAGGAATGGCTATTTTATTGAAGATATTATCCCTGCCTAAAATAGTACCCCAAACAAAGGAAAACGCCGCAGAACACCTGGCGACGTTCAGACGTACGCTGTTGACCTACACCACAGTTACGAGCGCGCGTCTCATAAATATCGGACTCGTAAACGACAATGCGGCGGCCGATATAAACGCGTTTATAAACGGTAAACACGGAAACCGCACTGCCGGCCCTGGCACGAGCGAAAGGCAGCTAAACGTCATGAGACACGGTTTGTTCGTGCCCGCCCTCCACCCGTCAACACCCAGTCACATTAACACGCAACGCACGGCCGCGAACTCAGCGCCGGCTGGGAACAAAGGACTGCAACCCGACCCGACCTCAACTCTGCGCTACAACCTTGTGCGAATTATTACATAACCGGCATTTTCCCACACTCACAGCTTCTCCATAGACCTCTACCGGCTATTTTATCGGTATCTCTCTCCCCCGGCCACTGCAGCTGAGTGGGCGTCTCACTCAGGCCGGCCGCAGCGCGCGCCAAATGCACTAGCCATGTCCGAGTTCGACCAGCCAAAGTCGGCCGTCGTACCGCCGCGCAGGGCCGCCGGTCGGCCGGGCGGTCAATACGCCCAATTCCCTATATGTGTCGGCTATGTCGCACCCCTGTTTGCAATGACCAATAAACGGCCGGCTAAGCACACACGGCGCCGGCGACCGCGAGCGACCGCGCAGCGGGGCGCGACCCGGTCCTCCCCACAGGCGGTCCGACGGCGCACGGTCGACCGGCCCAGGTCAGGGGTCGACGCCAGGGGAAACCCCGCCGGCAGAGGTCACGGGGTAAGGCCCTCGGCGTGCGCGTGGAGGGGAAGCTCGAAGACACACTGCGCCCGGCTGTTGTAGGGATAAGGTATGCTGTACCGCAGGACTCGGTAGTGTGGCGGTACAGACTATCTCCGCAGGTAACCGCGCGGCTGCCGTGGCGGGTGGAGTTCCTCCGCCCGAAGAACCGTAGGCCGCGGGATGGGGAGGGTACCGGTGCACCGTACCCCTCCCTCAATTTCCAAGGTCGTACCTATGAGTGTAAACGTGCACCACAATGAGTCGTATAAAAGTACCGCCCTTGCCCCAAATCGTTACGCTGCTTGTGCAACATGCGAATAATTGCGGCAACAATCATGGCACCTGAACAATGAAAATGGCATGGAACAGGGAAAGTTGCTAAAAAAGAATTACACTAAAAGCTTGGCCACTACGCGTCAAAGCCAACCATCCACAAAAAAAAACAATATTTCGAGCCCTGTGACAGCGTCGTACGAGTCGTAATTTTGAAATTGTTCCCGCACTCGGCTAAAAATCGCATCAGTCAGAGGTATATCGGTATATCGGAGCTCAGCGGCCTAACGTGCTGACCAGTCACCAATAACACCGCCCACGCCGCACGCAGAACACGCGTGACACGCGCAGCCCCCGCGGCGCGTACAGTGGGGTCAGAGCGGATCATAGAAAGGATCATGGTTCCGCGCTACCCCTCACCCGTGTCCTTCCACCCGGCCACAATGCACATACGGCGGCCATTGCGTGCAGCGCTGACGGTGCTGTCCAGCCTATCCGCTCAGCCGCTCAGGCGCTTACCGGCGCAGGCACCCGCTCACTGGCCGCCAAGCAGCTCAGCTCTCGTCGAGTAGGCATAAGCTGCATACGTGTCCAGCGGCAGTGATTGCTCGCCTCCCGCCGCCGAGACGAGCTCCACGGCGGCGGGGACGACGTAAATCCTGGCACGTTCGCCGCCCGAATTTAGAGCCGACAACTAAACGGCGGCCCCAAATGTGGATTTGTTCGGCCATCAGACGAGCCCGGAGCCGGCCGAAATCCCATCGGAAATCGGCACCCAATCGAGGGCGTCTCGGGACGGCTCAGCGGCGGCCGTCGGCGGCGGGCCGACCGGGACCGGCGGACGGCGGGCGGTGGCAGAGGAGGTGGCCGGCGCGCGCGCTCTCATCTGAGAGGAAGCACCGCCGCCACCGCCGCCACCGGGGCCCCCACGACCAATAACCGGCGACTGGGAGGCAGGACGGATGGGCAAACAACCCCTCCTGCCCCGCCCGCTACTCGGGAGCTCTTCATAATCGGCCAGTGACGCCAGCATCCTCCCGTTCCCCCATCCCGATTCCCTGCACGGTGGGTGCTAAAAAAGAAATACAGCGTATGAGCGCTGCCGCTGTCACCGGAAAGGGAGATTACCAATAATTGTGGCCGTTCAAGAATACCGGAATGAGATGAATTTTCATTTGCATAGAAAGCCTATGTCCCGACTGGATTCATGGAAATGCGGTCAAATCAAAGACGGTAATATCTCAGGAGCCTGAGAACAGCTCTGGCATAGCGCCTTTGAGCGAAGCCTCAAATATCAATTCAATCGGGACCTTTGCGGTGGCTGGCTGCCCATTCATGTGAACAGATATAGCCCATCCACACATCATGCTTTCGACGGAGGGCAATTTCCGAACGTTGTAGCACTGGCTGTTAAACGGCCACTCATTCATCTCGCGAAGCCGGCGCGGTGCACATTAAACACATATCAGTATTCCTGAAACTCACTAACTGGCCCCGAAGATTCGCCAGAGGAGCATAGGGCCAATATTTAGCCAGACCTAGCCCGGTTCAATAAAAGCCAGCCATATCAAACCCAATCCCATACAGACCAGCACGGCCCAGCCTAGCATAGCCTAGTATGACGCAGCTAACTCCAGTCCAGTCCAGTCCAGTCCAGTCCAGTCCAGTCCAGTCCAGTCCAGCCCAGTCCAGTCCAGTCCAGTCCAGTCCAGTCCAGTCCAGTCCAGTCCAGTCCAGTCCAGTCCAGTCCAGTCCAGTCCAGTCCAGTCCAGTCCAGTCCAGTCCAGTCCAGTCCAGTCCAGTCCAGTCCCATCCAGTCCAGTCCAGTCCAGCTCAGTCCACCTCAGCCTATTCCAGTCCAGCCTAGCCCATTCCCGTCCACGTCCAAGTCTCTCAGAAAGTCAGCATCATCGGTGGTAGGGGCGGCAGTCAGCCGACTTCGGTCAGCAGTCGATCGGTGGCGTCTGACTCCTCTGTCATCTGACCCCCTCCTGTCATCTGACCCCCTCCTCTGTCATCTGGGCCCCTCCCCGAGCCATCGACGTCCTCGCCGGCCCGGCTCGTGTTACTACCCATCCATCACCGGACGGCGACTCGGCCCGCCTCCCGTCGGGTCGCACCCCTCCCCAGAACCGATCGCCGTACCCGATCACACCCAGTCCAACCCATCACCCCCTTCACCCCTCCCCTCCCCCCGGCGGCCGGACGGCCAGTCGGAACAAAGTCGGATCATATAGCCGGCGATGGGCAATTTCTTGACAGACGGTCGGCAGACGTGGCTTCAAATACAGAGCAGGCAGCGGAGATCGACGTCAGGGGCAGACTCGGCCGGGACGGCGGCGCCGAGCTGTCTGGGACCGGTCGGGTCGGGTCAGACTGTCCGCGGCGACCAGGCTCTGTGAGTAGTGGAGAGGTGATGAGGGAAGGGATGTTTAGGCAAAGGACCAAGGATGGTAGGGCTTGTTATTGCCCACACAGGCTGAGAAGGGGTAAGCAATGTCACCATAAAAGTAAGGACTATAGTTTCATTAACTTCCGGCTTTGCAACGATAATATGAAAGATGCTAGCGATCTTAGAACTATTGAACTTCCCTGAGTGTATGTGGAAATTACCCACGTGGCGCAGTGCGATGTTTGTGGTCGTAAATAATGTTCAGGAAATTATCAAGTTCAGCCTGGAATCAATGAATACTGTAGTCGATAGCAGCCCACAAGTGTCCCATGCAACCAACCTTCATCACCACGAGTACATCAACAACACACACCAAATGAGACCGGCAAAATGCCCGAGCGACGTTCGAGACCATTCGATGACTGAGCGCTGAAATAAGAAGTCGCACCGCGTACACGGCACATCAGCTGAGCGGATTTCAGCCGGGTTGACTCCAGAGGTCAGCCCGGTCCTTCCCGGAGCCCTGGGCGCTGGAACAGGGCCGCCTGACCGCAGGGGGCGCCGGTGTGCCGCCCGGTCCGACCCGGCACCGCGGTCCCACGGGGCGCCGATCTATTGACCGGTACACACGGAATAAACGTCACCGGCCACCACCGGCGCGCACCGACCGCACGGGAACGAATCAAACGCCGGCCGATTGAAATTGGCCCCGCGCCGGCACACGAAATTCGGTGCAATACCATCGCCCGGCGAATACAGTGTTTCATTTGGCAGTGCACGCAGCGCAATGCCTGTCCATTGGCGAGCGAAATGGATCGGACATTGAAATTTTGCCGCACTCACAGGCAATTAAGGACCTCGTCTACCAGATGGAATTGCGCATCTGCTATTCAAATCAGCAGCGACGGCGCGCAGCAGGGGCGTGGCAAAAGAATGTTCAGCAATCATATAGCTATGAAGCGAAGGCATCAAGGAGGGGGAGTCGATTCAATAAGGCGGCACACGAGTTGGGCGCCGTTACATACGATATGGTCGGAGTATTTCATACCGAGGGTGTCGATCACCCGCCCCGCGGAGGGTGTGCTGCTGCAGGAGGCACAGGGATCAGTGAAGGGCGGTATGAACCATCACCTCCACTCGAATATTGATGTGAGCGCTCACGCTGGGGGAAAATCCATAAAGTGCCCCTGAATAGTCGTTCAACGGCTATAGATAAATCTGAATTATAAGTACTCATCGCAACTTATTGCATAATAGGGTGATGGAAGTGTAGGCATTATTAGGAAAAATTATGAATTGATCGGCCTACACCAAACTATCAGCTGAGCTGCTGAAAAAAAAATCGTCTCTTATGAGGTCATTCACCACCAATCAACTTATCCAAGCGCAAGCACACAACAATGGAAAAAAATAAACATAATGGTATACAACTAAAAGCATCGGAACAGCCAGCACCTGTCTTATTAACAAAGGCCTTCGTTTCGAGACGTGGCTGAATCTCCAAATTCTTGACTAATTTAATAAGCTGAATATTCTTCAGAAGAGAGCTAAGTACTCTTGAGAAACTCGGATCTCTCATATTACAAGAGACCTAAAAGGCACCGAATGAATCTGTTCTGAGCGTCCAGAGCCAGTTTTAGCACAGTAATGACCTTACCAGCATTACAAGATTTGGATATGGAATCAATGACGCAATGGATAGTGTCGTATGTATCGTGAATTACTGCGTAGCTGTTTTCCCTGTTGATAATATAAAACAGTAAAGTTGAAGAAATGCACAGCTTGCCCCCGTCAATCATTTCGAAATGCTGCCAACAGATGGCACTGCCAGCTTGCCTGGGTTGATATGCAGTCCCGCAGCACACTGAACGGTTGCGTTTATGTGCGGCATTAAAGGCCCCGCCAAAGGCAAATGCGTTGCGCCTTTTGTCTCAAATTTGGACGACATTATCTGAAAGTATTTCATCACATTCACATCTACAATATAAATAAAATGAATATCGTTTTATCCGCTTCATCCACATTTTCTCGGTCATCTCGATGCTGCGAGTGACATTTTAGTCGCGCTCTGTCCGCCGAACCAACCCGTCCGCGTCGCAGTCTATGGGTTCATAACTCAGTTCGAGCTCCGGACCGGCCCATTGTCCGCCCTATAATCAATCGTGTAATCACGGCTCTTTCAAGTCACACAATGTCTGCATAATCTATTTACCTGGAACAATGGCCGCAGCAGAGCGCCAGCGCCCGTCAACCAAGGGGGATAATCGTCTTTCTCGGCGCCGCTAAAAGCATGTCGCCAGAGCGGTGGTCTCTCTCTCTCTCTCTCTGCCTCGCCCGCCTCCCCCACTCTGCCGCGTTCCCCAGGTGAGGCGCGGACCGCCACCCCCTCCCCCCCTCCCCCCGTCACCGTCACCGTCACCGTCACGAGGTTAACATAACACGATATAGCACGGGACGGCGCGCGGCTCGACCCAATAAATCAGCCGTTATCGGCCGAAACTTGGAAATTAGTTTTGCCACACAAAAAGCCCGATGCAATATAACGGTTGGTGTTGTTAGGGCGGCCACCGCAGAGATCTGAGGACCCCACGCTATGACAAACAGGGCTGGCGGCGCTTCGACGGGCGCCCGGCACGCCACTGGGGCCGGGGCAGCGTCGACTCGCCGGCCGGGGAATTAGGATTAGCCGTCGGTCCGACTCGCCGGTACTCGGCTGCCGATCAGGAACCGTTTACGGCTAATCTGGACAGCCGTCCGGCGGCCGCTCAATACGTGTCGCCAGCCGACGGACGGCCATCGACAGATGCGTGATCGAAACGCCAGACTCGTTAGCGGTATCAAGGCCGGCAATCACCCGGCGACACTCTGTGTCCAATTGAAATCCCGCCTGAATTTCCTTTTGTCTGTAGGAAGTCTACAACATTCTCTCTTTGTACAATTTGGAACGAATAGATGTTAATCAGAAAAGCAAACCTGAGACGTTTACTTCCCAAACAGCACGAGTCTCTTGGGTACTTAGGGTAGCCAGTTAAATCACATCTCCAAAACAAAGGGAAGCACTTCCGATTTTCACTACCACGACCGAGAAATCGCGGTCAGAGCAGGAACTCTGCGTCAAATACCGCTAAAAGGAAGCAAAGTTTTGGCACGTTGACTCGTCTTGGGGGACGCAACAAACACAACACTCACATAAAAAAAAACAATCCAGAGTACCTCTCCCCCGGTACACCAAACCCACCCCTCCCCAGCACAGCACAGCGGCTGAGCAGCTCCCCTGGCCCTCCCCGTACCGCCGAGCCAGCGGCGTGAGCTACTTACCGGCAGCGGCGGCGATGGCGAGCGAGTGCACGAGCAGCGCGCACGCGGCTGTCACCATCCTCCTCCTAGGAACAGGGGCGGCACGGTCACACACTGGGGGCGCCGGCTGAGGCCGGGGCCCGGCGGGGGCCGGGGTGGGGGCGGAGCGGACGGCAGGACGGTCAGGACCGCGGGTCGGGAGGGAGGACATACTGTACCGCCGGCTGTCGGCGGCGCTGGGCGGCGCTGGGCGGCCACCGGGGGATCTCCCCTCCAGGCCGCTCCGGGCTGATCTCCGGTCACGCGCGCACGGTGCGTCCCGCGCGCGCGGCGCCGGCCGTCGCCATCCCGCTGTCCACAGAGCGGCGGCTCACACGACGGCCCGTGGTCGCTCTGGTCAGCGGGGCCGCCGCCTCCCTTGGTGACCGCTGCCGCGCCGCCGCGCTGAGTGGTGCGGGCTCGTGACGCCCCGAAAAGGTCAGCCACCACGCCCGCTGACCGGCCGAGCGGCGGCGGCGGCCGTCCGACACTCGCTGACGAAACACCGACGCTCCACAGCGGCTGACGCCCGTCGTTGTTTCCGCTGAATGAGCCGTTTGTTGTAAAAGTTGTAGGCGCTGTCACAGGTGCAAATGGTGCAGTCGGACGCAGGTGCAGTCACCGTCGAAGGAACTCAGTAGGAGGCGCTGTTCTTTATGTCGCGACGGTTTATTGAGACTAAGGTCACCGCTTAAACAAAGGTCTCTTTTGATACAAGTTTCACTCAAGATCCTGGTATCTATCTTGGTCCCGAAGTATCCAACACTGCGCCGCTCCAGGTGTTGATCCTCCCTCTCACGGCTGTCACTGTGGCTGGAGTGTCTGCTGATCCCTCCGAGACGTCCTGTCGACACAGCGCGCGTCTGAGGCACGCCCAGCCACCCGGGGGCTGGACAAATCACCCAGGAGCGCCGCGCTGGCCCCTGGGTCCGCGGCGGCGGCGGCGGCGTGTGATCCGCTGACCAATCGTGACCGGTCGCGTGCCGGCGGCGCCGACAACAGCCCGGCCAGACCGACCCAATATCAATTTCGCCCGCTGGGAGCTGCCGGCGCGCGGCGCCGCCGCCGGTGTTTGGACGCCGCCCGTCGCCGCCAGCTCAGGTAGCCCCGGCCGGCGCTGGCCCATGGTTTGGTGGAAAATGGCGTGACCAGCGAACCGCCGCCGCCGCCGCCGCTGCCGTGGCTTATAGTTCAAGGGCGTGAACTTAATGGGGTGCCAGGCTAATCCAGCAATCCCGCAGGCTTTCAACGACCCCGAAACAAATAGAATATGAATACTGCAGGCTAGGATCGCAACCAAATCACATTTTAGCGTGATTGGCAGCGACCCCGACACGCAACATTCGTTTCAGTCATGTTCACCAACCCATTACCATGTGTGCGCCTTTCCAGGGAAACAGTTGACGAATGACGACTCATCTGGTAGAAAAAAAAAAATAGCCACACAGGGCATTATCGAGCCATGGATTAGTTGAGAAATTCCCAGTTTGACCTGAATGTGGTCTGCGGCGGGCCGCGGAAACCCATTTGTTATTCTGCAGGTCACTGGTTCGAATGTTCATATTGCGGGGTCATCAATTTTGCCTCAACTGCGCGCCACTGGAGGCATAAATTATGTCTGAGGCGAATCCAGACGACGGTGCACGGATAAACCGATCATGAAGTTTTAAAATGTACGCTTGTTCTAAGTCTGCAGCTGCCGCAAACCCATGAACAATATTACGCACCTACAGTAGGAATAAGGGAAAATTAGAGCCCAACCAGAAGCAACATCAGGGCCACCCGATTTGAAAACTACAACCAACGAATCAAAACCTTCACAGCTAGGAAAGCCACCTTCAATCTACATATCGAATCACTGCACCGGGTCCAAACGGCCGAACACCCGAGAGCACCTAACAACGTGACTCGTCGTTCGCTCGCCTCCCACTCCGTCTTCCGTCCACCACCTCCCGGTCGTCTCTCGTCTCCGTGTCGTCACAGCACCACTCTGGTGACTCACAGACACCACGGCACCACCGCGTCTCACCGAGCCGCTCTGCGAACCCCACCTGCGGCGCCGAGCGGCCGACAGCGACCGACGGCTGACCGTCGCACCACTAGCCGTCGCCGACGCCGCCGCCGCCGCCGATGTCGACGCCGACGCGGGCCGTCACGTGACCGGGCCGCCGGCGTCGGATAGGGGTCACGTGGCCGGCCGGGCGCCGTTGATTGGTCGCCGCCGGTGCCGGCCGGCGGTGGTGTCGGGAGCGACGCGGACGGAGCGCCAGAAGGCGACTCGTCTTGTCTCAGGTGGGTCCCCGGCGGAGGCCCGGCCGCGCCGCCGGTCACTACGGTGCATGTTCTCGATACACGCAGCGACACTCCCCTCGTCCTCCAGCTCAGTGTTACCTTCTATCGTCGCGCGAATATGTGGACCTTGCATTGCGATAGGTACTCTTGGTCGTGATCTGCACGACACATGTGCGATTTTCAAGTGATTCTTTACCTCGGTCGTGAAAACCATCAAGTGGAGCTTTCGACTCAACCGTAAAAGGTCAGTACCAACCAATCGCGGGAAAAGTTATTTTCCTTCAGAACAAGATCGACAAAAACGCCAACTCGGTACTTCGTACAAAGTCCGTATGCCCATTCCCTCTGGGAATAAAAGGAGAGCATGAACTTTCCAAGCTCTCGGGACTGAGTTTGCGGCGCCAAGCTCTTAGTAAAAACCGTCTAATCTAGACCGAGCATCGAGAGCACTCAGATGCATTACCCGCGGCTTGCGCCGGGTACCGAGGGGAAACTAGCCAGATCGCTTCAGAGCCGCAACTTGGCCGGCGGGCGAAGTGCTGTCTCACGCAGGCACTGCTGCAGCGTCGGCTAAAGGTGTCGTTATCGACAACTTGGTGCCGCTGCTGTAGCGAGGTCGTCCGGGATGATTGAGCACGTGGGACCGGCGAAAGGTCACGGTACCTCGTAAACAAAGGCAGATTAGCGATCCTGAAAACCACTTGCGCTCCTTGCGATGATATATTGGGGAAGTTTGCAAACTATTCCCATCGCAGCTTCTGAAGAAAATTGAGTTGGATGCATAGGTCCCACATGTGTCACCAGTGTACAATTTGGTGCTGTAAGACACATGAATATTGCATGAAGGTGTCTCAAAAAGACAGAAGCAATTTGGGACTGAGCAGTGAGCATTGAAGATGCCATGAGATACTGCCATCGACATGGGAAAAATGATTGAAATGATTGAGCTCTTCCAACATGTGACATACAGAAGCACCTAAAATGGCATATTCTTAGCATGTCCCAGGCTCCAGTGCTCTATCCACAGCTGTCCTCTACCTCCAGCGAGTAGCCATTTTATCGGCACATTGGAGAATGGAGACCCGTGGGACCTGCGACACGTCGCGTTGGTACCGTCAGTCCAACATATATGTACGAGTAGAGTGGACTACAGCAGACATTACTAAGCATGTGACATACCTATAAGTGCATGTATGGCCTAAACTTTTGAATTCATTTTAAAAGGGATAAAAACGCAAGAAATTACCCAACGTTTCGGGTAATTTCTTGCGTTTTTTATCCCTTTTAAAATGAATTCAAAAGTTCAGGCCGTACATGAACTTGTATGTCATATCTGTCATTTGATAATCCTCAACATAAGTAAGCATGCCCATTTCAATACACTTCACTCCCCCTCTCTCCTAATAAGGTGCCAATACTCTTTACCAAAACGCTCGCCACTGGCTTACACAACTATGATGAAAAATAATGAAAAGCTCGGACCCCCAACCCACCCTCCCTCAATGACCAGGGGGCGTCGCTACGACCGCTCCTGAAACGAAAATCGATAACGACTCTACGCTCATAAACAGATTTGTTCAGCAGACAGGGATCGCCTTCGAATTGGCATGTATTGTGTCCCGTACGCTTTATACGGTTATCGTAGCCATTTGACTCCACAGTGAGGCCCGCATCGATTCGGACGACACAAAATATTACCAGTCCGGAACCGCCCTGCAGCTGGAACTATGGCCAATGACTCTCAGCACAAATTAGGGACCCCGCCGGGCTCTTCGATGCAAATTGGGTGCACCATGGGGGTTTCAGGAACAAATTAACAGCGCCAGACAGGTCCATTTGAGCCGAACTGCCCCTACCTGACGGAAGACGCTCAACAATTATAGGGCGTAAACTGGGCAGAGCAACGATTGCATGGAACCCATGACGTGACAGGCTATATAAAACTTTTGGTCATGACTAGCCAGACTAGCGTTGGTTCTGTGGGTAACTCGTTCCAGATACATGAGCACTGGCCAGCAGGCAACGAACTTCAAAAACGGAGTATGTACAGAACATCGTCCATGACTGTACTGCGCATCAAACGCTCAAATATATATGTCAATGAATGGAATAATAATTAATTATTTGTATGAAAGTAGTTTTTAGTACCTCTCAGAGAACCACTCGAATTACACGTAGCTGAAGAAAATTCCACATCACATCGGAAGCTATTTGAAGAACCTTCGCAAATCCAAAATTTCGACTGAGAAGCACGCAGATGAGCCTAATCGAATTAATTATCGGCCCGGAAATCTTCCTATCACGTCTGGAGCCAGCACATTCGATTAAGTTCGAACGAAGCCCACCCCTCCGAGACTCGGCGCAATCAATTTGAATATCGCACAAATTCCAACTCAAATTATGACTAATTCGAGACGTGCAACGATTGATGATAGGAGGTAAAATCAATAGGCCATTAAACGCCGCGCGGCCTCATCTAATAGCCGCATGCCTGGGCGTGCATCAAAATTTATTAGTATAATGGACCCTATGTCGGATGCGAGGCAATGCACACTAATGGCTAGGTTCTTTGCAGTCGGAGCGCGCAAAAAGACGAACCAAAGCGGTCCGATGGTCGGCCGGCGCGGTGGCAGCGCCGCGGGGTCCTTTTTGAGCGATGAGGAAGGATCCCAAGAGGAGGTCAGGCGACCTTTCTGGGAAAATGACGATGGATCGTCAGCATATTGTTGCATATTGTTGCAACAATGTAGTGATAGCTGACGCAGTCTTTTCCAAGCATTAGGCGAGTCTAAGGCGCATGATGGTTGCCAATATCGGCTTATCATAGTGGCACATCGTGAACATAGTAGGTAGGTATCACTTAGCATCTTATTCATTTCCACCAAAAGGAAAAAAACCTTCCAGCTCCAATCGTTAAGCCGGCCGGGCCATAGGCAGTGATCAGTCCCTTGGTTTTCACTTTTCAGCCACTGAAATATCACCATTGGCGGTACCAGCTCTGCGGTCTGTCTATGCCGTTCTTCCCTGTACCGTGGGTATAGGGCCCGAGCCGTTTACCCGGCGGCTGCCGACTCTGTCACCCGACAATCGACATCGGAGTATTATATGGCCATCCGGCTGTGTACGACAGCAAACAGATGAAAACTACCCGGCCCGGCCCGACCCGGGCCGCTGCTGCCCCTTCCGTCCATTTATCATGCAAATTGCATCCGACCGAATAACTACGGCCGGCTCGGCCGCTGGCGAGAGACCGCTCCTGACATCTAGCGGCCCAGTCGCCAACTGGAGGTTATTAGGTTTTCTCGCCAGACAGCAGCAGCGGCGCTGGTGGCAGCGCTCTGTCACGTGACAGCTGCAGTGGGGCGGGCATTGATCGGGGAGGGATCCGACGGGCAGGAGCGGCTGTTATTCTGAAGGATACCGCCGCCAGCCGCCACCTGGTACCTGAATGGTGTCATTATACGCGCAGGCCCATTGTCAAGCACCGGCCGGCGCACAAGGATGAAGGACCCGACCTAAGCCGCCGAACCGATCGATCAGGATACCTTTGCACCTTTGCTTACCTAACAGAGGCAAAACACAGCCCGACCCTAAACTTAGACTAATACAAATAACAAAATTGTGAACACCAACAGTGAAAGCATATCACTGTAAATAAGCGCATAAGCGTTAGCAATAGGTACAATTTGAAGACTCTTGCCCTTTCCATTTCATGATTTCCGTGCGCAGCGTGAGGGCTTCGGAATATTTCGTGGAAATGGCATTTATGCGAAGAACTTTCGTGGACCATGATGAATATGCCCCTGTCCCAGCGAAGCTCATAGAACTTTTTGGCAAAATGAGTGGCATTAATCAGAACGTCTCACTCTCTTTGAATACACTTCTCATTATCATGCTGGGGCTGAAACCCATTTCCAATTTTCATATGAGAGCTGAGACCCATTTCCAATTTTTCCCTAATTAGCCGCCACCACGCTGCAATCCAATTTCATTTCTGGGGCCGCGGCCGACGCTCGGACGTCCGCCATATTAAAACTGCGGGCCTCTTGTCAGTGAGAGCGGCCGGGCCGGCACGCCAGAGCGGCGGGTCTCGTTCATTTACATCGGCGCCGGCAGAGGGGAGGTGACGGACCCCTGTCGCCGTCCCGACCCGGGGTAATGTCAGTAAGCGTGTCCCTGTAACGGAGCCCCGTGACAAAGACTGAATGACAGAGGCTCAGTGACGGTCAGGATTTCTTTACTAATAAGTGGCCGTGTCACTATGGCAGCACCACAACGACAGCACAACCAATGACAAAGCTGCCCACCAGATCCACACCTGAGCATCATGGCTATTCAATCGCTGTTTAAAAGTCACGGCACTTCCTTGTCTCTGACCACCCAACTATCAAGCATCACCCAGAGTAGAGTTCGGCCGGTAACAGAACATCAGCTGATACACCTGATCGGAACGGTACAACAGCTCCCGATCCGGGTCCGCCCAGAGCAGACAGACATTCAGCGTCCTGACAAGACAGCAGCAGATCTCATGGTCGCGTGTTCTGCCAGCCTGTCCTTCAAAGAACCCGGCTACTGGACATTATGATCACTGGTCATGCAATGCACAAATGTATCTGATGAGAGCTTGGTCTCCGACCCAGTCGCCCAAAACCGCTGCTTTCTGCTAGTTGCCCATCAGTTCCACTTTATCATGTTGTTCAATCACCACCACTAGTGCCAGTCTGATCCATCAGTAGCGGATGGCCTCCCACACACCTAGCAGCACCCTCTGGTCTCACCCACCCACCGTTACCCCCTGGTCTGACGTCACGCCACTGCCGCGCCGCTCCATCTCACCGGCGGCAATCAGACGCCATCGCCGGCCCATCCATAACGCGCCGTCTGCGGCCAGACGGACCAGGGCAGATCGAGACGGAGCAACGTGATTGTCGGCACGGGGCGCACCGAGACAGAGCCCCGTGTGTGTGCCGGCACCGGTCGGCCCTTCTGCAGCGGCTGCTGCTCCCCGCTCCCGACTGATGTCACAGCACGCCTTCTCTGTTATCGTCTGGCCGTTCCGGAAACTTTTCTGGGCTTCTCTTGGTCCTCCTGAGGTCCTCAGGCCACCACCCACTGCACCTCAGTCGGCAGCGGCTACCGACTTCCGACTACCGGAAGGCTACCGGTTACCAGAGTTGTGACTGATGAGCGATGCCGGCCCAGTAGTGTCCTGTTGCCATGTCTGCATGGAGGCCTCACCAGACATGCAACTCGTAACATGGGCACTGAACACTGGTAATTATATTCTAGTTATATTCTCATTTCATAGACGAGGTTGGACATTGGGCAATGATCGTGAGACGTGCCGAGTGCACAGTACCTCTAGATCGTTTAATGGGAAGGTCACTAATATGCAATGAAAAACAAAACCAGCTGAAGCCTCTTTAAACGGCAGCAGCAAAAAAGGAGCACGGTCACAGTGCCCGACCAATCCGCAGTGCCGTTAATCGTGTCGGTCCCCGATGGCTATTGGCTGGTTGGCGGCACGCCTGCATATCCCGTGCATTATTACATAGTTTCATTGTGTCGGCGGCGCACTGTGGCGGGCTGATATTACGCCCAATACCGGCCTGCCGGGCCGCAGAGGAATGCCGACCTGACACGGCGGGTGTGCTCCGCGGGCGGCGCGGAGTGCCGAGACTGGGCGTCACCGTGACCGCCTCCGTGGGGGTGGGTGTAAGGGAGCGGTGGGGGCAGAGAGCGAGAGATGATGGTGGTACCGCATACCGCCACAATCCAGAACTCGTAACCAGACTTCCTCAGACTGCCTCAGATTCTATCAGACTTCCACGAACTGCCTCAGACTTCAACACACTGCCTCAGACTGACTCAGACAAACTCCAACTTCCTTAGCTGTCGGCTACACACTGCGAGACGCACCAAGTCGGATCACACTTCACAGGTCAAAAGTTCAGCCGAGATCTTGTGTAAAAGATTTGTATCAAATGCTTTTAACTCACCACCTGACATGCTTGAACCGCTCATGGCAAAAGATGCTTCACAGAGTTTGTACAGAGTAAATATGAACAGAGTTCATGCTCAATAAAAGTATGCATGTGAGCTTAGTTAGTTGTTGGGCCGAACGCGACCTCCGTCATGTACAAATCAGCGCGCGGGTCCGGCGTTCGCTCGGCTCGCGGAGTTCATCTACATCCGCCTGATGAAACCGGCTACAGTCTCTCCTCGATCGGCATGTGCCTTAGTCCGGTCAGAGTGACTTGCAGTTAGGCTACCGGAGGACGGAGGTCAGGCATCGGCACAGCGTGTGTAAGTTAGTTGCACAATCAAAAGCAGGCTGCTTTTTCGGCTTCTACATAGAATAACTAGTGTAACATTGTCCCGTCGAAATAATCTAAATAATGGAAGTGAAGCTCAAAGGTTTAATTCAATATTGATTTATTCGGATATGGGAAACCCGTTTACTATCTCAGAGCCTGTCATAAACTGTCCCTCTACGCACCTAGGCGAATGGCACTTTCCCATCACATTCCACGCACATCGGCCATCCGACCGCAATGACTCGGTGTTCAGCTGAGTGACATGGTGTCATCCCGCCGACCATAAAAGTCGGCGCACAGGGGCCACTAGCCGATCCGCGCACCTGTCGCGCGTTCAAAGCCCGCCGCCACGCCGGACAGAGGTGCCAATCGGGCACAGAGGCTCCAGTGACGACCTCCGCGCCGCCGAGCCGTCAGAGGGGAGACACGGCGGAGTCAAGGCCGTCAGTGCGGTAACGGCCGCCACCACAACTATGCATTGCAAATCGGTTACGAGCCGCGAGAGCACGACCTCAGGCTCGGGTCGCGGGTCGGACCGGCCCGGTCGGCAGACTGGCGGTAAAAAGGTGAGCGGTGGCAGCCGCGGCGTCAGCCTGACAGCCCATCGGACCGGGCCGCCGCCACAGAGCACAGCTCTCTGTAAAACAGCTGGGTGTCAATCGGACGCGCCGAGCGGCTCCCTTTTACGGGCGGCGCGGCGGGGCGCCCCGCTCGGCTCTAGTTCGCCGTCCGTCCGCGGCGCGGCGCCACCGGGCGACAGGCGGCTTCGATCTCGGCCGTGTGAGGTAACAGAGCTTTACGGCCGGGCCCGAATGGCGGCCGGCGGCGAAAATCAATGGCAACTGGCCGCCGGGCCGCTGCCGTTTCCCCATTATAACTGGTGTTCGGCGCGCCGGCCGGCCGGCCCTCGGTGATCCCCGTGTGATCCGCGCCGAGCCCGTATGATCCCAGCTGATCCCGCCTGAGCAGCCGGATCAGCTGCACGCGTAAACAGACCGGGCCGAGTCACGAGGTCACGATGGCCACACAGTCACGACTCGACACTATAACCTACCAATCCTCAAAGTTCAAGGACGTCACATAGCTACACCCGGTTCATTCACCTGCCCTCTGGCTGAGCTAACATCCACTGACGGTATTGGCCGGGTCACAGCGACACCGACGCTGCATGGCCGGCTCCCCAAACACACCTTCATCGATCGGCGGCCGTCCCAGCGGGCACGCAGCCGGCGCGTCTGCCGCCGTGCCGGCCGGCGCCGCCGCGGCCATCATACATCAGCCGCCGCCGAGCATTGAGCCGCCGTGATTCATTGCGCTGGGTGACAGCAAGAAACGGACCGGCAGACACGCTCCTCCCCAGCCAGAGCGGAGCGCGGGGGGACGGACGGGCAGGAGAGCCCGGGACGGCCCATGGGTCATACTGTGCGTACGGGACGCGAGGATATGCGAGTCTGGGTGGTAGCTCAAAGGTGTCTGGCGTCGGGCCATGGGTTGGACTCACGTGACTGTTAGCCAATCCCTCCATGATACCCCAACATATTTCAAACTTTCCCACTAGGACCATGCCCGATTCCCACAATCCTCTGCAGAATAAAGCGAAACCAAACACGGATCTCCTCTCAGTAAGGTCTCTGAGGAGGTCTTGTGTCGTGGTGGAGTCGGGCTTAATTCGAAAGGGACCGTGAGTCCTTCATGCTTTCAGCCGCTCATCACCCATTTATACACTTAATGGAGGTAATCGGACACAGAGCAGGGCACCACTGCCCCCCCCCCCCCATCTCCCTGGGCGGTCCCGATACCCCGTCCGGCTGACCTCGCTGCCAAAGGTGCCGCGGCGGGCGGGGGCGAGCGGCGCGCGACCTCAGGGCGGGCGGGGCAGCCGCTCGCTGTCGATGATAAGCCCGGGTTACCTCTGATCCGTTACTGAGCCCCGACCGACATAACGGACCCGCCTCCGCCGCGGTGGTCTGGTCCGAATATTAGCCGATATTCGCCGTCAAATGGCTCGTCTGTATCTGCGAAGTGAGCGTCGGCTAGCTCTCGTGTCAGTCTGGTGTGGGCAGAGCAGATGTGCGGAGGATAAGACGGATTATACCCGGGTGGTTATGCTGAATAGGTATTGCACACAATCGGACCTGATGTGTCGGCCGATCCAGTATACGGAGGTCCAGGGAGTATTGGAAAGGTGTCCCCAAATGTCAGCTCTATCCCAGCCTAACACACATAGCAGGATTTTCAGTCGATACTGCCAGTAAAGACTTTGTTCAAGGTCTACTGGCAAAACCGGGATCGTTGAGCAACAGCAGGGAGTTCCCACGCAGTTGCAAAGCTACAATAACGCTACGTACAAAATGAATGAAGCAAGTCATTTCCTTTTGATAAAGACATCTGATAATGACCAATCTCTATACCTGTCCAGAGCTTCTCAGCCCTGAAAAGTCTCTTAGCAAGTTCTGCTTCATGAGAATTCGTTTTTGTGATAACCTAGAAAAAGTACCGGCTCCAGCATGACACGTACCAGAGCCGCCACACCAAAAAGGATGGGCTAGCCGTCATCGTCCGTGTAAGTTATGACGTCACCTGACGTGAAGTGGCGTTATCTCCGGCAGTCCGTGACCACCGTGAAAGAGAGCGTCACCTAAACCCACCCCGAAACACTCCTCGCCGCAGTCCCCAGCGACCACATCCTGGGCTATTTCCGAAATCCCACAGATCGGGGATCAAAGGGAGCGAGTTCCCTCTCCGGCGGTCCGGGTTTCCTGATGTCATTTCGCGCTCGGCAGCCGCGCTCAATCATCGGCTCCGAGGTGTCACTGTCTGTCCGAATACGAGCCGCCGATAATGCCGGCCAAATGGATATCGCCGCGTCCAATTCCACTGACACAGCCACCGCCAGAGGCTGGCCGAGTCCCATCCCGTAAAAACGTCATATTGGCACGAATAGCCCAAGGTGATTGCAGGTTATTGGGAAATGGCGGCGGCCGGGGGCCGGTGTAATGCTCTGAAATGATATCACGGCAGCCGAAAAACGCCGAGCGAGGCGCCGTCCACGGTGACCACTGCAGCGGCCGGGTCACCGGGTTTGTTAGAGCAGTCAATCGGACACATTGCCGCCCGTCTCCGCAGAGGAGCGCACAAGTTGAGCTATGCAATCGGATTGAGCGAGAGAAGTTGAGCGCCGTCGCAGACATTTCCCGTGGGCACACTTGGCGCGGTTGACACGGAGGCAACTCATCAAACTCGTGTTCGGCCGCGGAGTGCCGGGGTCGGAGCGGCGCCGGGTCGGCGGGCCCACCGCGAGGCGGTGCCGGCATCTGCTGGGGCGGCACAGCGACCTTCACCGCCAATCGAGGTGGATGGATGAGGAAAATATGTCACCGCTGTCGGCGGCGGAATTCCTGCGCACGCCAGGAATGCGCCGAAATGCACACAAGCGGCGACCTAAGCCTGAAAACCGGCCCACAATGTCGCCCGCCAGTACATCATTGACAACCAGTTGCGAATAATAGACATCACGGTCGACAAATGACATGAGTCACACCACAAACGGGCGTCCAGCTGCGGAGCTGAGAACGCGGCACTTGCCGCTCCCTTTCCGCCGAGTGGCTGCAGCTCCAGCCATTCGCCGGCAGTCAATCACGCGCTCCAACCAGGCCACAAACCATAGCCTAGCCGCCCGGCAAAAAGTAGCCACTGTTTTATTTCATATTGACTGCGCCACACGGCCATAAAGCGGTTTGAGTCCCACCGCGGCGACATCGAACGATCACGTAATGTATCACGCCGGCTTTGTCAATGAAGTAATTGGTAGTGAGCAAACACGTTAGTCCTGCTGATCGGACTATGTATATCGACGCCTGGATTAAATCATCATTGGCCGTAATACGGCGCAAGGATGATTTGTCATAGCAGGAAGCGTGTTTAACAAAGAAGGCTACTATACCACAACTACGCCAGTCCGTATTCAGGTCCCTAAATGGCGGCAATCGCTGCTTGGCATGCTTTCCAATACCATGCAACATTTTACGAAAAGGTTGAATTTCCACGCCATTGAATTTCCGAAATGCCTATGTGAGCCTGAACAGCTTGCAAGAAACCCCAAATCGGAGCACACGTGCAGAAAGCGGGCTTCCTTTCTACGTCTGAAGTCTGAACCATCCGGTCCCTTGGTCTGGTTGGTTGAATTGGCAGTAAATGCAAGTAAACCACCGCAAGTAGGGTGGCGCTAATGATCGTGTCACCTAAAATATTAACTTGGTCATCTTTCACCGAAATGCACCGCAGTCTGGACATTAACGATGATGTGACGAGATTTAGCGAATAGAGCATCCACATTTCCATAAGTAACCGTATTTTGGCCTGACCAACGTCTTTTCGCCTTTTACTGCCGCCACAGGGACACTTTTCTTGGAAGCGCATAGAGCCGTATCAATGAACGAGCTCCAAACGTGAATAACGATGGCCGCAAATAGTCTCCGGATGAATAACTGCCGCGGCCGGATACTCAGTTAATTAAACTGTCGGATGCGGCCGCCAGTATGAGAAAGCCGAAATAGGGCCGAGATGGACTCATGGGCGCGTTCCGATGAGACTAAATGGCGACCACGCCGCGGCGAAATGGCGCCGGCGACGATAAGTCAGAGAAACGGCAGGAGTTGGCCGTGAACATGAGCTAACCAAACCCTGACACAGACAGGCCAGCTCGTCCATTCGGCTCACCGCCGGCCTATACCCCGTCAATATCCCGCAGGCGACTCTGACGTCATCGCGGCAGAGCTGCCATATCCCAGGGCGGCCGCCGGGCCATCCAACCAAGTGGTCGCTCAGGATTCAATATCGCCATGCTGCGCATAATGGCGCAAACTGTCGCGGCGACCGGGCGGTAAATGTGTTAGTCTGTCGCCTGCGGGCTAGCTGATGACCAGCCGACCGTATCGCATGGCCCCAGACCGCGCCGGGCCCGGCAGACCATCGGAATTTGGATGGTCTCCATCAGCGGGCATGGGCCGAGCTCGGCGCCAATGGGGTGCCGTTCGAACACCGATCGGGTAAAACCCAGCGAGAGACGATCGTAACACACCACTCCAGACGATCCACGACACAGCCTGACATTATGCAGAGCTGAGAAAAACGGGCCGGCGCCGACGCCAGAGCGCCGCCGCCCGCGACTCGCGATATTGACGGCCGGTTTAATTCAGACGCCCCCACCGGACCGGCGCCGCGCACAATGCAGCCCATGCAGCCATTGTTCGGAGCACCGCTCGCCAATGGAGCCTCAGAGGACGGCGGGGTCTCAGAGGCGCGGGCAGCGTCCAGGCTAAGAGACAGAAGGGAGCCGCGTGGTGAGGCGGTCCCTTGGCCAGTCAGGATTCATTCCCGAACGGAAAGATGATAAGCTCAAATCTAGACGCAGTAAGATTTTGGGGCGTCTGAGCTCGTGTAAGGTGGGTTGATATCGAGCTTCAGATAATCCTGTGTTTGAGAGAAAGCGTTGTGAAATCCTGTGTCAATCCGGTGTTAGAGTGAAATAGGCTGAAAAGCAGCCTAATATGCTGAAAAGCCAAACGCCATCGATATCCAGCGGGAAGCGCAGTAACCTGCATAAACGTTTGCGGTGGAGAGTTGACGTCAGGCTCTCATTTCAGTACAGCATTACCATCTCCAACTGTCCTGTGGGGCCTGCAGATGCATGTTGCATTTGCTGAAGCCTCTGGTTATCACACCACCGGTGAAGTCCCTGCCTCGTGCCGCTCCCGGACAGGGACGGGCCGGTGTCGGTGACCGGTCCCCGTGGACACGTGTCGGGCTGCTCGCGTGTCGTCCGGACATCGAACGACACCGACCGGGCGTCACGGGATCTCTGGGGTGCACTGAGGGAACTCCTGACGCTGGCAGGCCTGACAACTTACGTCAGGAGGTTCGACTCCTGACGCTGGACCAACTCCTGAGTACGGCAGGTCAGCCTCTAGACTGACGAAAGCAGTGGACTCCTGATGTTGACTGATTTGGCTTCTGACGTAGTCTGGTCCAATTATCGACGCTGGTCGGTCCGAGTGCTCACGTCGGTTACACTACTTAGAAGTTAGAGCGTATCTAAACAATGCAGCGGTTTACCTATCTACGCAGGAATACATAGAAGTGGCTTTCAACTACAGAGCAATTGTAGAGCAGACATAAAAGTGCACAAGTCCTTCAGGAGCGTCCTGGGAATGTTATTCAGACGCATTGTTTGCACACGTCTCGCCGGGGAAGCAATTTCGCAGCACCATCAATAGTCGAGCTGGTGCCAGTCAACTGCCGCATTTCCCTTTCAGTTCACCGCCCGGGCGGGGTGGCCCCGCCACGCGCCGGTATCTCCGTCAGCACCCCAATCAATCATCATCATCAATTTATTACAACATCCTTGACGGACAAACACATATACATGTACACATACACATACACACACCTATACCTACATACACGAGCACGATCAGTTTTTCAGCCGACGGGGTCTATGAATGGCCTTGATTGAGAGCATCGCATGTCAACAGTCTGACGAGGCTCCAGGCACAGGTATCGTTCTGGGCCATCAGCCATCGTAGTGAGTCGGTTAAGCCACAGGGGACAGTAGGACATGTTACCCACTCGGGCGATACGTGGCCGCCAGCGATCCTGACAATGCTACCAAGGCTTCCATCACACAAGGCGAGCACATGGTTTACAATCGAGCCAGTATGTCTCGTAGAACTTGTGTTCAGAAAAATTCGCGCTAATGCACTGAACAAAACGTCACGGAGACGATGGTCCCCATCAAAAGCATCCCTGAGGGCAGCAAAGACGCCGAGTTCGCAGTCGAGGCCAATAAAGACGCCGAGTTCGCAGTCGGGCCGGGCGCGACCCCGGTCGCCTCCATCTGTCCAACTCCCGGCTCACCCATCTGTCTGCGGGCCGGCCCTCACCCCTCCCCAGACCGCCCATCTGTCGGCTCCGTGAGCGTCGAGTCGAACTCCCGTCAGCAGTCGGCAGCTGCTCTCTGTGTCAGCGCGGACGGCCAAACGAACCGGCGGCGACCAAGGCGTCGGCCGCGACGGTAGAGGGGTAGAGGGGGGTCTGAACGGTTCGACAGCCCCACTCGAGTCGCCAGACGCGGTCAATGAACGCTCCAGTAAGGATATCCTCTGGGAGCGTCGCCGCCGCTCGACACAAGACCACGTAAAATAACGATTGACACCGACAGCCGTCGGACACGTTGAGAAAGGTCAGATACCATCGACGGCCCGGAGTAAATGGTATCACGATGGTCGGAGGAAGCCGCAAGTGGGCGGCTCGTGGGTTTCAGAGGTTAAACTCGTCGTGGCGGGTCGGGGTCGGTCAGGGGAGTGGGGGAGCCGGCTCGTCGCCGGGGCGAAAGGTCACGGGTGCCGTCACGACCCGGCGCGACAGCCACCGTGCCGTCACGTCCGTCACTGGTCGGGCTCCCAGCGACAGCAGCGGCGCGGGCGGCGGTTAGCCGACGTGTGTGTTTGTATGTGTGTGAGGGGAGGGAGGGAGAAAGGCGGTGAGCGTGGCGACTGGCACGGAACTCATTAGTCACCGCACGCCGCGAAGGGCGGCCGGACACCTCGAGGTCGCCGGCCGGTAGCGACAGCCACAGCACCGGCGAGCAGCGGGCGACAGTGTGACATTGGGTGACCCCCAGTGACCTACACTCACACCTCCGCCCGGGCTGCCGCGCTCGACAACACATTCCAACCACGCCGGCACGACCCGCTTCATCCCCGCCTCGGCGCAAAAATGAGAAACGCACCGGCGCGCTCCACTTGCAAACAACGGCGCTCTCCACCAGCCGGGTCTCACTGTCAACATGGCCTTTGTCCGCGCGGCACCTCGGCCCGGCTCCGGGGCGGCGCTGGGGAGGCGGCGAAGGCCAGCCGGCGGTGACTTGCCAGGGCGGTGAAACTGGGTCCGCCCGGCGCCGCCCGCAGCTCCGCAGAGACGCCCTGTCGCCGGAGCTCACCCTCCGCCCGGCGCTGCGCTCCGGCGAGTTCCTGACCGACCTCGAGGCCACCCGACATCCGTCAGGAGTCTGTAGGCCGGGTCGCGGTCCGAGCGCCCCGAAGTTGCGCCCTCGGGAGCCATCGTGCGTCACGCGCGGCCGCCGGCGCCGCTCCGTCAGTTGTCAGACACAATGGGGAGCTCATCTCCGGCCAGCGCGTGCGGCTCGGCCCGCGAACAGAGGTGGTTCAGTGGCCCCGCCTCGTCGGTCGGCCCGTGCCGGAACGCCCAACAGTACGCAGAAATGGCTGGACGGCCGGCCGGGGGCAGCGCCGAGACGGTCATCATTCAGCACCGCCAGTGAAGAGCATCACTTACAGGCGACAGGAGCGGTGATTCGATTTGACAACGAGCAATACACGTGAAGTATCGCCTCTCGGTGATCAGATATTGAGGCAAATTGCCACTCGGGCGCCATTCGAATCATATTCCATCATGGTTATCGCCGCCGGTCACCTCCGAGGTCCGCCGGGTCCCTGACGGACGGCGTCCCTAAAATACACCCTGCACGGTGTCACCGGTAGCAGGGAACTCGCACCCCAGAGCGGGGACTGGGCGACGGCGTGCAGCCCGCGCTGGCCGGGTGTCTGAATCATCAAGGCCGGTCGGTGCGAATGGGAACCAGATGTGTTCAGTCTGGGTTGGGATCAGACCGGGACTGGGCTGAAACTGTGTGGGCACACAGCACCATCTCAGTTCATCCTTCTGACCACTAAAAACGAACTCAGCCAGCTGCCCTCTCCCATGGCCACTAAACACTTACTCAGTCCCCTGAGCACCGATAGGGCCTCAACTCCCTCCCTCTCCCTTGGTCACCGAACACCAACTCAGCCCACCCTTCTAACCGCCGACGGCCCCTCCCCCAACCTGAGTGTGTTCCCGGTCCAACTGAGCGCCTCCTATCGCCCTGACCAGGTGAAATTCGCTCTCAGTTCGGTCGCCGGCCACCCGGTCGATACCCATCCGGACTGAGCCGGCCCCGGGCGAGCGGAACGGGGCCCGGGCGGGACAGATTTACCGCACGTCTGCCCACCGCCACCCTCCCCTACCCCCTCCCATCGACGTGACATTAAAGATGCACCAGTGGCACGGAGACGCTCGACCGGCCGTGCCCGCCGCGACGACGGCCGCGGACTGCTGATCGGCGTCAAGCGAGGCTCTGTTAGTGAAGCACTCAGCACGCCGGTCCGGTCTATCAACGATTAGCACCGACTTGTGTGTGAAGTGGTTGATGATTGCAATGCGTTTCATCAGCTCGATCGGTGTCATAAGAGGCGCTGTTGGTCGAGTACTCAACGCGCCTGTCTATCAACAGTTAGACGTGTGTCACATTTTAAGTGGTTGATGGTTGAGTCCACACAATTCTTATGATAACACGTCTTTATGGTGGTAAGATTAACAATGTAGGCAATCAATTCAAGCACGGTCAACAGCTAAGTAGGAATCGCATTCCTTTCCAGGTTCAAGTGCCGTAGCTCGTTGTGTCTTATATCTCGGTCGCGTGGTCATACGAACACACCAATCTTACCACACATCCATTCCCTGCGTTATCTGCCCTGTTTACCCCTCCACTCTACCCTCGTTTCCCGCCGTACCCTCCCCGCCCTCTCCCAGTTGCACGCTGTCCCCGGTCCCTCGGTACGGTTGTCCTAACACGCCGGGCCACACAGGCCGCTGTCAGCGCGTCCGTCCAAGGTCCGTGTCAAACTGTCCCGGGATGTAAAACAACCGGCCGACGAAGCGCTGTGCTGCCCAAACAATCTCCGCGCGCTGCGCCGCCGACGTCGCATCCGGTCATTACCGGGCGTCTCATCACCGGTGACCTCAGCGGGGCGGCTCGCGGCGCCGCCGGTGCCGATACGGCGTCTCACCCACACCCCACAGACGGGCCGAGCGGCACCCCGTCCATCTCACTCGGCGAGGGTAGATAAGGACCGATAGATAGCAGACCGCAGCGCTCAGCGCCCGCTGTCCACAGGCGGCAGCTGCGACTGTTTTGAGAGCTCCGGCCGGTGACGACTGCTGCGGCTGCGGCTGCAGCTGACTGCTGAGACGCTGCCGTGACTGCTGTGATGGCTGGTACGATTGGGGCTGCGGCTGCGGCTGTTGATACGCCCGAGACCGCTAAGACGACTGCTCTGACCACGGCTATTGTGATGGCTGCTACGGCTGGCGCTGTGACCGCGGCCCGAGACTGCTGTGACGACTGTCCCGGCCGCAGCGGAGGCGGCCGCGTGGGCGTCAGCGGCGGTGACGGGACGAAAACAGGCACGCGCGCCGGCCGCCGAGGCACGCACTCGGCCCGATTGAGGCAATTGGCGCGCGGCAGCTGACAAGTGGCGCGGCTCCGCGCCGCCCCCGCCCCCGCCCGAGGAGGACGGCTGTGCTGCAGACCGGACGGCAATGATTCACAGCCGCGCAGATGAATGCAAGAAGAAAGTGTCGTCTTCTGGCGCCCAATCTAGCGAAACGGCCCGACGAATGGCAGCAATCTGCAGCTGGCGGGCCAACTGAGTCATTCGGCTACCGAATAGAACACAACCAAATTCGCTGAAAAATTAATGTTACATGCATTCCAACAAAGGGCACATTCCTTTGTCGAGGGTGAAGCCTAGCATTTGTTAGTGATCTTGGGTGAAGCGACTTCCAGACCTCAACACACGCGGACATAATAACCTGGCACACAGGCAGCAGGCTCCAGACAAAGCTGTCTGCCCCAGACGCCTGTTCTCCGGACCTCTCACCGCCCATACCGACCTTCCCAGGTCACCCCGGCCCACTCCCTGTGATCGTTATGCGACCAGACGCCTCGGCGGCGGTGGTGGCAGCGGCGCCCGCGCCGAACGATCCTCAGCTTGTGCTACCACGGGAGCCGAGCCGGGTCGAGCTGGGCCGGCTCAGTTCAGCGCGGCAGACCCGGCGTCAGCCACGTGCTCCCAGCCGGTAGAGGCGGTGGGAAACCCTCCGTGCCTCTCGGGCCGTTGACACTGATATTGCAACATGCAATCAGAATCTGGATCGGGCGTTGGTATGAATCGGAGCGGCGGCGCGCCCCTGGATATTGATCGGTGAGCAGCTCCTGTAAGCACCATTACCGGGGTCCGAGCGAGGAAATCGATCTCTTACCTCTCGCAGAGTGATCGGCTCACTCCGGTCACGTGTTGCAATCAGCGGTGGGCGGATTGAGTCACGTGATCAGCCGAGGTCGTGGCCACAGGCGGCCCCTGTCGACACTTCTCAGAGGCGGGTGGCTACGAGCGGCCGAAATTGAGTCCAAGTTTGGCGGAAACGTTCGGCCCGAAGCCACACAATCAGCATCGACGGACCACCGGGTTCGCTGAGTTGCGTGAGAGTGAGTCGTTCGCGCCGCCATCTATTTTGCATGTGATTTCTAAGACTGAAATAGTCCGAACTTCCAAGGCTTCCACTGCACCGTTCGCCACCAATCGACATAGAAGAGTCGACCCGATGTCAGCCGGTCAATTGACCTGTCGGTTTCGCGGAAAACCGAGTTCACGAAAGCTACAGAAATAACAAAACACGCTCACTGTTCAGATTCGAAGACGCTACAACTCCGAAGTATTTCATAAAACAGCGTGTTTTCAGCACACATTACAGCTAGAATAAAACTCCTCGCGATAAATACCTCGCTCCAAACCGGAAAAACAGCCTTCCACCTGACGCAAAGACGTCAGTCCAGTTCCACAAACACACGGCTCTGGAATAAGTGAAAAGCAACAGCCGCCCGTCAAAAGCGGAGCACACGAGCGCGCCGTCCTGCCGGCCGGGCGCAATTGGCCGCCACTGGGGCACGGCACGGCGTGGTAAGCCACGGCACGGCAAGATGGAAGGCACGGCATGGCAAGGCCACAACTCCACGGAGCCGCTTCCCGCCGTGCGGTTACCAGCGAAGCAAATCGCTCATCACCCCATCCGCTCTCGCCAAACCTTCTGATCCCCAGGCCATACCATGCCGTGCCGTGTCGTTTCGTTCCGTGCCCGTCACCAGGTCACGGCTCCCGCTCCAACCCGTGCCGTCGGCGGGCGGGCACGGTCGGGCCCTGATTTACAGCGGCCACAAAGCGGCGTGTCAGTCGAGTCCGCCGCGACGCCCCGGCGCTGTCACGAGCGACAAAGACCCGCCGGCGGCGGCGGCGCTGCGCCGGTCTCCAGCCGTGCCGCGCTGCACGGTTGGAGCGCGCCGGACCCGCTCGGCCCACTGCGTCCCGACAATGGCCGGTCGGTCGGTCCGACGACCCGGTCCCGCCGGCACCGGCGGCTTCACCGCCACCACAGGAGAGGCGCGATGGTATCAGAGCGGCGCAAGACAGCCGCGCTCCGGTTACCCGAGCGGTGTCCGACGCACGTCAGCGAGAGATTCAGTGCCCGCTGCGCCCGTCGTCACCCGGTGTGCGGACGGGCGGAGACGGGCAGAGACGATCACAGCCGTCTCTAGCTCAAGACGACGCACTTGCGGCGTCACCGCCCGCAAAGGCAACAATGTCCTCCGAGCGGCGGTCACTACACCGCAGTAAATATCCCGAACAATGCCGAGTGGACGTCGTGTCACCGCTGCAACAGACCCGCCCAGCGGGAGTGCGGTGGTTGCGTGTCCATCTGCAGTGCGCCGGCAGTGATTCTGCCGTGGATCGTCGAGCCGTTCGATCCAAGCCGCGGACATGGCAGCCGGGTATTCAATTCAGACTACCTGCACGGCAGGACGGCGGATCTACGTCCAGTCCAGTCAGTCGCCCAGTCCAGTCCAGTCCACCTTTCAGCTTCCAGCTCGCCGACTCTGTCTCGGCGGTCGACCGGTCCCAATCAGGCGTCGGGCAGCGGTCGTCGGCCGGCCGGCCCACTGAGCGCCGGCAGACCGGCGGACCCATTAACAGCATTGATCGCGGCCCCACTCTCGGCCACTGAGCCCGCTAATGCCGGGCGCCCATTTCAGGCCCGCTCCGGCGGCCGCCGCCGCCGACCCGGCGACCCGCTCACAGAACGGGGAGAGAGCCGGGACAATCGCATAGGCTGATAACAAAACGCATCCCGGCGACTCATTCTCGAGAGAGCTCGTTGCACAGCGCCCTGTGATTCTGAGAAATCTTGTTTCAGCCTTAAAATGTTATCAGGAAATTTACTGGAAAGTTAGATTAGGAGGCGTTGTTCTGGGTAGGTTATGCCGAGAATGGATGTTGGTCGTTTAAGTTCTGGCAACCGAGTCGAGATCTGAGACCTACGAAGGCGCCATCATGGGATCTGTGGGACGCTGGGTCCATATTTCTGCGGCGGCTCGGACGCTCCGCCGTGTGAACCGTCTCCGAGACGTCTCAGTCGCCCGCTCTCCGGCCGGCGGCGGCCCGGGTCGGCCGGTACTTTCAGTCACGGACCACCAGCGACTGTCCGTGTCCGGGGCGCGGGGTCCGGCGGGCACTGACGGCCGGCTCTCAGTCCGCCCAAATAAGTCACCTGAAGCGCAGTGCCGCCAGATGCAGCCAGCGGCCCGCCCCGGCCCGGCAGGGCGGAGATAATTAGCCGTTCGGCGGCGCGTCCTGCCCGCCTCCGGGCGCGGCGCGGCGGTCTGCAGAGTTCCGTGTGGGCCGAGCTGGGCCGGTCACCGAGCTCGGCCGCGGTCCGACCGGTATCGACGTGCCGCAGCACGGCCGCTGGCGGGCACGTCCGCGCCGGTCGGCCGGGGCGTGCTGAGGCGGCCGTCCGGGCCCGGTCCGGTCCGGCGCCGGTACCCGCTCCCTGCTGTGGTCTCAGCGGAAGGATACTTCCACTGTGCCCGCCGACCGGCGCCGGTCAGTTTCGGCGTCAGCGCTCACTGGACGCTGTGACTGCCGGCCCGGCGTCGGATGGCACCCCGTTCTTTGTCTCCGGACCGGGATGTATACATTGGCCGAGATAGCCCTTCCGGCCGGTCGTATCATTGGTCACGAGGGTCGGGGGCGCCATCCCGCTGGATCAGACCCTATCCCCGGGGTAAACTCAGGTCACAGGGAACACAGCGCCACGTCGCCGTCTGACTGACAATCGGTGTCCTATGCTGACACGGGGAGTGGTATCCATGACGGGTGTCCATATATCGCCACGGCACAATATGTCTCGAGACAAATAGACACTATCTCCTTAAAAACATCTCAGCGTAAAACGTGTGACAATAGCGCTAAAGCCGCTCGAACCAACGTATCCTTCAACAACCCCTCTCAAGGAGCGTTCTATTTCGCCTCATTCAACACCGCGCGACAGTCCAGAGGCTCTCCAAGTCGCCAGCCTCCTCGGTCCCGTTTGAAACGCATTCGGTCGTCACTGGCGAGCCCTTCAGGCGAGCAGAGGACGCCGCTGCCGGCACACCGTCACACCACACCGGTCGGCGCCCGCTTTGTCGGGGGTCGGAATGACCGGCCGCTGGCAGACGGCCCGGGGCTGAGTCCAGCTGGGGATCGGTGGCGTCTGCCGCGAGACGAGACGAGGCGCCACGCCGTCTCCGACGTGTCTCCGAGACGGAGACATCAGACGGAGAGACGGCTGGGTGAGCGAGTGGCGACGAGATTATGAAGCTAATGGGTTATCAGGACCAGACGAGCCAAAAGAACTACATGGGCCAGACCCTGGGCCAGACGAAGCGAGCACACTTGCCAGAAGGCTGGAGAGGCCAGACACACTGACAAGCCATGTGGACTGTCTAAGTGTCTGGTCAGGCTGGCTGGGAACTTCATGGACAATAGGCGAGGGAAGGATAGGCCAGACAGACAGACTGACTGGCCAGGTGGACTGTCTGGTCTGGCTGGCCAGGGCCAGACAGACTGGACAGACGCCCAGACAGACAAACGACCATCTGCTGGCCCTCTAGACAGGTCAGGCGGACCAGACACGCCGCGGAGCCGGGTGACTCATACTGGCGGCTCCGGGCACATCATGCAGTCGGGCAGAAAGCCACGAGCCCTGACGGCATGTAGTGGAAGATACGCGGCGGTCAAGACGAGCTGCAGCCTTGCAAAGGTCGTCAGAAGTTGACAGCGGTTGCCGTCAATCACAAACAGAAGGGTAGCATACTGGAAGTTTTCACTTCACATTCGGCGATTACGATCAGCTCACAGCTGGTCAGTAAACATTCATTGCAGCAATTTAGACTCAATGCCCCAGCATGTCCGACCCCGTCACCCCAATGAGCTTACTTCAAACTCCTCGCTGCCCAAAAGTCGCCACTCAGTATCACTTCAGGCACGGAATAAGTGTTGACTTGGTGGTCATGTGTTTATGGTATTTGCAATGCTTATAAATGATGCGCACGTTGCACAGCGCACTGCAGCCCTGGAAGTCTTACTGATGTGATAAGACACTTTTGATGTGGGTTTCCGGCAAATCAAAAATGACTGACGCCGCGCGGCGTAACAATCCATAAGTCGCATTCCCGCTTCATTCCGAACGAGACACCCACGTGTAAACATTCCAAAACAGGCGACTGCCACTGTCTCACGATCCGCAATGTATCATAAATCACACCGCATACCACATCAATCAGTCAGCTGTGGATCACACAAACTGTATTATCGGCACGTTACACCATTTACAGTTCATTCAATGTAAGCTCTCGCAATACCCCGCTATTCATAACCGTTGCGCTGTGCAAGCGATATCATTGCCGTGTTCATAACCCCACTCCGCCCCAGCAAACCCCTCTCTATGATACGCTGTCGCCGTTTAAAGTACAGTAGGTTCAAGGTAGGTTGTGTCGAACAGCGAACCAGCTTTAGGTTCAGATGTCCGAAGATCGAAAAAACAGGCTGTGGTGTGTAGACTGCAGTCGTCAATTCGAAGGCGAGACAATTGGTCTAACCTCTGAAGTTACAGGTATGGTCGGAGGTACGTACGGTGACTGAGCGATAGACAGGGGTGTAACAAAGGGTTCGGCTTGAATTGTATGTTGATTAGCCGGTTGATAGCTGCCAGTATCAGGCTTGATGTCTGGAAGTCCGGCATTCAGCTTGAGAGTTAACGGCGTTGGTATTCTAGAAGAACTTTGTGAAAAGTATCTGGGATCTGCCCGCTGTGATTTGACGGTAACGGTTGGTATTTTGGTGCGAGTACGCTGCTGTTCGCGACTCCGTAGCTCCGGTGTTCACCAGCGTCGTTGGTTGCTTGTCATCCGGCTGTCGAGCCCGCTGGATATGTCGAATCTGATGTGAGAGCCTGAGACAGGATCGAAGACACAGCCGCCGACGGTACAGTATGCCCGAGGTCATGGAGTAGGGGCACAGGTCGCCAGAGGGGTCACGGGGCCAGCTCGGGTCATAGGTCACAGGTCATGTTCGTGGGAGGAGACAGAGCACAGCAGCATGGGGCAACTCAATCAGATGGGCACTTAGAGCTTTTACAGCTGACCGCAAACACTGCATCGCACAAGGTCGTGACTAGAGATTGTTTCGTCAAAAGAACGGGGTTCAATAGGGTTCTAAGGTGCGTCCAATTAAAATGACGCGAATGAAGCATACAATTACGAAGGCGGAAGCTTCCGGTGGAATATTCACATCGACAGAAAAACTGTCAGAACAAAAGACTCAAATAATTGGTCCCATTAAATGGAACGAGGAAGTGAAATTGAGAAACAAGTCGACATAATTGGAATCCAGTTTGGATGCTCCAGTGAGCAAACATAGACGAAAAGAGCGAAAAAAAAACAAGAATTAAAACCTGGCCGAGCCGAGCTCGCTCGCTCCACTCCGCTCCGCATTGATTGTACTCACCCGCGCAGTGCCATCCTGGCTCGCCGATGTCGGTTAAAACAGTACCGATCTGCAGTAAAGTCACCTCAGACGCACCGCGTCAGTGCGTCATACCGTCCGTCCGGGCGACTCGTCACATAGCTCCCCAACGCACACTGACACACTGACGCCTTCCGCGGGCTCGTCCTGGATCGGTTCCTCAAATCACACAGTTTTCACTTGGTACTCTCGATACCAAATCCCCACGATATGTCACTGTCACTGGTCTCCACACACGTGCGCGCGGAGTGTGCTCCCGCCGGGTGGCGCTCCGTCCTCCGAGAGGCAGTCCCCGGTGAGGACTATCCTCGAGGCTGGGAGTCCTCCCACTCCTCCCCGGCTCCGTCAGCAGCCGCGCCGGCGTTCGTCGCTGCTCAGTGACCTGCAGACAGAGACGGGGCGCTCAGAGGCTCGTCCGCGCGGCAGACCAGCTGGCCGACTCTGCCGCCCCGACGCGCCGCCACCGCCGCCGGACCGCGCGCTATTTCATCCAGTGGCGGCAGCGGCGGCGCAGGGCGGTCGATGGCCGCGGGAGGGCAGGGCGGGGCACGTGCGGCCGGCAGCGGGCGGCGGCGGCGGGCCGGCGCACGACAGACGTCGCCGGGCCCGGCACACGTCGCCGCCGACCTTGTCCGGGCGTGGGTGGACGGATCGCGGCCCGTCCGTCCGCTGCCGGCCATCGGAAGTGAGCCGTCACCGGGTGGTAAATCGTCCACTCTGAGCGGCTGATGTGACCGGGTTCACCCGAAATGGCCGTGGCCGCCGCTCAGAGCCGTTGAGCGCCGGTCGGCGGCACTCAGCTGCGACTGGCGGCGGCCACTTTCATACCCCAGTGAGCCGGGCCGGCACCTGTCAGTCTCTGGCAGCTCTGGAGACGCCCGGCCCCGGCGGCGTATTCGCCAATTGTATTACACGAATCGGCCCATCAACTAGCGACATCTCTAGTGCGACGTCATAGCCATCCGCCGCGACAATGCATGCATTGAGGCTAGATTTGAGTTGAGACTATTTTTGCATTGTATATGGCTGGCAGACATGTATGTGTCGCCGTAGCCGAGTGGTTAGAGTCTCGGTGTGATGGACGACAGGTCGGTGGATCGATTCTTGCTTCAGCGGTTCTTTTCTCTTAAAAAGAAGTCGGTCGTAGACGCGCGTTTTTGGCCCCTACGTTCGCACGCCAATATCGTACGCCCAATAAATCTCTGGCAAGTGTTCATCTGATTAAGGAATAAGTTGCAAAAGAACTGCAGTTGCAGTCTATACCTGAACTACCAATTTTGTTACGGCACTGTCGATATTGGTCAAAGTCGGAAGAGCTATTATGAAACACACTCGAATGACAACGGATTCCTGTATCATTTCATCGATCAGATAAGACATGTATAGAGATAAATTGATGACAGCCCGCCGTGAGCATGCAACTTAACAACCAGTCCCAAGTTATCTTCATAAACGTCTAATATAAATCTTTTGACTTTAACTAGATTCCAAGTAAGAGGACTTAGGTATCCCCCTGGCGGCTGAAATGTAAAAGTTATAGTTAGGGCATAGCTCCTATAGATGACGCTCTGACGGCTGGAAACTGATTATCTCGTCCCGTGATTACGCTAACAGCTATGCCGAACTTTTTTTGTGCATGGTGATTCTTACACGAAAAGCTATCTATCAGCCTGCTTACCAGCGTGCGATTTTTACTTTTCATCTTAGGTTTCGCTACTTTTAGGTACTTTACATTGCCAAGTGCCCACCTACTTTCAAAAGGTCAGCGCCGCCCCTGTCAATGCTGCGTGCTATCACCCATTGGCAGTGAGAAATATTGATCAATGAATGGCCATCGCCCAGCACCATTTGTCTTTCCATTGGCTACGTTCGCATAGTATGCACTATGCATTAGTGATGTCAATCACAGAAAATCAGAACACCGCTACCAAACCAAATACAAACAAAGACCATTGGAAAATACTGAAACCGAACCAATCGGTTGGACTGCAAATATCTATCTTATGCAACATATTCATTAGAAGAATGCCTACGTCTGATTTCTTAGGTGCACGCCGTTACAAATGTATAAAAAACGCACAATGACAGATGACACGAAAATCGAAGTCGCCGAGTGGATTCGAACCACCTACATCTGAATCACCAGTCCGATACTCTAACCACTTCGCCACGGCGATAATGTACCCCATGTAGCTTAAATGTCAATAAGTTAAAACCTAGCTTCAATAGACGCCACCAGGGCGAGGACCGAAAGTATGACGCCACGCTGACGTCACTCAGGAGGCAAGCTATTGGTTGGCCGATTCGTGTAATACAATTGGCGAATACGCGCCCCGGCGGCCGCGCCCGCCGCTCCTAGATCGATCCTATAGGGCGGCGGCGGCGGCGGCGTCCGGCAGGCGAGCTGGCCGGCCGGAGCAGCACCCTGTTTATCATCTGGGCCGGCTGATTCACCGCCACATTCCCCAGATTCCCGGCACGAGTGGCCCACGCCGGCCGGCTGCACAAATTTGGAGAGGAGAGCGGCAAAACACTAACATCTCGCCTCGGCGGAAAACATCTTCAAAAGTTCGGGGTCCGAATTCACTTGGGGTTAGATTGAATCCCAGTAAAAACCGTGTGTCTCACACTATCCGTGTCTTTGTCATCACGCAGAATCTCCAAATGTGTCCTGCAAGAACTTAATTCTTTAAAAGGTTTACAAAGATCATGACGAAATCAGTAACGGTTTCTTTGTTCTCGCCTGAGACAGGATCTAGTTTCCGATCTTCAACATACATCCACTGCTGTCTGTACGGATGGCTACATGCACTGAATCACATGGATCGCGGCATTAAAGATGTAGTAAGACAAAGGTGAGGGCTCGTCGCTGACGAAATGCTACAAATGTCTATGTCGGGAGGGTGTGTAAATACTAGTGCCATTGAATCTCCGAGAATTGTAGGTCACACAATCTAACGGCATATTTCCCAGAGGTCCATGAATTTGTAAACTACAAAGTGACCCCAAATCGTATACTAAGTGACGCATGCAGTATTCCCCACGACCCATCCAACTCTATAACAAAGGAGACAAGGTATGAAGCCGTGTTTACCCGTGTCAACACATGAGCAATCGGTACCCGCTTCTACATATATAAGTGCTAACGATGTATGCGGCCACCGCTTAAAACAAGAATCACTAAACGTTACTGTTTGACAGTGTGGGTTCGTATAATGACCCACATAATTCATATAAACAGAACCCAAAGGTGAATGTCAATGGAGCTCCTATTTCTGTTCAAACCAGGCACCATGGATGATATAACACTGGATTGGTGTCTCGTGGAAATTAACATTGGGATCCGCGACATTGGGATCAGGCCTGCCATCTAGCGAGAGAATTATCGTAAGTTAGGAGCAAGCCGAGTGAACGCCATCTCTCAGCATTATGACACACGTGGGTGTGGTGTGTTAGTTGGCTTGAAGTGCATATTCCCACGAGTTGGAGGTAATCTTACTGGACCTGAGACGACAAAAAAGGTCTTAAATGCTTGAAAGCCAAAAACGTCAAGCAGCCTTTAGGTAATAACGAAAAGAAAATGCGTAAGACGGTGTGTATTGAAACACCCAGCCCCATCGGCTTGTACGACCTTTTATATGGTCATTTATTCGCAATGGTACAGCAGTTTGACAATATGTCATACATATTTGGTAGGCTTATTCCTTCTTCTCCGAATTTCGCCCGATTTTCTTCATCTTAGTGAATGTTACGGCACGTGCCACGTGCCAACTTAGGGGTGTCGAAATTGTTCCACATAAAGTAACTCCGCAATGACTGGGCCCATTACAGTAAAACTTCGTCAATTGTTAGGCACCCAGTGGCCAATGCATTTCCATGTGTCACTATGGGGGTGCTACTGCACGTGCGCACGTGCGGGGTGCCGCTTCCATATCTCAAGAACGGCTGGGCGGATAACACTCAAACTTGGTACACAAATGTCACATCGATGCTCGCACTGCATTGATCAGTGCTTACATTGGTGCAGAGTCGTTAGAAAAACGATGAAATGAGATGCGTGGTGTTTATGCCTTTCTATTCCATCAGCTGATTGATCCGCAACAGGGGATCCCTGTTTGTGAAGGCTTCGTCTCCCTTTTCCACTCGTTGTTTAAAATAACATTAACAATGTACGAAGAAGATCACACATCAAAGCTGCTTTAGGCGCTTTGGGCCAGGGCTGCGGAGTTGTAGTCAGAGCCATCGGTTCTATTCCGACTCGGAGTCGGTTGATTTTTAAAAGCCGTAGTCGGAGTATGAGTCGAACGTCACCGAAAAGTCATCGACTCCACAGACTTACCAGGGCTGCAGAGTCGGAGTCAGAGTCGGAGTCTGTGTGAATCGGAGCGGCGGACATTTAAAGTATTCGTGTGGTAAGAAGATGTGTTTAGTTGGTATGAGGCCATTTCATTGCTGGCAGCAACTGGCTTTTTCTGGTGGCTTTCTTTTCTGAGCTCGTGAAATGACTCTGAAGCCGAAGCCAGCAGTCGTGCTCATGAGTTGGGATGTTATGATTATGTTGAGGTTTTTGGAACATTATTACTGCTCACGTGAGTTAAGATATAGAGACATTGTGCATGTATTGAGAGTATTGATCTCGTACATTTTAAGATTCGAGGGTCGTTTAGCTTGCGATGAGTAAGATCAACAGAAGGTGCATTAGTATTGGGAGCTTGAACGTCCGGGGCATTCGGCAAACAGAAAAGAGACGGGACGTAATTGACTTTTTAAGAAAAAGTAACTATTCGGTAACGTGCTTAATTGATACTCATGTCACAGAAGATTTAATAGATGTTGTGCGTTCCGAATGGGGTAGCGAACTAGTAGCCAGTTACGGAACAAACAACTCTAGAGGCATCATAATATTAATAAATCGCAATGCTGGGGTAAATATTTGCAGTACTCTAGTAGACCCGGGGGGAAATTACGTGATAATAAGTGCTGACTGTGAAAATTTTGGAAAAATTAACTTGATAGCGCTGTATGGTCCTAATGAAGATAATCCCAATTTTTATAGGGAACTTTTCACAAAAATCGAATGTTTGCCAGAGGATCCCTCCGTCTTTGTTGGCGATTGGAACATGGCATTAGATCCGGCAAACGACACTAAACATTACAGGCGAGTGGGAAATCCAACTGCTAGGAAAGTGGTACTAGATTTCATTGAATCTGAACAAATGTGTGACGTATGGCGCCAGCTGCACCCTACGACGAGGAGGTACACATGGCGTAAGCCAACACCGCTGAGACTAGCTAGGTTAGACTTTTTCCTGGTTTCCCCGGAACTGATGAGCATGGTGGGAACCGCGGATATCGAAGTTGGATACAGAACTGATCATAATTTGGTCTCACTAACACTTTTGTCCCGCGCAGCTAGGCAGAGAGGAGGTTTTTGGAAGTTCAACAATTCTCTCTTGGATGACAACGATTTTGTGGAAATGATTCGCAAAAGTATAAGAGAATTCAGGCGTCAGTATTTGCTGCCAATATATAACCCCGTCACAATGGATAGCGACGAAGACGCAGTCCTTATTGTGAATGATCAATTATTTTTTGAAACTTTGTTGTGCCATTTAAGAGGATTGAGTATTCAGTATAGTGCGAGAAAGAAACGGTTATCAACGGAAAGAGAAAATAAATTAATTAGTGAAATTGTAACACTGGAACATAGAGTACAGAACGAGGGGGACAATGTTAGTTTGAACGAGCTTTATAATGCCTCTGCTGAGTTACAAGAACTTCGTAAGAGCAGGATGAAAGGCGTTCTGCTAAGAGCAAAGGCGCGATGGATCGAGTATGGGGAAACTCCATCTCGTTACTTCTGCAGCCTAGAAAAGCGGCAGTATACGCAAAAATATATATCTTGTTTAGAGGTAGGTGGGACTTTGATTTCAGATCAGGAGGAGATAATGACGGCTCTAGTCAGACACTTCTCGGAAATTTACAAACGTAAAGAGAGGTCGAAAAAATTACAAGATATAGAACATTTGTTGGGAAATAATACGATTCGATTGAGTCACGAAGAGAAGAATAGCATTGAGGGAAAAATATCCATCTCGGAAGCATCGCAGGCGGTGAAAAGTTTACATAATGATAAATCCCCTGGCCCTGATGGGTTTACTGCGAATTTCTTTAAGACCTTTTGGCCGGAAATTGGGTACCTGGTTGTGAGATCCTTTAATTATGCGTTTGAAAACGGCCATTTATCGGTCACTCAAAGGCAAGGACTATTAACTCTCATTCCTAAACCAGGCAAACCAAAGACATGTATGGACAGTTGGAGGCCAATTTCATTACTGAACACGTCTCAGAAGATATTGTCGACAGTTATTGCTGGCAGATTAAAAAAAGTCATGGGAAGATTAATTAACATGGCTCAGAAGGGTTTCATGAAAAATAGATATATTGGAGATTGTATCAGAACTGTATATGATATTCTGTGGGAAACAAAGAGAAAGGAAAACAACAAAAACGTTCTCTTTTTATTTGCTGATTATCGAAAGGCTTTTGATTCTCTGAGCCACGAATTTATCATGGAGACTTTGCAGTTCTTTAATTTCGGGGCGGATATGCAGCGGTGGATTGCCACAATGCTCCGGGATGCTTCATCGTGCATATCACAGAATCAGATATCTACCGGCTTCTTTGAAATTGAGAGGGGCTGCAGACAAGGGGACTGCTGCTCGCCCTTGTTATTCATTCTCTGTGCAGAGATTTTGGGTATATTGGTGCGAAATAATCGTCTCATAAAAGGATATATCTTTAATCATCAAGAGATTAAACTGGAACAGTATGCTGATGACAGCACATTCATACTTGATGGGAGCCAGAGTAGTTTCAGGGCTTGCTTGAAAACAATTGCTGAATTTGGAGCGGTTTCAGGGCTGTCCCTAAATCCACAGAAGTCGGAGCTTTTATATTCAGGTCCGGGTGAGCCGCCATCCTTTATCACACAGTCAGAGTTCTCATGTGTGCAGGACAGTTTTCGTTACTTGGGAATCATTTTCACCAAGGACATGCATGAAATGGTAGCAGTCAACTTCAAAAGAAAAGTCGAGTCAATAACAAACATGCTCAAGGGCTGGCTCCGACGGCGATTAACTTTATACGGGAAGCGGACGGTTTTAAAGTCACTTGCTTTGTCCAAGCTGACGTACGTCTTGACGGTACTGCCTAATCCTCCAACTGCGATGACTGATGCACTGCAGAAGCAGTTTTTCCGATTTTTGTGGGACAACAAGCCAGACAAAATACGTCGGTCCCATTTGATAACGCATTATGGCATACCCTGCGTGGGAACGTATGGTAAAGCTATGAAACTTGCTTGGGTGCGACGCTTTTTGACCGTAAAAAATATTGTGGGACCGCAAGTGGAATTGGATAGGCTACTAAGTAGCGGTGACCGTTATATGAACAAGTTTGGCTCGAATATGAATCCTTTTTGGAGTGATGTATTTTCTGCATATGATGAATTCAAGCACGAGCTCGTAGTTGAAGCAAGCGATGTTTGGCAGATTCCCATCTTTTTATCTTCCAAAATAGTGATAGGACGGAAGCCCTTTTGGAAACGTAAACTTTTCGACGCTGGATGTAGGTCAATAAATGATATTTACAGTTCTCAAGGAGAACTTATGTCCTTTGAAGAATTTAGGAGAACTTATCCTGGGTGTTTGAACGCTTTGACTTTTGAGACATTGCGATGCTTGGTACAGAGAATTTCCATACCAAGTGAATTCGGAGGCAAAAAGCCAATAGGACCGTTCATCCACCCGGCTCTACTGCAAATATTGAACGGCGATTGCAGACAATATTATGATGCCTTACTGAATGTGAGATATAAGAAAACAGATTCACCATTACCTAGTCAAATTAAATGGAACTCTATTTTGAGTTCTAACATATTTTGGGGGCATATATATTATCGATACAAAAGGTGTTCAAAGAATACAACTTTGATATGGTTCCAGGACAGAATTGTTCACCGAATTTTGACAACAAATACCTTTGCATCGAAATTCATGGACGTCAGCGACTTATGCACCTTTTGTGGTAGGGAAAGAGAGACAATACAACACCTAATGGTAGCTTGCGAAGAAGTGGGTGCGATGTGGCAATCGGTGAAAGATATGATACGTGACCGATTGAAGATTACGCTGGAATTGAACCCTCAGGAAATCATATTGGGATTTGATCCAGCTTTGTACGAATGCCCTAGGGAAACTGCAACAGCGATCCAGCGACTCATTTTGATAGGAAAATGGTACATATATAGTTGTAAGGTTAGAAAAGAAAAGCCAAGGTTTGTGAACTTGTTACAAAAAATGAAAATTCTGACACAAGCTGAATTTATGTACGACCATGACAAGGATGAAAGGGAAATTAGAGTACGAGATATTAATATGGTACTGTGCTGTAACCAAACATGCTAATGTAGTGAGCATCATGTATGAGCGTTGGAAAATGTGGTAGTTGTGTTGTAAAGAAATTGTGTAATAAAGAGTGATTAAAAAAAAAAAAAAAAAAAAAAAAAAAAAAAAAAAACTCCGCAATGACTGGGCCCATTACAGTAAAACTTCGTCAATTGTTAGGCACCCAGTGGCCAATGCATTTCCATGTGTCACTATGGGGGTGCTACTGCACGTGCGCACGTGCGGGGTGCCGCTTCCATATCTCAAGAACGGCTGGGCGGATAACACTCAAACTTGGTACACAAATGTCACATCGATGCTCGCACTGCATTGATCAGTGCTTACATTGGTGCAGAGTCGTTAGAAAAACGATGAAATGAGATGCGTGGTGTTTATGCCTTTCTATTCCATCAGCTGATTGATCCGCAACAGGGGATCCCTGTTTGTGAAGGCTTCGTCTCCCTTTTCCACTCGTTGTTTAAAATAACATTAACAATGTACGAAGAAGATCACACATCAAAGCTGCTTTAGGCGCTTTGGGCCAGGGCTGCGGAGTTGTAGTCAGAGCCATCGGTTCTATTCCGACTCGGAGTCGGTTGATTTTTAAAAGCCGTAGTCGGAGTATGAGTCGAACGTCACCGAAAAGTCATCGACTCCACAGACTTACCAGGGCTGCAGAGTCGGAGTCAGAGTCGGAGTCTGTGTGAATCGAAAGTTCTGCCCGGAGGAGTCGGAGTCGATATTTGAATGCAGAATCGGAGTTGGAGCCAAAGTCACTGAAATTTCATCGACTACGCAGCACTGGTTGGGTCCTATTCATAGAGCGTCTTGAATGACATATTGAGCGGGAATGACGTTAGCAATTCCGTTTAACTTTTTCATTGGACTTATAAATAATACTTATAAATCAATATTACTATTTGAGGAGGGCGTAGTTTCTGTCTATTACGAAGGTCGCGACATGGTGCTACGTAGCGCGGGTTACAGATCACACCGTTGCACCTACCGCGCTGAAATTTGCGCAAGTTATAGAACAAGGATGGACAACGTGCCTTTGAGCGGTCTCGGCTCGATCGGATCGATAGCGAGCGCGTGGCGCGTGCCCAAAAAGTGCAAATTCGCGTCATAGACTTTACATGTATAAATCGGCTGGCAAAAACGGGCGAAAATGGCTAAATTTGCCTGACACGGGTCCGTTCCCCGTGCAATATCTCGGTAGCCGTGCGCCCGATCGGCACGGGGAAAACAGCATCGTGTAGAGAATCGAACGGGCAATCGAATAGTGTGCGGTGCAGGGGTGGCACGCGCCACGTGCAAGTGTGAGGGCAATTTCATTTCAAAAAGTGCCATTTTAAACGGATTTTGGAATTTATATTAATTTCAGGTGATCGTCAGACGGAATGAGTTGAAACAGCGCCTATTAGCAATAAAAATGTACCGCCTCTCATGGAAAAATTGTGGACAGCTAATTGATCAAAAACAATGTGGAAAAATCGCTGAATTAAAATGGTATTTGTCCATAATGTGCCACATAAAAGATACACGGGATTTGCTGCTTAACCTGATACGCTTGACAATTGAAAATGCTATCATTAGAAAGAGCATTCAATTCTCTCCAAGATCCAATCATCACGTTTGCATGACAAGCAACAGTATTCTTAAAAATATAAATGTTTTAAACCTCTGCAAAACGATTTTTAGCGAAAATTATCTACGCCTTTCATTTGTCTTAAAACTACGCACCTCAATTATAAAGCACATTTGACAGATTCTGAAGTGGAAAGCATGCTTATCAGACACGGGCACCTCGATGCGGTGGATATTTTTTCCACAAACCAAAACGTTTAGCCGTCAAAAAGCAATCGACCGAAATGGATAGATAACCCAACCGACACAAGAACAACCGAACACCCGCCGATCGAAAATATCCCTTTTCGCGTTGCGGAGCACGCGGGTCACCCTAGTAATACCTAACGTTCGTTTAGTTCTTTGATCGGACAATTTGTTTGATTTAGGCCAAGTAAAGACTCATGTGAAAAATAGCGAAAACGACACGTGCTGGCGAAGTCTCCAATAACTCCCTGTTTCACGATTTAATGAGGAAATAGCATGGAACTGCTTATCTTATTACTGACCCTGCACATAAATCTATTAATTTCTTCGCTTTTACTGACATATAAAGACAAAACCTTTTGAAAAATTGCACAACAAGCCTGCTACTACACCACACTCCCGTGTGTCACAATGCTTATCAGCGGCGTTCACTCGGCTTGCTCCTAACTTACGATAATTCTCCCGCTAGATGGCAGGCCTGAGCTCAATGTCGCCAAAAAATGCGAAGACACCAATCCATTATTATCTCATCCATGCCAGGCACCATTCGAAGGTGAGGTTCAAAGACGGCCCGGGAGTCCCGCAACGCTCCACGGGGGACCTCTTATGTAAACTGTCTGGACAAGTTGGCGCATTGCTGATAGGGAACGGCCGACACCGTGTCGGAACGGTGCGCCGGGCTGCCGACTGCACTGTGCACGACACTGAGCTGCAGCGGCGCGCGAGACAGCACAGCGATCGGCCGGCGTTCAGCCCATGGACACCATAGCACACGCCCATATCTAAAACAATGGTGACATGGCACGCCTTTCCAGGTATCATAACAGCGTATGCCTGACCTGTCCTCGGTCACAGCACATACCTCAGACTGCTGCCAGGGACTCAGGGAGGAGGAAAGCAGCATAGCAACATCGGAGGAAAGTGGCTAGTGTCCAGTCTGGAACGCTGCCTGTCAATCAAAGCACGTCATGGAGAAAACGTTCTGATTTTTGTCCGACCTCTGCTTGGCATCCAGCCACCGCGGGGCGTCTGTACACAAACCACGGTCGACAGTGGCATCTGTGCCCGGGTGCGGCTGTTGGGACCCGAGGAGCGCCGGCTGTTCCCCGTACTGAGGAGCGTCGTACGAGCTCTGCACCGCAGAGGAAGCCGGCTGCAGCGAGCCGCGTGTAATGGAGAGGCGGGGATTCGGAGACCCCCGGATACGGGCGGTCGCGTCTCCGGAGACAGGTAACTCGGTCTCCTGGAGACAGGTAACTCAGGTCTCCAGAGACAGGTAACTCAGGTCTCCTGGAGACAGGTAACTCAGGTCTCCTGCAGACAGGCACTCGGGTCTCCTGGAGACAGGCACTCGGGTCTCCCCGAGACGGAACGGCGGTACGCGAGCGCTTCGCAAGAAGAGTTGAATGAGCCCAGGGCTATCATGTAAAGTTACGATGGGAAGCCAAAAAGACAACCGATTCCAGTACATCCTCCCTTTTTCAATAAGTCAACTCGGATTTCGTTTCGCAATGCATGTAGTTGCAAGAGTTGCTTTAAAAGGCCAAAAATCAACAGATATCCAGAGAATAGTAACAGGTAATTTATCTACAACATACCCAAGAATCAGCAATACAGACTGTAACCAACCCCCTACCCAAGCAATCCCTTCAAAGTGAAAAGAAGGCGGTACAAGTCAGCCACATTTCACTTCAAAGGCATGCTGATAAACTTTTTTTGAATCATTGTATTATTATACTGCAGTTAACTTCTTACTAAAGTCAACCTGCAATATTTGCTGAGATTAATCAAGAATTACACCTCCTAAAAACCTGAGTGGTTTTACTATCACATGTAAACAATCTGAGTGGCTTCCTAGAATCCATTCGTTCACCATACAACTGCTATCATCAGTGCCCAAGTCAGAATATTTTAGCAATTGAATTGATCAGGTTATGTTGAGAAGTACTGGGTAAAGCTGGCTAGCATTATCAGAATAAAAACACAAAATCAGAGTTAAAGCATGTCGCTACAATCACGCTACAATCAGCTATATACTGATAGACAAGGAGTCTTGAAATTATAATTTGCAAGTCATGATTTAAAATTCAAGGTTAGGAAAGACGCCTGACTAGTAAGCAACCTTGTAGGACACTAGCTTGTGAAGCAGCATTTGCCTAAAGAAGGTAGCACGTATCTTTCCAAGACAACTAAAGCGCATGAGCCAGCAAAAAAGCATGATTGTGGAGGAATCATGTTGTAGGTTTTAATCTGTGGAAAATGGATAAGTTTATGCTATGCCTAATGTCAACTGTTATCAGACAACTGTTTCCTTATAAGTCTATAACTCAGACAAACATCAATTTGACTAAGCAGTAGGTATGCATTGAACCAACAACAGTGGCTGCATGTTCCAATCTAGTGCTACAGCCTACATTTATCATACTCATGATGGATTCAAAGGGAATGTTGGCCATTGTTTAACCCGGCAGTTGCTGGGGTATTTCGCCACCCACCGTTTGCTGGGGGGGGGCGTTAAACGCCCCCAGCCGATAACTCGAGAACCAATAGGCACAGCGAAACGCACGAGGCGGCAAACGAAAGAACGCGACGAGACGCTTCAGATGAGTACTTAAAAATTGAATTTTGAGGTCACAGGTCGGGTCAAGGTCAGGTCAAACACCTGAAATCGGGCTTTCAGTAGCATGGACTTCAGGACTTCGCAATGGGCGCCTCTCGTCATAAACTCTGTCAAAACGGTGCACAATCCATCATATAAGGCCTACAAGAGTGTCAGCTCCATGTAGGGGTCAGTCAAGCATAGGTCAGGGTCAAGGTCAGGTCAACCGGGTAGGCACATATCCCCGAAAATCAAAACTGATATTCGCAGCCTGTGACACATGTTTTATAGGTAATTTGGGGCGTAGAACACGATGGTGACATTCATTTTATCATATGTGTACGTGTTTGGCTCAAAAAGTTCAATTTAAGAAATGCATGTATCATGGTCGTGAAGTAGTCACGAGAAATTGCCAAGATTCAGTTCAAGATTATGGAAAATGCGGAACGATAATCAATAATCGAAGATAGCCATTTGATTGATCATGGTATTGGCAGTCTAATGGCGTTTATGGCATGTCTGTATGTCTGTTCTGTGATTTTATATGATTTTTTGAACATATGCCGTTTTTGGTCGAAAACTCAGAAATCATGACGTCACTAAAACCTCGATATTTCAAAAAATTTCCGACCGATTTTTTTGAAACTTTGTCACAATACACTTCAATCAATTCCCTACAGGTAGCCAAAATTTGGCGCGCCTGCGGCGCGCCGTTTTTATGCTATGGCCCGGCGAAAAAAGTGGGGGCGTTTAACGCCCCCCCCCAGCAACTCGCGGGTTAAAGCATAGATAACAGTAGAACTATGGTTATCTGTTATCTGTTCTAATGTTGAGTGTTATCTATGATTAAAGCTATTCCAGCAGTTCTACAAAGTATATCTGGTCTTAGAGCTGAGTGTTTGGCTTTTAAAAGACAATATAAATAAGATTATTAAAGTGCTTCACTTGAAAAGTTGAAATTGCAATAATCCAGTGCAAGAGGCTTCATCGTGGATTTGCATTAGTTGTGCCCAACTAATGAGCGCAGAATAATTGACTTAATATATTTCAAAGATTCATAATAGTTCTAAGGTTCATAAAACATAATGGTTCAAGCATGGAAACAATAGCATCATGCCTGCACCCTAATGGAAAATATAGGTCCAAAAGGGGCATACCAGGACCTGTCCCCAGTATCCGCCTCCGGACTGCACAGCAATCAGCATGGCAATCTCGACAAGATCTTGCGGGTGAGGACTGAGGAGGCACTTAGTTGGTGCAAGGTATGGCACAGATTGACAATGGAGTTGCATGCACTTTGTATGCAGCAGTGCCGCCCTCAACATGGTATCATGGTGAACTGCTCTGTGGGTGCATTGTTATCCCAGAAAAAGACATGTGGGAGACACAGTGGGGTCAGGTCGACTGAGCAAGGGTTGACACTCAATTGCAGTTTTCACATCCTAAGTACAAACATATACATTGTGATGAAATTATAGGTCTTTTAATGAAAATTATTTGAAGATACAACAAAAAATAAACGAACATAAGAGGCAACAAGCCCCAAAAAAGGCATAATAAACCATTCCTGAGCTGATCCTGCAATGAAGCGATGATTAACAAATGAAAGCCAAATGAAAATATGTTTTGCTCTAAAAACTTGAATACTTGTCACTTGAATAGAACTGTAGGCTTACCTTTGTCAATTAATTACGCAAAATGTCCAATTTTAAGAGCTCCACACCCACCCCGAGCCGTTTCAACACTAAACAAAAACGGCTGCGCCGGTTTCGCCGCTCTGCGCCATCTCTGACAAACGCTATCAGTGCTGCCATCTAGGGGATTGTAGAGTAACTTGGCAACGGGATATATCAATGCAATGCTTATGCATTAGCCAGGTGGTCTAGGCTAGGCTAGCCAGCAGTTCGGACTTAATTTTATTGCTGGGGGTCCTTAAAAGGCCCTGGGGTCTTCAGATCTAGGGCCCAACGTGGTCCGTGAGTTGTGACTGACTACTGACAAAGTACCGGGGCGCAAGGCCGTATAACCGGGGCGGGACAGACTGACATGAAGTTTTTTACATCGGCGCCTGCTGTCTGGCCAGCCTGGCGTAAATTACGCCAAGTTACCATTACGCCGCGTAATGGTATGCATGTTATATCTATATGTATGTATGTATGTATATGAATATGTATGTACGACTACGTACAGTATGTCTAAAAAGAATGTACCGTCGCCACTACGTGGCGCTGGTGTCGCGAGCCGGTAGTTGGCTGAATCCGCACCAGACCACACATTCCCAAGCGCTAGGTGACAGCTGCGCAGCGGCCGGTAGTAGCGTAAGCCCGAACCTTCGTGACACGACCCCGGGGGGGGGGGGGGAAGGGAGGGAGGGAGGGGAGCGGGCGGGGCAGCGCGTGCTGGGAGGGGTGCTCCGGCAAGCTGGCAGTTGTCGCGGCCAAAGGTCAAGGGGTCACACACCAAGCGAACGGACGCTGATGTGGGTTCGTGGGGATCGTGAACTTGTGTGTGGTAGGTGCGTCTTGCGATCAGCGATGCACGGGTGATACGCCATGGGTCTAAGCCAAATGATTCGGGGGAGAGCTGAAGAAAAATACCTGGTTAACTACGGCGAATAATGGTGCTGAAAAATGGAAAGTATGGGTCAATGCAAGCCTTCATGACTATAAACTTTTCCGAGGGCGCAAAGGCCAGCATTGAATAACGACATCCGGATCGAAATTAGCAATGATTTATAATTACATGCCGAAGTAATAGCGTTGCAAAACCCACCTAGTAAATTGTCAAATCGGATTCATACCGACTTGAATTAAACTATCATAAATTAAATTGTTTATAAGATCTCTATGCTTTGACCAGCTTCGTGACCTGACGGGCTGTGACCTGACCTTGACCCGAGGTTAACACCTTAACTTGATCTCACCCGAAGAAAAAGTATACCATTCGACACGCCTGAGCTAGACAAACACGATGCTGCTAAAATCGCGGATCTGCGATCATGTTTAGCGAAGCTATTTACCAAAAACCGAACCTGTGCCTTGGGCCACTTGACCTAACCTCAGAAGTCATCGGCTAATCCTGGTCCTTAAAATCGGAGACCAATCGCTGCATTTCGTAACGACGCGCACGATCGTTTCTTTCGTGAGGCTCTAGCTCATTAAGGGGCGAATCGGCAAATGGGGTTGTTCCCTCACTTCCAACCCCCCAACGCCCCCTCGGTATTCAGAAAACCTGAAGGTCCGGTGAGGGTTAAAACGTTGCTCCTGAACGAGGAAGAAATGTAAAAGTCAAAGCTCTATAGACGTCCTGTAAAAGTGGCCATGTAATAAATAAATTGGTTAGAGATAAGATACTTTTTAAACGACTTCCTCATATATAATCGGGTGCTGGGACCAATCTTATAAACGCTTTAGAATGGACAGGGCGTCACTGGCTAAAGTTTGGGTGCAGGAAACGGCTATTAAATGCAAAATGATTTTCATGCATTTCAGTCAATTGTATATTGACGGTCCCAGTGGCCGAGCTAAAAAAGTTTGGTAGTGTTTTGCATCTCTTACGCCCTAAGAATTGAAACTACACCATCTATTGAAGTGGGCGGGCTTATTTGAATGGGAGGGCGCATTATGCGTCAATCGTGTGCTTTCGTTTGTTTTGGACTGTATTTTACGACATCCACTGCTGGTATCACTATTAATATTATTTAATGCCGTGAATACGACAGCATTCCATTTATAAGATTGGGCCAATGGAGTCGCGCCCTGCGAGCTCGGTTTTCCGCTCGGCCGCTACGGGCCGAGGAAGTCGGTCTTCGCCTGAGGGCAGGACGGAGGTCAGCGAGGGAGCGCGGGGTCAGCCAGGTATCGCCCAGTGCCGAGCAGATGCCGCTCCCTCCCCTCTCTTCCCCTCTTCTCCCCTCCCCACCTCTGTAAAGATGGGGAGGGACCGAACTGCCAATGACATGCGAGCGGTCAAGGCCGCTCGCGCGGCAGCGACCCTGGCGGCCGGGTGCCGCAACTGGGATTCAGCCAAGTTACCGATTCGCCTCCTGTGGGAGAGCCAAACCAGGGGACATACTTTTTAGACATACTGTACCTATACCTACGGCCGCAAACACCTATGCTTCGGTAGCGGGCAGTGGCTGTCGACATCAGGGTCAGACACCGTCTCCGACCCCAAACCCGACACCGTGACCGTCCCCGACCTGCGACTCTGACCTCCCGTTCCGCGGGCGTCGGCCGGCCGCCCGCGGCCCGCACTGCACCAGTCCCGGCTGTCCTTATGCAGACTCACGAGCCGTCCGTCCGTCACCGGCGGCAGTGCATGTGTGCCGAGCGTGCCCCCAGAGTGCACCGACCGACTTCGACTCTCTGCTGGTGTGCAGACGGGCGCCAGGAAAAGGGTTCGCGAGTACCGATGAGTTTTGGTGTCCGTTCTCCGCAGTTTCTGCAGAAGTAGCGGCTGAACTGCGACAGGCCGAAGATGAACGACCCCATTTCCGGTACCATGTCTCCCTCTCTCCCTCTCTCGTTCAGGGCGACTATGATAGGAAACGTTGTGAGTTAAACGCAACGCACCCAAAAACTTTTTGGGTAAACAATTTACGTACGCTGCGTTCGAGTCCCACTCCTATCCCATTCATCACGTATACCTATTCAACTTTCCCATCTTATACAAACCGTTCTCTTGAATGTCGCCGAGCCGATTGCCGATATTTCAGCCCCGCACCATTCGCCGCTGCACGTGCCTGCTCTAATTGGGCGCGGCAGGTTTCGAGAATCCACACACAATCCGAGCTGAGTCAGCTCTGGACGAGGGAAGCCGGCCAGCGGCGCTGAATCAGCTCCTGTTGACCACAGATTGGGGGAGGCCTGCTGCACCGATAACCGGACTGAGCCTCCGCTCAGGTTCGTCTTACTTTGGTCTTGCTAACATCGCCGCGTTCAGGAGTTGGACAGCAGCTCAGGGGCAGCAGCTATTGTCAGGCGCATTAGTATCCTACCGAAGACGTCGAGATCAGAGTTAGAAGAACGATCGAACGATGTCGACTTTCGACAACGCAGCGCCACTTCCGAGAAACGGTGCTGATATCTGCCCGGTGCAGTGCAACCGCAGAGCCTGACGAGCCGCGGTCAATGTCGGAGGGGATGGAAGCTTAAAGAATGGTAGACACGATGTCGGGACAAACCTGAATTGATCTGGGATGAAGAAAACAACGAAACGATGGAGTGCCGTTCTACTGACCAGACATAAATAGTGGGTAGCCGGGCACAGACTGGAAAAGCTGGCCATATTTATTTTCATTAGGTATATTTATATCGTAATGTGATTCATTAATGCCTTCCTAGGACTGCAAAGCACGAAGTTTAATGACACCATCGAAGTTAAATTCGGTGCTAGGCCTTGCGCCTGCCTCAACGGCAGACCGTTATCAGCACTTTTAGCATTTGTCGGGCTGTCGGTAACTAATGGAGAAAAGAGGGGAGATAAACCACCAAGGTGTGACTCGGAACGGCCCTCGGATGGCAGCTGAGAGCGGAGCGGCTCGGTGTGACTCGGAACGGCCCTCGGATGGGGCAGCTGAGAGCGGAGCGGCTCGGCGGCCGTCCAAGAGGATCCGCACTTGGAGGGCCGGGGGGGACCGCTCCAGACTTTGAACGGTAGCGGCGGATGTCCGTGAAGTTAGCGTCAGCAACAGCAACGAATACAGCGTCGGATTCAGAATCGCTTCAAAAAGTGCCATCAGGTCAATTGGGGGACGGGGAACACGAATATGACATTTATTTTGCCCTAGCTCCCTTCCTTCATCCCTTAATCGTCCCTTAAAGGACGGGGCGCGTCAAAAGTGCCCCAAGGCTTCGTCTGATCGCCAAAATAATGGTCGCAATCGATTCCTCGGGTCAATATCTAACCTCAGTCGAAGGTTCCAGACCTGTGGCTCCTATCCCTCATCCCTTAATCGTCCCTTAAAGGACGGGGCGCGTCAAAAGTGCCCCAAGGCTTCGTCTGATCGCCAAAATAATGGTCGCAATCGATTCCTCGGGTCAATATCTAACCTCAGTCGAAGGTTCCAGACCTGTGGCTCCTATCCCTCATCCCTTAATCGTCCCTTAAAGGACGGGGCGCGTCAAAAGTGCCCCAAGGCTTCGTCTGATCGCCAAAATAATGGTCGCAATCGCTTCCTCGGGTCAATATCTAACCTCAGTCGAAGGTTCCAGACCTGTGGCTCCTATCCCTCATCCCTTAATCGTCCCTTACAGGACGGGGCGCGTCAAAAGTGCCCCAAGGCTTCGTCTGATCGCCAAAATAATGGTCGCAATCGATTCCTCGGGTCAATATCTAACCTCAGTCGAAGGTTCCAGACCTGTGGCTCCTATCCCTCATCCCTTAATCGTCCCTTAAAGGACGGGGCGCGTCAAAAGTGCCCCAAGGCTTCGTCTGATCGCCAAAATAATGGTCGCAATCGATTCCTCGGGTCAATATCTAACCTCAGTCGAAGGTTCCAGACCTGTGGCTCCTATCCCTCATCCCTTAATCGTCCCTTAAAGGACGGGGCGCGTCAAAAGTGCCCCAAGGCTTCGTCTGATCGCCAAAATAATGGTCGCAATCGATTCCTCGGGTCAATATCTAACCTCAGTCGAAGGTTCCAGACCTGTGGCTCCTATCCCTCATCCCTTAATCGTCCCTTAAAGGACGGGGCGCGTCAAAAGTGCCCCAAGGCTTCGTCTGATCGCCAAAATAATGGTCGCAATCGATTCCTCGGGTCAATATCTAACCTCAGTCGAAGGTTCCAGACCTGTGGCTCCTATCCCTCATCCCTTAATCGTCCCTTAAAGGACGGGGCGCGTCAAAAGTGCCCCAAGGCTTCGTCTGATCGCCAAAATAATGGTCGCAATCGATTCCTCGGGTCAATATCTAACCTCAGTCGAAGGTTCCAGACCTGTGGCTCCTATCCCTCATCCCTTAATCGTCCCTTAAAAGACGGGGCGCGTCAAAAGTGCCCCAAGGCTTCGTCTGATCGCCAAAATAATGGTCGCAATCGATTCCTCGGGTCAATATCTAACCTCAGTCGAAGGTTCCAGACCTGTGGCTCCTATCCCTCATCCTTTAATCGTCCCTTAAAGGACGGGGCGCGTCAAAAGTGCCCCAAGGCTTCGTCTGATCGCCAAAATAATGGTCGCAATCGATTCCTCGGGTCAATATCTAACCTCAGTCGAAGGTTCCAGACCTGTGGCTCCTATCCCTCATCCCTTAATCGTCCCTTAAAGGACGGGGCGCGTCAAAACCCAGCCAGCCTTCCCAAATGGGGCCCATATGGGCTGAAAGTGGGGCATCTGGGCTTAAGTGGGCATGGGCTACATGTGGGCTATTATCTGGGCTAAATCTGGGTCCCATATGGGCTGAGCCCCAGCAAACATGCCCACATGGGTCCCATATGGGGTGAACATGGGCCAGATGGGCCCACGTGGGACATGGGCTACAGATGGGCTACCCACATGGGCCCCATATGGGATAAAAATGGGCCAGGTGGGCCAAACGCATGTGGGCTGGAGATGGGCATCCCATGTGGGTCCCATATGGGGTGAACATGGGCCAGATGGGCTCACGTGGGACATTTGCTACAGAGGTGCCACCCATATGGGCCCCATATGGGATAAAAATGGGCCAGGTGGGCCAAACGCATGTGGGCTGGAGATGGGCATCCCATGTGGGTCCCATATGGGGTAAACATGGGCCAGATGGGCCCAGTGGGACATGGGCTACAGATGGGTTACCCATATGGGCCCCATGTGAGATAAAAATGGGACAGGTGGGCCAAACGCATGTGGGCTGGAGATGGGCATCCCATGTGGGTCCCAGATGGGCCCACGTGGGACATGGGCTACAGATGGGCTACCCATATGGGCCCCATAAGGGATAAAAATGAGCCAGGTGGGCCAAACGCATGTGGGCTGGAGATGGGCATCCCATGTGGGTCCCATATGCGGTGAACATGGGCCAGATGGGCCCACGTGGGACATGGGCTACAGATGGGCTGTCCATATGGCCCCATATGGGATAAAACTGGGCCAGGTGGGCCAAACGCATGTGGGCTGGAGATGGGCATCCCATGTGGGTCCCATTTGGGGTGAACATGGGCCAGATGGGCTCACGTGGGACATGGGCTACAGATGGGCTACCCACATGGGCCCCATATGGGATAAAAATGGGCCAGGTGGGCCAAACGCATGTGGGCTGGAGATGGGCATCCCATGTGGGTCCCATATGGGGTAAACATGGGCCAGATGGGCCCAGTGGGACATGGGCTACAGATGGGCTACCCATATGGGCCCCATATGGGATAAAAATGGGCCAGGTGGGCCAATCGCATGTGGGCTGGAGATGGATATCCCATGTGGGTCCCATATGGGGTAAACATGGGCCAGATGGGCTCACGTGGGACATGGGCTACAGATGGGCTACCCATATGGGCCCCATATGGGATAGAAATGGGCCAGGTGGGCCAAACGCATGTGGGCTGGAGATGGGCATCCCATGTGGGTCCCATATGGATCACCCATGTAGGCCCCATTTAAGTTACTCCAAGAGCATAAAAGCAAAAAAGGTGACTGTTGTTCATGTGAATTTTGGACTCCAAGTACATCAAGTTCATACATGATGCCATATGGGGTCAATGTAGGCTGGCCCATATGGGTCCCATGTGGGGGCCGCGTGGGTCTCATATGGGGCCTACGTGGGCTTGCCCATATGGGTCCCATGTGTCACCCACTGCTATTCCCATGTGGGGCCCATATGGAAGAGGTGGGGGGCCATGTGGGCCCCATATGGGAACCATGTGGGCATGTTTGCTGGGATATGAACATTTCCTTTACTACAAAATGTTGGTATCTGACCCGACACCTATCTGGGCTGGATGCGGGCAGCATGTGGGCAGACTGGGCACCAACAAGCTGGGCACACCCATCCGGGGCCCACATGGGCAAAAGTTACTACAAAACTAATTGTTAACTGACCCGACACCTACACCATATATAAACATTTCCTTTATTACAAAATTTTGTTAACTGACCCGGCACCTATCTGGGCTGGATGCGGGCAGCATGTGGGCAAACTGGGCACCAACAAGCTGGGCACACCCATCCGGGGCCCACATGGGGCCCAAATGGGCAAACTTTACTACACTTTGTTAACTGACCCGACACCTATCTGGGCTGGATGCGGGCAGCATGTGGGCAGAATGGGCACCAACAAGCTGGGCACACCCATCCGGGGCCCACATGGGGCCCAAATGGGCAAACCTTACTACAAAACTTTGTTAACTGACCCGACACCTATCTGGGCCGGATGCGGGCAGCATGTGGGCAGACTGGGCACCAACAAACTGGGCACACCCATCCGGGGCCCACGTGGGGCCCAAATGGGCAAACCCCAGCCAGCATGCCCATGTGGGCCCCACATGGGCAGTTGATGGGCATGGTGGGCTAGGTGGGCCATGGGCTGGAGATGGGCAAATATGTGGGCTGCATGTGGGCCCACATGGGCTGCCCACATATTTTTTGGCAGGCATAATGCTTGATAATGAGATTGCTTGCACATGTACGAGGGCATATCCAGGAATTTTGGTGAACACAGGCATTCACGCGGTGTTCCTGTATGGTGGGCTTAACATGGGCACTGCGTGGGCAGCCCATGTAGTGGGGTGTAGGTGGGCTGGATGTGGGCAGCCCATTATTTATTTTTTCACTGTCCAATGTGTATGATATTACAAGAAAAAAGAACTCGCTGTTTAGTCTCATGCCTCCAAAATACACTTCGACGTGGTGAGGAAGTCGCATAGTTGATGTTTGTGAGACCAGCTACGGCTGATATTGGACAGTCAATGTTGTGATTGTGTCGTATGATTGTGTCGCCTGAGCCCGCCCCTGCGCGGGCGACCCGCCGGCGGAGCTCGGCCCACCGGACGGGGCCTGGGGCCGCCTCTGCACCGCCCGAGGCGGTGACCGGCCGACCGGCTGGCGGGGCTGAGGCGTCTGGGCGGGCCAGTTGGCGTTGAGACTCTGAGTGGTGTGCGTGTCCAATAAAGCCTTAATTCGGGCGGAACCGACACATGGCGCGGTCGGTATTAGCTCGAACCCGCCCATAGTGAGTACAAAGTGCGATGAACGAAAGTGAAAGGAAGCAGGAATGCGTAGCCGTGGCGGCCGCGCCGCAACCACGACCGCGTTCGAGTCTCGTCGGAGAGGCGCGCCCGCAGCGACGCCAGCTGTATCGCTAGTTGGTCGAGTCGCAGCTGTGACATCAGGACGTAGTCGTCCCATCTCTCCTTCCAGAGGTAGAAGGCGTCACTGCGGTCGGTGGAGATGTCCAGTCGGTCAGGCCGGATCGGCTGCAGGCTCGTCATACCACAGCGATTACGAAGGACTGTTCTAGAAGCCCTCCACGCCAGCCACCTGGGATAGGAGAAGACGAATGCCCGCGCAAAACAGATCGTCTACTGGCCCGGGATCTACCGGGATGTGGAAAATGTCACCCGCTGCTGTACCAGCTGCCAGAGAGATCTACCCGCTCAGCAGCAAGAGACCATGATGAGGAGACCGCCAGCGGAAAGGCCGTTCGAACTACACATCGACTTTGCCGATCACGCCGGCAGGAAGTACCTCGTGGCAGTGGACAGATTGAGATACTCCGGGTGGCTGTTTGTCGCCGACCTCGGTGTAAGCGCCCCCGCTTACACCGGTCCGAAGGACGATGGCAGGCGTCATGACGAGCGCACTCGCTACGCGACTAAGCGTAAATGGACGGCACGGGAAAAGGGCTTTCGGCGGTACCCGGCTTTTTGATGTCGTGTTCAGTAAGTAATGGTTTTATCTCTTTATTTAATTGCCCAACTCCCTTGGACACCTGATAGCGGATGTCAGAATAACAGCAGCACTCCCATTCACATGTTATTTCAGGTGTCGTCAATTACTGTCCGATTAGCGAATTCCAAGCAGCCGACTTATAAAGCGCTAATGTCCTTTGTGTCCATCATAATCGGACCTTGTATGTTTATTCTGCATCAGATTATTTCCTGCAAAAAAAATAATATTTAAAGTTCATTTCTCAATTATTCAAGTCATATCATGTGAGGGGGGCTTAGGCCGGTCCTGGGCCCTTCGTTACCTCCCCTCCGGATCTCTACTTTACTCTACAGGATCAGTGGTCGGCCGGGACGTCTCCCAGCCTTTTACCCGTCTGCCACCCGGGCCACTGTCCTCTAAACTAAATGTACTAAACTATGCATCGTGGTTCAGGTGAATAACTCCGCCATTTTGGGGCACACGCGGTTTGTAGCGAACCCTCATGGGTTTGGACTTTGGAGCTAAGCTCCTGAGCCGTGATGACTAAACTACAGTACCGAATGAATCAGACTCCGCTCAACCTCCGTTCTCCTCCGACTCAACCTGTCTCCAAATGCATCTGGTCAATTCTAAACCCATTTATTGTAAAAGCCGAACGATATAAAGGACTGCGTGAGTCAATATCCGATGCAACGATTCACCTTCCGCATTTCGCAAATCTCTACCCTATCACTACCCTAACGGTTTACGGCGCGCGAATCTACCTAACCCTCCACCCCGGTGCTCCTATCCTAACTATGGGATGTGCTTTGAGCCCAGCATCAATCCCTGCGTGACAGGAACCTACCTCGAGCCAGGTGAGCCAGCAGCAGAGAGCAGTCGGGGGCTCGATGTCCGTACCGGACGGCAGTCAGACACCAAGAGCCCCGATCTCCTCTCCCCTGCTTTCGTCTCGTCCCTCGCCCGAGTAGGCCACGCCCACATCAGCCGCCTCGAGGCCATAGATGGCGGCCGATGTGCCCGTGCGGTTCCCGCCGCGCTGGCCTCCTTTCAGACCCCTGCCTAAATATCCCACGCGTACAATTTTAACAAAACCAAGGTAACTACAACGGACACTGACTCAAACTAATCTCCAAGCTGGTACGGCCGCTCACCCGCTCCCCTACATAATACCCCCCTCTCCGGCAGGGGGGAAAAATTCCCTTACTTTCCGGGAGAGGGGCGTTTGTGTCCATTTTCCTACCGCGGCTGTGTGCGCCCTGGAGGCGGCGCGCCTTCGGGGTGTCACGCGTGCCTCCCCAGCATGCGCGGTTTCCGCGGCGGCTACTTCTACTTCTTCTTCTACTGCTACTTCTGTTCTCTTTTCTTCTCTTCTCTTCTCTTCTCTTCTCTTCTTTTTTTCTTTGACGGCGATAGGCGCGCCTTCGCGCGGTGCGTGCTTCGCGGCTACATGTGCGCCTCCGCGGCGTCGCACATGCCTCCGCGGCGTTGTACATGCCTCCGCGGCTTTGCGTGCGCCTCCCCGGTTTGGCACTTGCCTCCGCGGCTTTGCGTGCGCCTCCGCGGCTTGCGGGCGCCTCCGCGGCGTTACACGTGCCTCCGCGGCTTGCGTGCGCTTCCGCGGCTTGCGTGCGCCTCCGCGGCGGCTACCTCTACCTCTTCTCTTCTCATTTCTCGTCTCCGCGGCGGCTACCTCTACTTCTTCTCTTCTCATTTCTCGTCTCCGCGGCGGCTACCTCTACTTCTTCTCTTCTCATTTCTCGTTTCCGCGGCGGCTACCTCTACTTCCTTTCCGCGGCGGCCCTGCCCGGCGGAACCTCGGCCCGGCAGTTTGGTTGGGCCCCGTTTGGTGTCCGACGCAGCGTCGCACGGCGCTCCCCCCGGCGTGGCAGCGGTGGCGGCGGTGTGGCGGCGGTTTGCGGCTCGGCTTCTGGGGCCTTTGCTTGGGACTTGTTCCCGCGCGGCATCCGTTCCGGCAATGTGCTTCTGGCGCTTTCCCTGGGCTTTCAGTGGGACGAACCTGGGGTAAGGCGCTGGTGGCCACGGCGGAGGTTCGGACCCCCGTGGGCAGCGTTTGACGGCGGCTCCGAGTCTGACGTCACGGCGTGTGACACAGGCACGTAGGGCCCACAGACCCGACCTGGTGTCGCGGCACACGCCGGCCCTCCGGCGCCGCGCCTCACTTCTTGTTCTTGCCGTAGAACTTGCTGTTACCGGAGGAAGATGATCAGGTTGACGTTGATCCTCACCCTGCCGAACATGTCCATGACGGGACGCCGCCGTACTGCAGCTGCAGCAGCTCCTGTAGGCTGATCTTCTCCCGCTCCAGCTGCACGCCGAGCAGTTTGGCGTTCACCTTGAACGAGCCCTCGGCTGCCTGCGGCGAGATCTCGAACTGCACCCCCTTCAGCTCTGCCAGTTGCACGCCCTCGATGCCTAGCACGCCCTTCTCCTTGAGCCGGGCGGCCGAGTAGCGGCGCGGCGCGGCCGCCCGCTTGGTGCACACTGCACTGGCCGGCCGCCATTGCCTGCTAACACGTGTTCAGGTACTGGCTGAAGTAGGCCGCCCGCTCCTGGTAGAAGGCGCACTTCTTCTCCACCGAGTCGGCTGTGCGGCGCAGCTTGACCAGCTCGTGGCGGCGCTGCTGCCGGTGTCGGTGGCGCGTTGGTCGAAGTGACAGCGCCCGCGCCGGGACTCTCCAGTATCAGAGCGCCTGCGGCGACCGTCGTGGGGCGAAGGGATGGCGTTGCCTACCGGTCCTGGCGCTTTCCGGATCAGATGGCGCACCGGTTGGAGTGGGATCCGCCAGCCGCCGAGTGTCGTACCACCGAAGTCGTCCAGCGCCGTTCCGCTGTCGCAGCACCGCTGAGGTCCTCGGCGGGCCGGTGTGCAGAGTTAGACTGCCGGGCGTGACCTCAGTCGGGCGGCCTCCAGCGCCTCGCGCCGTCGTACGCATTGGCATATTGGCCGTCACACGGGCCACCAGATGGCAGAGTAGCTCCGAGCTCGATGGGTCGCGCTACGCATTGGCATATTGACCGTCACACGGGCCACCAGATGGCATAGTAGCTCGGTGGGTCGCGCTCCAGGATGGCGCTGTCGTCGGTGATTGGGTGGGCAGACAGGCGCGGCGGAGACGGCTCGGAGTCGTAGCCCGTCTTGCTGTGGCGTGCTGGCACGACGTGACAGGAGCACGGCGGCAATTGATGACCACTGTGCTCGTCACTTCCCGGCACCGCCGATGGTTTGCGGGCTCGGACGGAGGTCGTCAACGCCAGTGATGGTTGACGTACGATGGTGGCGCCGGTCCGTTATCCCTGTTGGCAGCTGCCGCTGGACGGGGCATCGCCGGCCTGCCAGCATACTTTCACACACATATAAACATCTTTCTATACCAGGCATTCCCACACAAACACACACAGTACACACACACGTACAAATACATTTCATCTCCCACACCAACACATTACACATCACATTAAAATATCAAAACTAGGGAATGGCTCTCGCATCGGTGGCTGTCTGCCGTGTTAATGCTCAGATATACATCCGACTTCTGGCGTACACATACATACACTTCATACATACACTTTAACATACAATAACATCGACATCGTTTCCTGTTAGAATCATTTGGGTCAAATATCACAAACGTCTTCGCGTTTGACGCGCCCGTATGTCCCTTTTGATAACTAGCTATAATGTAATCGCTTGGAGGCCAATTTAGGATAGAGAAGGTAAATCCCAGATCGATACCAGCCGTGATGCAAACAAAAGGGGCAGCCTCTGTATTGACCGGTGGGACACCGGCATAAATCTTCGCCGTCTGATGTATGAAACGTCACCCCGGCTGGCACGACCGAACTGAACTCCCGAATAACCATCCCGATTTTAACACTTTGGCCGTGTCGAAACTTGTTTATTTCGAATAACCCAGATGTATGCCAAAGCGATATCTTACCATGTTCGATGCAGTTTTATTCCATGCTGTAAAATTATATATCATGAATCGACCTTTCTTTGGGCATGATTGTAATCAATAACTAACAATGATGATTTTAATTTGGACCTTTATGGAATTTTACCTTTATTGATCACAGTCATGATCATACTTGCCTCAAAGATGTCCTTATACTTACGCAGTAGTGGGTAATCAGGATGATAGAATTTAGAATGCCATCATGACCTTAGGCATTGACGGCTTTGGAACAGTCATCGCTCCTTCGAATGCAGTAGTAAAGTAATGACTTTACAGAACATGACCGCATCAGAGTCGGTCACAGGCGATAATAATCTTTATGTTGTTGCGCATTCGTAGATGTCAGAGCGACAAGATTTACACCCCATTAACTTATAAACTTTTCACCGCAAGGGGAATCAGAGACAAAAATTTGTCGTTGTAGACATTGCGGTCAGCGCGGTCCGATCTCCATCGGTGTCGCATTTACGATGTCTAAAATTTCAAACGGTTGTCCTCGATAATTCACAAAATAACGAAGCAAATAAATCAAAAATACTTTATTTTGATATTGCACCTGACATGATAAGTTAGAAGACTGCGTTGGTTAAAACCTATTCCATACATATGCTCTTTTCCCATCGTAGCATTGCGATCATCGCAATGGGTCGACATAATTTGGTAACGGCGTAAATCTTACATTACGCCGAATATCAACGAGGCTTGGTGACTTTTTTGACATTTGTGTGGTAATTAATGCGCAACGTTTAAACTTAGCCGGTCGTGTACAAGCTCCGTCGCAGTCACCGTTCTCCCCGCCTGATTTATTTTTATATGGACCAACCATCTCCAGTCCTTGACTTGCCTGCAAGGACAGGGAGGTTTGGCCGGGGTCTGCATCTCCACGCATGGCGCTGGACGGCCAGTTGGAGTAACATTTACCATCCGGATGGACAGACCTCGGAAAAATTGTCTTTAGATGCCGCAATGATCGGTATTTTGCTTCTCTCTCTCTCTCTCTCTCTCTCTCTCTCTCTCTCTCTCTCTCTCTCTCTCTCTCTCTCTCTCTCTCTCTCTCTCTCTCTCTCTCTCTCTCTCTCTCTCTCTCTCTCTCTCTCTCTCTCTCTCTCTCTCTCTCTCTCTCTCTCTCTCTCTCTCTCTCTCTCTCTCTCTCTCTCTCTCTCTCTCTCTCTCTCTCTCTCTCTCTCTCTCTCTCTCTCTCTCTCTCTCTCTCTCTCTCTCTCTCTCTCTCTCTCTCTCTCTCTCTCTCTCTCTCTCTCTCTCTCTCTCTCTCTCTCTCTCTCTCTCTCTCTCTCTCTCTCTCTCTCTCTCTCTCTCTCTCTCTCTCTCTCTCTTTCTCCCTCTCTCTCTCTCCCGTTCTCCCTTTCTCCTCCTCTCTCTATCTACACATCTCTCTCTCTTTCTCTCTCTCTCTCACTCTCTCTCACACACATACACATACACCCTCTCATTCTCTATCTCACACACTATCTCACTTGCCCTTTCCCTCTCTATTTCACAGGCACTCCTTTTCGCCGCATAAGTTTCGAACAGGCATCGGTAAAATCCTTTTTGAAAGGATTGCATTCCCAATCCACATTCCTAGTGCCGAAGTGGATTGCATTCCTACCCGCAATCCCCTTTTTTCACTTGGATTGTGATCAAATCCGCAATCCTTTTTTGCAATCCTGTTGTATTATGTGCACTAGTGGATCTGGGGGAGGGAGGGGGGCATAGGGCCGTGCCTCCATCCCCAAATCACCCATTTCTAGTACCTAGTCTTGCGAGTAATTCCTATCTAAGGCACAGGTATTTTATGGGAAATATTTTTTGCCTCAAACACCCCCACATTTAAACCTCTACCCAACCAGTGTTTTATATTTTTAAAACTCGCCCTCAAATACGTAATTTTGCTCTTCCTATATAGTTCATCAGCGTATATTATTTTGAGCGTTTAAATTAAAAGCGTTTGAATTATTTCAAGTTTCGATGTAAAGCCCTTGATAGCAAAGTACATTAAGCCGATGAAGCCTATCTCATAATTTTCAATCGCAACAAACCATTTCAAAGCACAAATCAAACACAATCCGGATTGGATTGCAAAAATTGGAAGTATGATGCAATCCAATCCGCAATCAAATCCTGCTTTTTTTAATGGATTTCAAATCCAGGTGCAATCCACCAAAAGGAATGCAATCAGGATTTTGCAATCCTGCAATCACAATCCTACCGATGCCTGGTTTCGAATGACATCTCTGTTTATGTGCATCGGCTGCCGAGATTACAATGCCTGAGCTCGGGAAAATATTCGCATGTTATTCCTATTTGCATATAGTTATAACGCGAATGGATAGTCGTGCACTGACTCCTCCTCCCAATTATTCAAATAAAGCCAGCCACAAACGTGCTCGTGTGAGAAAATTGGTTCCTGGCTGCAGATAATCGCGAGTACAATAAGGGCATAACGCAAAGCACACCTCACGGGGGAGAGAAACAAACGACGGTGACGGAAGGACAGACGAACGCTTGCTCTCTCCTTCTCTCTCTCTCTCTCTCTCCCTCTCTCTCTCTCTCTCTCTCTCTCTCTCTCTCTCACTCCCTCTCTCTCTCTCTCTCTCTCTCTCTCTCTCTCTCTCTCTCTCTCTCTCTCTCTCTCTCTCTCTCTCTCTCTCTCGGCACCTCCCCGGTCTGACAGTGTTCCTAGCAGAAGAGCAGTGCCTCTCCCCAGGGGCATCTCCATAATTACGCATTTCCAGAGTTCCATGACCCATGGCCTCAAGAAGCGAGCGGCGCGGACCAGCGCGGACGCTGAGAGGTCATTGTGCGTTTCAGCGCGTCAAGGTGATGGCGTGCCCAGTCCCACGCATTTACATAACCTTAGGAAGTAAAGATACACCTGGTGTGGTTTCATCGCTGTACTATCTGCACACCACAGGGTAGCTTTTGGATATACAGCTTGAAAGAAAGGGCAGTTGAAAAAGTATGATCAACTTCCGTATCTATCCTACCCCATTTCATCAACAGGTCTCAGGGAGGGGAAAAGGTGACTATGCTTGTGTTCACAGCTGTTGGCTCCGGTGCACATATCCTGCTATCAACAGGTGATGGCCGATCAGAATCAGCTGCAACATCGGTGCCAGATAACGAGCGGCAGCCCGCGGTTGCGGGAGGGTCGTACACTGCTCAGCTCTGACCCTGAGCGCGCGCTGTCAGTACTTCGGCTGGAATGGAGCGGACAGACCATGGACAGTGCATGATCTACATGCAAAGCAGCAATGCCGGCTCTTCGGTGCGACCGATTTCTTATCAACTCAACTCGTATCTTCTGCACACCTACTTCTGCACAAGTATGAACTGAGAGACAAACCGAACGACCGAGGTGTTGCTTTCGCGGTCATCGAGGGAATGTGAGATGAAGGTACCCCGTCTAACGATTAATTATGCGAACCGTGAAATGGCGATATCCTGTTATTGGAACAGTGTAACAAAAATATTCCAGATAGGCAGTCGCGCAGTGGATAGACAGTCGGAAATAGGGACAGCTGGCGCATTGCATCGGTACTTTTGCAGCAACAAGACATCGAGTGAGTTTCGTGTTATCAACATCAGGAAGGGTGATGAGGAATACACATTTAGAAGGTACATGGTTATGTCCGAGCGATAATTACGGCGTGGCTGTTCAGATACGCGACACACAAAGCACGGGACACTGATTGGAGTGATGGTGCGTTGACCTGAATGTTACGCAGCGACATGTTATTTTGACATGCTTGCGGCAATAGCGGTGACGGTATTTAGATATGCAATTGCAGGTGGCGGCATGTGTAGTTTAAACGTTGTCGGTAGTATGAACACCGGTACAGATTGTTGTGCATTGTTCGATACTCGATAGGGAGCGGATAATGATGCTACATTGCACCATGGTGGTGGTAGATTAGAATATTGCGATATGACAATTGGTAAGATATGTGAATGCTATATAGAAATACCATGGCGCCGATCGCCGGCCGCGCCAGCCCCGAGACGGCACGGGCTAGAGACGGGCGCGGCCCTGTGCGGTGAATGTGCGAAGGTATAAATAGGCGCGTTTGAGACCTTCGGGGGCTCTCTCTCGGGCTCGGCTCTCTCTCTCTCTCGGGCTCTTGCTCTCTGGTTCGCGCGCGGGCAGTGGTGGTCCCGACGCCGCCCGTGGTGGTCGCCTTGTGCGTCTGGTCTACAAACATGTAAGTTCTTGGGCCTTATCTCCTGCCCAGTCGGACGTCTCTAACCGGACTCTTGCCAAGCCCTATCCACGCCACTGGTTCCGACCGGCGGAGTGAAAGGGTTAGAGCCTGACTTCGGTTGAGTCTCTGCTGCGGTCGGAGATATGTCTCAGGCACAGACACGCACATATAGTCACACTGGCGTAGGAAACAACACTTCAGGATGGCCGCGGTACTGTGGGCAGTTTTTAAGTTCGATTGATTGGTCTATATGTCTTTTTGAGACACCGTGTTTCGGGACTCGACTCAGTCCATTTCGGCACGTTTGGCTGCTATGAGTCAGTTTCCCCCCCCCCCTTTGGCAATATTATTTCGGTGTCATGATTTCGGCTTGATCATTGTTTCGGCTTTCATTGAATGTTTCGGCACTTTGGCAATATTTACTTGAACAGTGCACGGTTACCGTGACATTGCTCGTTTTCTGGCACTTTTGTTTGATTGTTCGCTTTTAGGATTTGTTTCGGCCTTTTCATTCCCAATACATATTTAATATTTACATCTTGCTCCGTTCTTTCTCGAGGTTGGAAATGATTGTGGAAACGCTGGCAATATGATGATTCGGACACGAACGGGTTTGTGGGACACATGGTTTTTGGTCGATCAGAATACCCCTAGACAACGGCTAGACAAGGATTGTTGAGTGTTAAGACGATACCCCTAGACAACGATGAGTAGGATTGTGCAGATGACACATATTAGAATACCCCTAGACACACGAGGAATATTAGCAGAAGCTACCACAACAGCCAGTAGGCGGGCCTGAATCCTTCCACAACCCATCCTTTATCCACTCTACATCCTCATCCTTCTCCCAGTCATCCTTATCCTTATCCCCATCCCAAACACCACTTATAAATTCACACTGGGGGCTCGTCCGGGATTTGATCTTAATCAGTTCGATTAAGAGACCTGGAGATACCCGTACTGGCTTTTGGTTGTTTAATAGCCTTGTTTATTATTTTGTTTATGGTCGGGTTTCCGCTTCCGAACAATAAGCACGCCTCGACTCGACCGTCAGTGAAAGTAATTGAGAACGGTATGTGCAAAACGCGCACAAACAGTTTCTGAGGGTCGGTTATTGTTCACAGTACCGCGAGCCTAAGGTTATGGTTGAAATTGGAAGTTACGGATACGGAATGGACACAACCATTACACACAGACAACGGGACTGGGAAGGTGCGCGGAGGGCGTTGACCTCTTCGCACGGCAAGGGTTACAAACACCTGTAACCATGAGTTATTCGGTGCCTTCATTACCAGAAGGTATATCTTCGGTAATGGTGCAAATTTGCATGTTGATCAGCTCGATCACGAAGCCTGGATGTGTTCCTGCGTCAGCATGCGGTTAGGAGGTTGTGTGTGCCGGGGGTTGCATCTTGATCTGCTCGATCAAGAGACCTGAGCGTGGTCCCGTGCCGACAGGTTGTTAAAAAGTTGTGTGCGTGTTGAGATTTGCATCTCGATCTGCTTGAGCTAGAGATCTGGAGGTGTTCCGGATTCGTAATGATGTAAGGAAGTTGTGTGGTTGGCTTCTGATTGGGTATTTTCATTATAGCGCTATTTCTATTAGGTTTGACGGTATTCAGCTGGATTTTGCTCCGCCTTCAAATGCTATTGTAACCGGCACGGTCATTTTTCATGACATTGTGGCTTTCATATTGGGGAAATTTTTCGGCTAATTTTGAGGTTGTGTGGTCCATGATATCTGGAGAATTAAGCTCGGCCAACGTCGGTTTAATTGGTTTCTTAGGGAATTTCGGGCATAGGATCCGCATTCGATAATTTCGTGTGACTTAATTCCGACTTACATTTACAGCAGTCAGCAGCTAATATCGCCTGGTGACAGCCCGTTCGTTTTTTTTTTCTCACGATATAGGTAATGGTCGATTAATATTTTGGTTGCATACCGTAAATTGCATCGGATTTCGTCGAAGTTAAAACATTTCTTTGCTGGTTTTATTTGTATCTCAGTTTCCATTTTAAAAGCCTGTTATTGCACTTCGGATACGTTTTTTTTCCCAACAACATCCAATTACAGCATGGGAAGTGACATTATCTCATCTCGGTTGGTTTTGTTCCAAGGGCCTATAGTATGGCGATGCCGCGATACAGCAGAGATTTCCTACAAAATTGGTGATATTTTATTTGCCGTCCAATTATTTTAATAGCAGCTATGCTTCGGATGCCGAAACGTTTCACAGGCGACTCTCGCAGCTCCACTTTATCGGGGTCTCTGTTGGCGAAGTGCAGCACGGTCGGTGAAAGCTTTCAGGTGGAAGTAGGACACCGCTGTACGCACACGCACTCGCCCAAGGCTAGCGGTAACCTGTTTACTGCGCGCCCCACGGTCAAGGTCACCACAGGTCGTTACACCGATTACACCGGACAGATTCACCGGAGGACAGCAGGGCAGAGTTTGTGAACACCTGGGCTGTGTCAACACCCGTAGTTGGAAAATCATGAATGTTTAACGTATTACAGTAACATTTTATTTCACAATAACAGACATTTAAGGTACATATTACAGTAAATGCTATTTTCAAACTAAAGACTTTTTATCACAATTCAGTTAGTGGTTAAATTTGCTGGTTAAATCTTGGCTTTCCTTTGATGTGCATGATTGTGGAATTGAGTATGACCTTTCGTGTGTTACGTGCTAATTGATCTGTGACATGTGTGTGTGTGACGCATGAGAATTGATGTGAATGCTTAGCGCTTACAGCGTGACTAATGACACAATGACTAGACGATCATCCCCGTATCAAACAAAGCTTTGGTCGACGGAGATTTAATGAATATTAGGTATTGACTTTTAAGAAAGTGTGAGGACCAAAAGTAAGCTCAGCTTACCATGACGGAGCAGACGTAACGACGGTTTTGACGTAATGTCTCACAGGATATGTGCAGGACAATCACAGACGGAAATTGTTACTTGGCAGGCGGATACGGTTATTATAATAATTTCGGCACTGATACCTAACGTAGGCACCGGGGTTAATGTGACGGTGATACGGGACGACTCGGCCGCCACGAGGTGGGGCCACCAGCACGTTGAAAGACTACGGCTGGCATGAGGTCACCTGGCGATCGGGTGCTTGGAGTGTCCGGACGTAGAGTCTTAGATAGGAGGATAAGTCGCCCAACTCTACGGGCCGGGAATAGCGTATAGGGGCAACTCCCCCTGGGCAATACGCGCTGCGCGGCTGCGCCTGATCAGCCAGCCCAGCAGTTTTGGACACTGCCAGTGACGAGGCGCCAGAGGGGTACAGATCGAATAAAGGGTGACGTCTGTGACCCCACGACAGTCATTGGAAGAGAGGATATCAGTTGCCCTCGTTTCCGTTTTCCTTGTTCTAGCGATATGGAAAACCGTGGGCGTGAAGGCGTCTGCCCGCGGGGTGCGGGGTATGACGGAATTGGCGTGGACTGCCCAACCACGGCCCCTTCAGCGACGGGAGGAGACGAGAAATATTATAATTCGTGCCCGAAGCCGACCATTCGGAAGGTTTCGCTCGCGGCGGCGATGCCAATGGCAAATTTCGACTCAGAGACGATTCTTTTGTCGAGGACAGGCTCGTGGCCATCTGCTTGACAGTGGTGTCAAGATGTCATGAAAACCCTTGGGAGAGGGTGGAGGCGTGCGGTCGAATTGGTCTGAGGGAGACGATTCGAAGTCTGAGGTCTTCCTGCGGGTAAGAGGATGGGGAAGATGATGCAAAAAGCTAGAGACGACAGCGAGTCCGCGGACAGCTTGTCTGGGAAGAATCCCCCTCTACGTTTGCGTCGGTTCATGCAGCGGTCACGCTGGAGGTCCACAGGGACCGGTGACCACCAGGTCGCTTAAGTCCTATAGGGATATATAGGGCGAGTAGAGAGTGAGAAAGAACGTGCACAATTCGATGCATTTTGTGCAGCGCAAGGATGCATCTTTTGAGTACATCTTCACTTCGACGATCTGGCTACTGAGCTGGATTATCTTTTATCTGGTTTGGCGTAACTTGCTAGGTGTTCTGTGAACCAGGTGAAGCATTTTTTAAACCTTTTGACAGAATTCGAAACAGAAAATGTCGGAAAGATTAAGTGCGTTGCGATCCAGACCTTGGATGGTCGTGAGGACAGAGGAATGTCGCTAACAACAACCGGACGGTTTTGGGGCGTTAGCACGGTGAAATATTTCGTCTTTTGGTTTGACGGAATCAGCCATTTAAGCATACAAAATATGCCACAAATTGGTGACATTTGTTTCAACATCAAAACAGGGAAACCGGTCAATTACTGTAAGGTTACTTTGGTTAAAAGTTTTTCATATCAAATGACAGTAAAGGTCTTGAGATGAGGTTTTGAATTTACGTAGTACACGTCTGATATCTTGTTGTGGATGAACACGTGATAATTCTCGATGGACTGGCAACCCAATTTACCCAGTGACCGCTACTGAATGTCATAACCGCTGGTCTGTTGACATGGGCGTTTGCAGAGATAAGTCGGACAAAGGTCGGCGAGATCAACTCAACAAGCGACTGCTATCCCATAAAGTCGTGAGTTTCCTTTTAAGACAGCAGAGTGACTATACCCCGCTGTTGGGATAACGTAAAAACATCCTCTGAGAATGTCAACAACCAAATGGTCGGGTGGCTCTTGTCTCGACTAGCACGATGTCCTCTGACTACCCTGAGAGTGCAAAGGCGGAATACGGTGATCAGTTGGCGTTCAGGGGCAAATGGTCGCAGGTATCCTCAGTCGAACCCTTACGATGGCCAGTAATGTCACGAGCGGGATCTCAGCTCATCGGTGGCTAAGACGCAGCCAAAGTGGGATGACACAGCATGAGATGCTGTGAGTCTCCAAAGGAACATTCGTTCCCCGCCCCCAGGATCGGTCGGCCCCATACACGTGAGGAACACTTCACGAGTACAGGTACGTCGCTTACCGTATACAAAGGTGGCAATGTTTAACTCCTACGAGGGGTCAAACATCACAGGCGAGACCCAGGCGTGGCGGCATCTCAAGAGGTATTCTGTGCGACTACCGGGCAACCATGGCCGCCCCGAGACCTTTGTCACTATTCTCGCCCCGCACACTCAATAAGTAGGGATGAAGACATTTGTTGCAGAAGTTCTGACAACAGATCAGCTCACCATTTCCTTGTATAACAGAACCCTCCCGTGAGGAATCAAACGACAGGGACAGCAGTACGGGTAAAGGTAACTCATGGAAGCAACAGACTTCCAGCCCAATTTCAAACGGACAGTGGGTGAATGACATGCGGTACGCAGCACAAGATAACGGGTCAACCGTCCAGTCTTCAATTTCCTCAGAGGTCAGATTCAACCTTTGATATGGTGTGGTTATGTGGTCGAAAGGATTGCTTCGTTACAGTTATCAAATTATTCATGCTCTGGTGCAGCAATGGGAGACGAAGAAGGTCGGGGGCTAACGAATAGGAAACAGACGTTATATCATGTAAGCATGACCGAAGGTCTGTGTTCAATAGTTATAAAAAACTATTAATTCGTGGAAAATGTTTTTTTTTTACTTAGGGCCATGTACTGGTAACCAAAACAGTCAAACGGCGTGGCAATAGACGTGGGCGACGGAATCGTCATGGCTTGGTGATGTCGGACACTGGACTGTGGACATGTGGATTGTGGAAGCAACCGATTTTGACACGATTGTCATTTAATTGAGTCGTCTTAAAAGCTAGTTCAAAAACACATTGGCGGTAATACGAGTACATATAGAGGCAAATTGGTTCAGACTTCAGAACCCATAGGTGGTAATCATCATTTTGTTATAAAAAACGGAGGAATGTGAGAAAATTGGTTCCTGGCTGCAGATAATCGCGAGTACAATAAGGGCATAACGCAAAGCACACCTCACGGGGGAGAGAAACAAACGACGGTGACGGAAGGACAGACGAACGCTTGCTCTCTCCTTCTCTCTCTCTCTCTCTCTCTCTCTCCCTCTCTCTCTCTCTCTCTCTCTCTCTCTCTCTCTCACTCCCTCTCCCTCTCTCTCTCTCTCTCTCTCTCTCTCTCTCTCTCTCTCTCTCTCTCTCTCTCTCTCTCGGCACCTCCCCGGTCTGACAGTGTTCCTAGCAGAAGAGCAGTGCCTCTCCCCAGGGGCATCTCCATAATTACGCATTTCCAGAGTTCCATGACCCATGGCCTCAAGAAGCGAGCGGCGCGGACCAGCGCGGACGCTGAGAGGTCATTGTGCGTTTCAGCGCGTCAAGGTGATGGCGTGCCCAGTCCCACGCATTTACATAACCTTAGGAAGTAAAGATACACCTGGTGTGGTTTCATCGCTGTACTATCTGCACACCACAGGGTAGCTTTTGGATATACAGCTTGAAAGAAAGGGCAGTTGAAAAAGTATGATCAACTTCCGTATCTATCCTACCCCATTTCATCAACAGGTCTCAGGGAGGGGAAAAGGTGACTATGCTTGTGTTCACAGCTGTTGGCTCCGGTGCACATATCCTGCTATCAACAGGTGATGGCCGATCAGAATCAGCTGCAACATCGGTGCCAGATAACGAGCGGCAGCCCGCGGTTGCGGGAGGGTCGTACACTGCTCAGCTCTGACCCTGAGCGCGCGCTGTCAGTACTTCGGCTGGAATGGAGCGGACAGACCATGGACAGTGCATGATCTACATGCAAAGCAGCAATGCCGGCTCTTCGGTGCGACCGATTTCTTATCAACTCAACTCGTATCTTCTGCACACCTACTTCTGCACAAGTATGAACTGAGAGACAAACCGAACGACCGAGGTGTTGCTTTCGCGGTCATCGAGGGAATGTGAGATGAAGGTACCCCGTCTAACGATTAATTATGCGAACCGTGAAATGGCGATATCCTGTTATTGGAACAGTGTAACAAAAATATTCCAGATAGGCAGTCGCGCAGTGGATAGACAGTCGGAAATAGGGACAGCTGGCGCATTGCATCGGTACTTTTGCAGCAACAAGACATCGAGTGAGTTTCGTGTTATCAACATCAGGAAGGGTGATGAGGAATACACATTTAGAAGGTACATGGTTATGTCCGAGCGATAATTACGGCGTGGCTGTTCAGATACGCGACACACAAAGCACGGGACACTGATTGGAGTGATGGTGCGTTGACCTGAATGTTACGCAGCGACATGTTATTTTGACATGCTTGCGGCAATAGCGGTGACGGTATTTAGATATGCAATTGCAGGTGGCGGCATGTGTAGTTTAAACGTTGTCGGTAGTATGAACACCGGTACAGATTGTTGTGCATTGTTCGATACTCGATAGGGAGCGGATAATGATGCTACATTGCACCATGGTGGTGGTAGATTAGAATATTGCGATATGACAATTGGTAAGATATGTGAATGCTATATAGAAATACCATGGCGCCGATCGCCGGCCGCGCCAGCCCCGAGACGGCACGGGCTAGAGACGGGCGCGGCCCTGTGCGGTGAATGTGCGAAGGTATAAATAGGCGCGTTTGAGACCTTCGGGGGCTCTCTCTCGGGCTCGGCTCTCTCTCTCTCGGGCTCTTGCTCTCTGGTTCGCGCGCGGGCAGTGGTGGTCCCGACGCCGCCCGTGGTGGTCGCCTTGTGCGTCTGGTCTACAAACATGTAAGTTCTTGGGCCTTATCTCCTGCCCAGTCGGACGTCTCTAACCGGACTCTTGCCAAGCCCTATCCACGCCACTGGTTCCGACCGGCGGAGTGAAAGGGTTAGAGCCTGACTTCGGTTGAGTCTCTGCTGCGGTCGGAGATATGTCTCAGGCACAGACACGCACCTTAGTCACACTGGCGTAGGTAACAACACTTCAGGATGGCCGCGGTACTGTGGGCAGTTTTTAAGTTCGATTGATTGGTCTATATGTCTTTTTGAGACACCGTGTTTCGGGACTCGACTCAGTCCATTTCGGCACGTTTGGCTGCTATGAGTCAGTTCCCCCCCCCCCCCCCCTTTGGCAATATTATTTCGGTGTCATGATTTCGGCTTGATCATTGTTTCGGCTTTCATTGAATGTTTCGGCACTTTGGCAATATTTACTTGAACAGTGCACGGTTACCGTGACATTGCTCGTTTTCTGGCACTTTTGTTTGATTGTTCGCTTTTATTTGTTTCGGCCTTTTCATTCCCAATACATATTTAATATTTACATCTTGCTCCGTTCTTTCTCGAGGTTGGAAATGATTGTGGAAACGCTGGCAATATGATGATTCGGACACGAACGGGTTTGTGGGACACATGGTTTTTGGTCGATCAGAATACCCCTAGACAACGGCTAGACAAGGATTGTTGAGTGTTAAGACGATACCCCTAGACAACGATGAGTAGGATTGTGCAGATGACACATATTAGAATACCCCTAGACACACGAGGAATATTAGCAGAAGCTACCACAACAGCCAGTAGGCGGGCCTGAATCCTTCCACAACCCATCCTTTATCCACTCTACATCCTCATCCTTCTCCCAGTCATCCTTATCCTTATCCCCATCCCAAACACCACTTATAAATTCACACTCGGGTTCAGAGTGCACCCAAGGCCCTATATACCAGGTAAGGACACCAGCCGTTTGACCTTGAACGCCGCCGGCCGGCCGATGACGTCATTGGAGGCAAGCCGGCTCGGCGGACACACAAGGCGAATGCATAACGGAGGGGCGTTGGAACGTTGCGGGAGCCGGGGAGATATTTTAATGTGGTTGCATACCACCATTGTTATGTTGATTGATCTACAGACTGCAATCTTTTAAACCTCGATGCATCCTAGGCCTGGATGGTGCGTACATTCGTGGAACGATCACCCCGTCCGACGTCCGTGGTCGAAGCTGTCATATAGTATTAAAGACACTAAGACGGCCGACGGGTGCAATAACGGCAATCTGATCCCGTCTCTGGCGAATCTAGAGGGGTCGTAAAGGCCGAATCTGACCGTCTATTTTTAGGGAAACGGGGTGGGTGAATTGACAACCGATGGCTTAAGAGATGATGAGAAGGGATCCCGTCGTCGATTGTTGTTTGACAGACAACACATGTTGTACTGGGCGTATGACCATCAGAGGTAATGCCTGAACGTAGGCAAGCATAATTGTTCTGTCATACTGTTTAGGAATATAGAATGGTAATGGAGATTATTGAGGATATGATCTCTACATTACAGGAATTCACTAATTACTACGGCCCATAGGGGCACCGCCGGAGCTGTTGTTTTGCCATCGGTCCCAGGCAACTCCAGGGAGCTGCAGTACCCGGCGGCCAAAGCGGCCACCTCGTCGACTCGCAGGTCCTGTGGGATTCCGTGATGCTTTAGTGCTTCACCCACAGAAGCACGGGCATAGCAGTAGGATGTGGGGCTAGGTGTCTGTCCACCTCTTCATTGAAAGAACAACGTATACAGCGTCTGGTCCCGCCGAAGCTCGGTATCGACCGTGACTTATTCACAACTGGCGGATCCAGGAAGCGGTCTTGGACACTGCGGGGGCTTACCCCAAAAAGGTTTCCCGGAATTAATTTAAAAAAAACTCGGATTTCGATTCCTTGCGCACTGCTGTGCAGTGTGATTAACCAACATTTCCTCAGAAAAGTTGTGAAGTTTTCTCTGATTCTCGAAAAGCGATTTCGGGCGCTGCCAATGTGGGGGAAGACATTTGCCCCAAATGCCTTCCCCTGGATCCGCCAGTGGGTTGCCCCACTCCGAGCTTGACTAAAAACGTCTTCAAACCCCACCAGAAACCGATGGTAAGGTGAATTTAAATCCAATAACTCATCTCTGTCTGCCAGCCTAAATATACAACACATGGTACGGCACCCGGCCCTGTCTGAGCTATGAGCCGATCGCGATATTTTCGGCTTTCCCCATCCCAAGCTCGATTAGAAACGTTCTCCTTCCCCACCCGATTGCTGATGTCAATTCAAATTCAATACCTCATCTCTGTCTGCCCGACCATAACCCATTCATTGCACACCGTTCAGCGCCCCGCCCCGCCAGAAGTATCCTAGCGCGCTGAGCATTTGCCTCCAGCCGCGTCATCGCGAGGCCCCGCGCGGCCCATAAATTAATACATTGCGCGAATAGCCGTGTCACCCCCCTGAGTGCACCGCCCTTGGCCCACTGTGCTTGTTATCTCAGTGGCTATGGTGACCTTGGGTCGAGGCAGCGCCCCCCAGTAAGCGAGCTACACAGATGAGCGATTTAAACGGGCTGGACGCCACGTTAAATGATGACGTGGCATAATTATTATATACGACTCGCCAGTATACCCACAATCCGTTCCTCTCGCACGTGTCAATTTTGCCGATTGTTTAAATGATCGCCGCATTACAAAGTCTAATTCAGCGTAATAAAGATAATGAAGCCTTTATTGTCAATTAATGATATTTGAAATAAGATGTTTGATCTGCCATTAGCTTAATTGTGTTACTCTAACTAGACCTCTAAAACTGTGACATCATTAATTTATGAGAACTTTTCCAACCAATTGGAACTTATCCAATACATGTCATGGACATATTATCTTAAATTATGAATGTATTTCGCAAATAGTTGTAACAAATAACACATGCTGTTCCGCACGCTTCTGGGCTGCGCTCTCTAGTCTTGACGAAATTTAGCCGGCTAATACCAATGTGAGCTTCATCAATCGCCGTGCGCCTGAGGAGTTCTATAGCCTTGAATCGCACACGTCTGGTGAGAACGACGACCGTGGGTGGTGACCGCTTCTGTTTGTGTATTACTTTGGTCTAGCCTTTTTGCCTGTCTCGTCCTTGCCGTGAGTGTCCGGAACAGGAGGTGACATTCAGGGTCAGGCCGAGTCGTGTTGGATCTGATTCTGATCCTCACTGCCGTGATGCGTATCCTAAAGCCAAGGCCGACCCGCCTAAACATTTTACTGGTCGCAAAAAAAGCGTTGAGGGCGGCCTGCTGGCCGTGCCACCAGCGGCTGGAAGGTCACAGCATCACATCCCGTCTGTCTGGGGCGGTTTTTTTTGTCGTGGATCTTTATTCACCGGCCGGCTGCGGCCCCTTGGTGCGCACGTCGCCTGACAATCGGCCAACCGGATCAAACTGGAATGCTGAATTTCGTGTTGCTCGACTTCACTATGTGCTAGATTTGAATCGACCAAGTTAAGAGTTTTTCTCAGCTATGGATATTCTTTACATCACCCGACATCACGCTGACAATGGATTTACACAGCATTGTTACGGATTGCTGAAAAGGAAGCATCGATTAAAGCTGATTATTTAAATGGGTTTCATACAGACTGTGTCTCAATATGGCCGAAGGATGGTGCCTCAGTTAAGGCAGTAACAGTGACTTTTGTTTGATCCTCACTGTCTAGACGGAAACATTGATGTCATGGCCGATTCGATAAAAAAACGTCCTACCAGCCGCAAAAACGACATCGAGAGCGGCCCGCTGGCCGTACAAAAAGTGGCGAGTGAAAGTACAGATGTGGAGGTCACCACTTCTCACCCCGTCTGTCTCGGGTGTTTTTTGTGGTCGCAGTTCTCTGTTAACTGGCTGACGCGGCTCTTTGTTATAAGAAGGATCGACACAGCATTTGATTATACCGTTTTTTTTCCAGACGCGAAATTACATAGTATAATTCAACTAAGACATGTGCCAGGAGCGAAACTTTTATGTCTCCGGCCGCGGGGAGATGAAATTTTTAATGTTTCCCAAGCATTCGAGAAATCTAACCTTAATGAATTTTAATCTTAACTTTAATCTTTAACAACCAACAATATTCAAAACCGTGTGGAAAGAAAATCGTTGTAAATCACGGTAAACTAAGCGGCCATTATAAGAAAGATCATCTCTCTAGAAATGAATGTAGAAGCTCTATATTTTGTGCAATCAATCCTTAACTTCGTGGGCACTTCAAGACATAACAAGGTTCCACCTTTGAACAGACTTTGATTAATTAAGGACACTTTTGTAAACGTCAAGTGGGAGTCGTGTCGCCCGTTTCACTGCAATGCTTATGTCAGATTAATTAATCGTTCAATCTTTCGGTACACTCGTAATTCTCAGACAGTCACCTCACCGTATCACAGAAGCATCCTCCTCTTTCACTCAGTTCACACACATACATTCGCACCTTTCACTCACACTTTCAATCACAACACAAGCAAACCGACTGACTAATTCTCATTTTTGATCCGATCTCACCTCTCATTCTACCCTCTTACTCCCACACCGTTGCATTCTCCACATTTCAACTCTCACACGTCACATCCTCAATTCCAGACAGTCACCCTGCACATTCGCACTTCACACTCAACCCTATTAGCCGTTTCCACGACGGGCATTTTGGCGAATGAACATTTATATCTAACCAAATCTGTACCACATCTCCTTTACAGCAAATATATTTAATATTTGGAATTTATGACAAAGAAGGCACGAAATCGATTGGCGCTACCTTAGCTAAAAGCTACGAAGAAACAACTTGAACCTAATTTGATCTAATCTGCCTCAATTATGATCAATCGTGAACCAAATGTGTACCCGATGGCCGTCGTAAAAACGGCTATTGTCAACTATATCGTATTTGCTCATTCACACAGCATATTTGCAACTCGCAAGCTGCATTTCGGTTTTCTTAGTGTTGCTATTTTTATTGCAGTCATCGCAAACTTTTGCCTATCAATTTTGGCTGCTGGCTTGGCTCGTTTGTTCCCAGAAGTTCGGATATTGAGCGGAGTAAATTTAATAAATTTAGAATGGCTCAATCGACCGTTCTTTCAAGATCAATCCGGTGGGGGCGTCTAACAGCTGCAGCCGTCTGATTTACACAGTTTAAGATTTACAAAATCACGTACTGAGCAAGCACATTGGATTTACAGCAGGCCGTTTCGCCAAATGCAGTTTAAGTCTTACGTTAGCGGCGTATCCTCATACCAGCAAGAATGAAAAACGTTTTTTAGACTTACTGTTAGCCGTTTGTTTAAACAGTTTAAGATTTACAAAACCACGTACTAACAAGCGATTCCGGCGACTTTACGGGCAGGGCGTTTCACTAGATAATGCTTACGTACCTAATGGCGTGCCTGACACCTACCGGGAGAAAAACGTTGTTCAGCCGAATTTCACTTGAAAGAACGTTCCCGGCCGATTAGCACCATTATGTGAGGGGGGCTTAGGCCGGTCCTGGGCCCTTCGTTACCTCCCCTCCGGATCTCTACTTTACTCTACAGGATCAGTGGTCGGCCGGGACGTCTCCCAGCCTTTTACCCGTCTGCCACCCGGGCCACTGTCCTCTAAACTAAATGTACTAAACTATGCATCGTGGTTCAGGTGAATAACTCCGCCATTTTGGGGCACACGCGGTTTGTAGCGAACCCTCATGGGTTTGGACTTTGGAGCTAAGCTCCTGAGCCGTGATGACTAAACTACAGTACCGAATGAATCAGACTCCGCTCAACCTCCGTTCTCCTCCGACTCAACCTGTCTCCAAATGCATCTGGTCAATTCTAAACCCATTTATTGTAAAAGCCGAACGATATAAAGGACTGCGTGAGTCAATATCCGATGCAACGATTCACCTTCCGCATTTCGCAAATCTCTACCCTATCACTACCCTAACGGTTTACGGCGCGCGAATCTACCTAACCCTCCACCCCGGTGCTCCTATCCTAACTATGGGATGTGCTTTGAGCCCAGCATCAATCCCTGCGTGACAGCATATTTACGTCTGGACAACGAGTTGCGTTGGAGAGGCCGGAAATAGTGGCGATTTCAGGACCGCAAGAATGGACCGTCATTGGAATGATTCTTTTTTAAACCGTGCACTGTTTTCGGCCGGAATTTAATAGTTACTACAAAATATTTTTTAATTACGTTTCCACCAAGAATGAATGCCATCAGGGCTAAATCTTTAATACTTTTGCATTTTGTCAAGAAGCATATAGTGCTGTTATATTGCAGTTTTAGCGCGTTTTTTACAAAATATGAAGCGAATAAGCGTCAGTGTATGTACAACAGTGCCAGAAGTTAACTTGAGGGAAAGCTGTGCTAATTGCTCTTGTCCATCCACTAAAATTTATTAAATATTTTGCTTTGTGTATTCCAAAAGGAGAGGGAACTATTTCATTTGTGCCTTCATGTCAGAATTGAAGGTGGATCATTAAATTTTCAACGCAGTTTACAAACAAGCATTTGGTCTTTCTCGTTTATAAGCAGTGGCTAAGAAAAGGTTGATCAATCCTGAAGTTCAGTCATCGTACCTCAACTTGGCAGCAAGATCCCCCAAGGACAGAGGATATATTGTATACATGTCCTGTAAATCAAAACAAACAAGCATTTGGTCTTTCTCGTATATGTATAAGCAGTGGCTAAGAAAAGGTTGATCAATCCTGAAGTTCAGTCATCATACCTCAACTTGGCAGCAAGATCCCCCAAGGACAGAGGATATATTGTAAACCTGTCCTGTCAATCAAAACATTTTGTGCCTTCAAAGGCTTAAGTTATCTGTGGTGTGATCGGAGTTAGGCTATATGGCCGTTTTTGTTGTATGTTTATGTGGAGATTGAATATAACTGTGACCCTGTGCTTGTTTGTATACTTACGGTCAAACAGGGAACAGCACATTCACATAACATACTCACCTAGCACCTAACTCATAGCTGTACCCTGCAGGATCTGTACTTGTTCATGTCTCGAGCATTAATAAAGCACTAAAGTAGCTTAGTAATCATTTCCCACATTTTCTGAGCATCTAACATGACATACAGCAGTGCAGAGCAGCTTCAGAGAAGAAACACTTAAAATGCACAGACTCACACCAGCCACCCAATGAGCCAGTTCCTCAGTTGACTGTTTCCCTGGACACAGCTTGGCAATTTGAGCTAACTTTTGGCAAGGTGAAGGTTAGCAGGTAAGATTGAGTTAGGGTGAGTACCTACCTATAACTGGGTGCTACTGCCATGCAGGTCTTGGGTAGGCTGCAAATATGTGTGATGATTGAGGTTAGGTCAGCTGTCAGGTTAGTCAGGTTCAGGTATGCTCATTGCTCAGGTCACATTTTTATGGACATTTGGCAAATTAAAAAACTAACAATCTGATCTAAGCTAACCCGACTAAACATACACAACTACTGACTATAGGAACTGAGCACCTACCTAATTGTGCCTACATCTCATACCATGTCAAAGTAGAGTTCCTTGGTGGAAGATTACCCTCAGTACTTTTTATCCCAGCCCTGTGAAGAAAACTAATGCTTCTAAGCTCGGAGTCACTGCTGGCCATCCACAGGAAGAAATGCTGAAACTGAGAGCTTTGCCATTGTATATTGGACCAATAATGACTATCACGAATGACTATGAACACATAATATGATCACATCGCTGCATGGATTGTCACATTGACAATTTTACGACAATCCTTTTTCAAGAAATACAGTGATGATGATTAACATCAAAATCAACATAAAGTGGATTTAGTGATCCAAGCTTTCTCCTCCAGTAGCAATGGAATGATCACATGTTTCATTTGCCAGACACTGAGTACCTGATGCACATTACAATCTGCATAGCATCTAAGCATAGTAAAACTGCCCAAGTCCATTCATTCTAGATTTTAACTTGATAGTTAGCACTAATTTATCTTGCTGTTGTAAGTTATTATTCAATATTCATACCAATACATCAATATGCGCTCATCAGTCAACATTTCTGGCATGATCCTGCTCAGCGTGCTCTTCAGTATTGCTCCAAGGTCTGCAATATTATAGCTTGTTTTTGGACAATAAGCTCTTTTAATTTTACCTTTTCTTGCTGAGTGATATATGAGCCCGATCAACTTGCGTTTATCAACCAAAATTTCATAACTTGTTCAACTTGATATTTATATTGCTCAGTAGTCAGGACCTCTCTCTGTCAGCCTCCTGGATACTTCAGATTGTTTTCAGTCAACATGCTTCTTAAATATGATATAAGTCAATCTTAAGGGATTCAAAACATCCAACAAAACGACGTACAAGAGCAAGAAAACCACCAGATAAACTAAAAAATGGCCTTGGAACAGAGCCAAGTGGTGCTCCATTTGTTTGTTTACAATGATTGTAGTGCTGATGTATTTTTAGGACTCTGAACGTCGGCTTATAAAAAAATGAAACGTTTTTACAAAAGTTGTAAGGCAAGTAATATTTATCTGAAAGAACTAAAATATTCAAAAGCCAAACACTATGAAATACATGAATCGGTACGAAAAAGTAACCCAAAAATCCAGCCTAATTACCGGCTCCTAAAACTGCAACACAATCAGCACTTTTCCCCGCAACTCGTTGTCCAGACGTAAATATGCTGCGTGACAGGAACCTACCTCGAGCCAGGTGAGCCAGCAGCAGAGAGCAGTCGGGGGCTCGATGTCCGTACCGGACGGCAGTCAGACACCAAGAGCCCCGATCTCCTCTCCCCTGCTTTCGTCTCGTCCCTCGCCCGAGTAGGCCACGCCCACATCAGCCGCCTCGAGGCCATAGATGGCGGCCGATGTGCCCGTGCGGTTCCCGCCGCGCTGGCCTCCTTTCAGACCCCTGCCTAAATATCCCACGCGTACAATTTTAACAAAACCAAGGTAACTACAACGGACACTGACTCAAACTAATCTCCAAGCTGGTACGGCCGCTCACCCGCTCCCCTACAATCAGATGATGTTACTTTTAATGCAGGTAATACAGAATCATGGTAGAACACAGCACGGGCAATACACAATTCGCTTATGTGTCTGCACATTTTACATTGTTGGTGCTTATTTTACAGGAGCCGTGCGGCGGAACGGGCTTACCCAGGACACCAACAACGGCCAGCTGGAGGTGGCGCCACGAAAGTGGTTTACGGGTGCCAGGAACCGCGACGGAGGCCGCCAGGAGAGGAGACCAGATGGAGTTTAAACGGAGGAGCAGATGAGAGAAGAAGTCTAGAGATGAACAGAAGAGAGGAGAGAGTTTAAACAGCATTTTTGTGTTTATCGATAATATAAATATTGATCACTGACAGTTTGTTTTGTTGCGGTGGCGAACGTTCAGCAATGATCAGGGGGAGTGATTGAAATAGCAGACATCGATTATATTATAATCATATTGAAATTAATGGTAGGTTCTGGTGGGAACTAAGATGGGCTTTGGTGAATATTTATTGATTAATACAAACGATGCTAGGGAGGTGTGAGCCAGCATGGGGCCCACCTAGGGCACACATCTGCTGGCCCACGTGGACCCCATATGGTACCCACCTTGAGCCCATGTGGGCCAGCCCAGGTGGGCCACATATGGTACCCATCTTGAGCCCATGTGGGCCCCATATGGTACCCACCTTGAGCCCACGTGGGCCAGCCCAGGTGGGCCCCACCATTTACCCAGGGACAAATTTATGTGGGCCCCACATGGGCTGCCCACATGGGTCCCACCAAGTGGCCCACCTGGGCCCCATGTGGGGCCAAGGTAATAATGTTGGCTGGGTATGGGTCCCAGCTGGGTCCCATTTCGAACCCACATGGGCTCCAGGTGGGATTTTTCGCTTATACCCATTTGGGTCCCGGCTGGGAAAGCCCATATGGGACCCGGCTGGGCCCCATATGGGTCCCATGTCGAACCCACATGGGCCCCATGTGGGATTTTTCGCTTATACCCATGTGGGTCCCGGCTGGGAAAGCCCATGTGGGACCCATATGTGCCCCGGCTGGGCCCCATTTGGGTCCCATTTCGAACCCACATGGGCCCCATGTGGGATTTTTCGCTTATATCCATGTGGGTCCCGGCTGGGAAAGCCCATGTGGGACCCATATGTGCCCCGGCTGGGCCCCATATGGGTCCCATTTCGAACCCACATGAGCCCCATGTGGGATTTTTCGCTTATACCCATGTGGGTCCCGGCTGGGAAAGCCCATGTGGGACCCATATGTGCCCCGGCTGGGCCCCATATGGGTCCCATTTCGAACCCACATGGGCCCCATGTGGGATTCTTCAATTATACCCATGTGGGTCCCGTCTGGGAAAGCCCATGTGGGACCCATATGTGCCCCGGCTGGGCCCCATATGGGGCCCATCTGGGCTGCCCATATGGGACCCAGTTGGACGCCCATGACAAACACATCTGGGCCCCAAGTGGGCAGCCCAGATGGGCCCCAGTTTGCTGCCCACTTGGGGCCCATATGGGCCCCATTTGGGAAGGCTGGCTGGGAAGTGCCCCAAGGCTTCATCTGATCGCCAAAATAATGGTCGCAATCGATTCCTCGGGTCAATATCTAACCTCAGTCGAAGGTTCCAGACCTGTGGCTCCTATCCCTCATCCCTTAATCGTCCCTTAAAGGACGGGGCGCGTCAAAAGTGCCCCAAGGCTTCGTCTGATCGCCAAAATAATGGTCGCAATCGATTCCTCGGGTCAATATCTAACCTCAGTCGAAGGTTCCAGACCTGTGGCTCCTATCCCTCATCCCTTAATCGTCCCTTAAAGGACGGGGCGCGTCAAAAGTGTTCCAAGGCTTCGTCTGATCGCCAAAATAATGGTCGCAATCGATTCCTCGGGTCAATATCTAACCTCAGTCGAAGGTTCCAGACCTGTGGCTCCTATCCCTCATCCCTTAATCGTCCCTTACAGGACGGGGCGCGTCAAAAGTGCCCCAAGGCTTCGTCTGATCGCCAAAATAATGGTCGCAATCGATTCCTCGGGTCAATATCTAACCACAGTCGAAGGTTCCAGACCTGTGGCTCCTATCCCTCATCCCTTAATCGTCCCTTACAGGACGGGGCGCGTCAAAAGTGCCCCAAGGCTTCGTCTGATCGCCAAAATAATGGTCGCAATCGATTCCTCGGGTCAATATCTAACCACAGTCGAAGGTTCCAGACCTGTGGCTCCTATCCCTCATCCCTTAATCGTCCCTTAAAGGACGGGGCGCGTCAAAAGTGCCCCAAGGCTTCGTCTGATCGCCAAAATAATGGTCGCAATCGATTCCTCGGGTCAATATCTAACCTCAGTCGAAGGCTCCAGACCTGTGGCTCCTATCCCTCATCCCTTAATCGTCCCTTAAAGGACGGGGCGCGTCAAAAGTGCCCCAAGGCTTCGTCTGATCGCCAAAATAATGGTCGCAATCGATTCCTCGGGTCAATATCTACCTCAGTCGAAGGTTCCAGACCTGTGGCTCCTATCCCTCATCCCTTAATCGTCCCTTAAAGGACGGGGCGCGTCAAAAGTGCCCCAGGCTTCGTCTGATCGCCAAAATAATGGTCGCAATCGATTCCTCGGGTCAATATCTAACCTCAGTCGAAGGTTCCAGACCTGTGGCTCCTATCCCTCATCCCTTAATCGTCCCTTAAAGGACGGGGCGCGTCAAAAGTGCCCCAAGGCTTCGTCTGATCGCCAAAATAATGGTCGCAATCGATTCCTCGGGGTCAATATCTAACCTCAGTCGAAGGTTCCAGACCTGTGGCTCCTATCCCTCATCCCTTAATCGTCCCTTAAAGGACGGGGCGCGTCAAAAGTGCCCCAAGGCTTCGTCTGATCGCCAAAATAATGGTCGCAATCGATTCCTCGGGTCAATATCTAACCTCAGTCGAAGGTTCCAGACCTGTGGCTCCTATCCCTCATCCCTTAATCGTCCCTTAAAGGACGGGGCGCGTCAAAAGTGCCCCAAGGCTTCGTCTGATCGCCAAAATAATGGTCGCAATCGATTCCTCGGGTCAATATCTAACCTCAGTCGAAGGTTCCAGACCTGTGGCTCCTATCCCTCATCCCTTAATCGTCCCTTAAAGGACGGGGCGCGTCAAAAGTGCCCCAAGGCTTCGTCTGATCGCCAAAATAATGGTCGCAATCGATTCCTCGGGTCAATATCTAACCTCAGTCGAAGGTTCCAGACCTGTGGCTCCTATCCCTCATCCCTTAATCGTCCCTTAAAGGACGGGGCGCGTCAAAAGTGCCCCAAGGCTTCGTCTGATCGCCAAAATAATGGTCGCAATCGATTCCTCGGGTCAATATCTAACCTCAGTCGAAGGTTCCAGACCTGTGGCTCCTATCCCTCATCCCTTAATCGTCCCTTACAGGACGGGGCGCGTCAAAAGTGCCCCAAGGCTTCGTCTGATCGCCAAAATAATGGTCGCAATCGATTCCTCGGGTCAATATCTAACCTCAGTCGAAGGTTCCAGACCTGTGGCTCCTATCCCTCATCCCTTAATCGTCCCTTAAAGGACGGGGCGCGTCAAAAGTGCCCCAAGGCTTCGTCTGATCGCCAAAATAATGGTCGCAATCGATTCCTCGGGTCAATATCTAACCTCAGTCGAAGGTTCCAGACCTGTGGCTCCTATCCCTCATCCCTTAATCGTCCCTTAAAGGACGGGGCGCGTCAAAAGTGCCCCAAGGCTTCGTCTGATCGCCAAAATAATGGTCGCAATCGATTCCTCGGGTCAATATCTAACCTCAGTCGAAGGTTCCAGACCTGTGGCTCCTATCCCTCATCCCTTAATCGTCCCTTAAAGGACGGGGCGCGTCAAAAGTGCCCCAAGGCTTCGTCTGATCGCCAAAATAATGGTCGCAATCGATTCCTCGGGTCAATATCTAACCTCAGTCGAAGGTTCCAGACCTGTGGCTCCTATCCCTCATCCCTTAATCGTCCCTTACAGGACGGGGCGCGTCAAAAGTGCCCCAAGGCTTCGTCTGATCGCCAAAATAATGGTCGCAATCGATTCCTCGGGTCAATATCTAACCTCAGTCGAAGGTTCCAGACCTGTGGCTCCTATCCCTCATCCCTTAATCGTCCCTTAAAGGACGGGGCGCGTCAAAAGTGCCCCAAGGCTTCGTCTGATCGCCAAAATAATGGTCGCAATCGATTCCTCGGGTCAATATCTAACCTCAGTCGAAGGTTCCAGACCTGTGGCTCCTATCCCTCATCCCTTAATCGTCCCTTAAAGGACGGGGCGCGTCAAAAGTGCCCCAAGGCTTCGTCTGATCGCCAAAATAATGGTCGCAATCGATTCCTCGGGTCAATATCTAACCTCAGTCGAAGGTTCCAGACCTGTGGCTCCTATCCCTCATCCCTTAATCGTCCCTTAAAGGACGGGGCGCGTCAAAAGTGCCCCAAGGCTTCGTCTGATCGCCAAAATAATGGTCGCAATCGATTCCTCGGGTCAATATCTAACCTCAGTCGAAGGTTCCAGACCTGTGGCTCCTATCCCTCATCCCTTAATCGTCCCTTAAAGGACGGGGCGCGTCAAAAGTGCCCCAAGGCTTCGTCTGATCGCCAAAATAATGGTCGCAATCGATTCCTCGGGTCAATATCTAACCTCAGTCGAAGGTTCCAGACCTGTGGCTCCTATCCCTCATCCCTTAATCGTCCCTTACAGGACGGGGCGCGTCAAAAGTGCCCCAAGGCTTCGTCTGATCGCCAAAATAATGGTCGCAATCGATTCCTCGGGTCAATATCTAACCTCAGTCGAAGGTTCCAGACCTGTGGCTCCTATCCCTCATCCCTTAATCGTCCCTTAAAGGACGGGGCGCGTCAAAAGTGCCCCAAGGCTTCGTCTGATCGCCAAAATAATGGTCGCAATCGATTCCTCGGGTCAATATCTAACCTCAGTCGAAGGTTCCAGACCTGTGGCTCCTATCCCTCATCCCTTAATCGTCCCTTAAAGGACGGGGCGCGTCAAAAGTGCCCCAAGGCTTCGTCTGATCGCCAAAATAATGGTCGCAATCGATTCCTCGGGTCAATATCTAACCTCAGTCGA